>NC_086452.1:352058516-352394630 GCF_028390025.1 Pseudophryne corroboree | reverse complement strand
CAGCAGCAACGGCTGTAGGATGTCGGTAGTGATGCCCAGGGGGGGGGGATTTGGAGGGAGCGGGTGCTAATTACACGGGCCTGGGACTTAGCCTGGTCTGCAGAACTCCCACCACCATCCCTCTTTACTAGGCAGCACTGAGCAGCATAAGGCTCTCATCCTGGGAGCACAGCACATGCTGCTAATGCTGAGCCTCAGCCTGTTCCTGTACAGGTGGGGGAGGTGGGGGGTGGGGGAGGGAGTGATCACACTAATCACCCTCCCACACCGAAATGACCCTGGCTGAGGGGCTGAGGGCTGGGGGCACAGGGATCATCAGGCACTATAAAGATTTTTTTGTTTTTACGTTTTCCATAAGGGGGCGTGGCTACGCCTCCCACGATTAGGCCACGCCCCCAATACAATTCTGAGCGCGAGAGGTCGGCGGCGGCAGCGGAGCTGTGAGAGGGGTGAGTATGCACAGTGCGCGCTGCCTGCTGCAGTCTCACTCTGGAGGAGGAGGGGGAGGGAGCCGCGCTACCCGCTGCCAGCGCCGCTACCTGTCATCCAGTCTGACAGGCACAGCGGCTGCCGGCAGCAGCAGGGTAGCAGAGCAGGGAGAGCGCCTCTTCACCTCAGCGCCTCCCTGCATTGCATACCCTTGCTGAGCGGGTAGCGCCGGCTCTGCCTGTGTGGTTACAGGGGGTTGGCTAATCAGATGCAGATATAACGTAGTCTGGTCGAGTTGCTGAAAGTGGTTGCATATAGAGATGTTGAATTGCTCACATTGAAGGCCGTACTCGGATGATCTGATCCTAGCATAGGGCTGGTGAAAGTTTCATTGGTGCGACTGATGGTGTCATTTAAAGACGCACAAAGCATGACTGCAGCGTCTTTAGACACTAACTGTGGTCAACTCAGTCATTGCATATTAAAATGCATGGATATACACCAGGGAACTGAATTGTAGCATTAGCATATAGTCACAGATGCAACAGCAGCAAAAGATGTAAAGAAGACCGCAACTGAATTCAACACAGAATCAGACCTTATGAAAAGAAATCACACCCCCACAACAGACCTCGTCCCCATTAGGGCTGCTTCCATAAATTTCCCAGGCTGGTTTTCCATCCCAATCCACACCTGCCTCTGCCAAAGTGTATAGCCGTCACCATTGAGAATAATAAATGGGGCCTCTGTTCCACTGTGTATATATATATATATATATTTTGGATTCAGACGCATTTTGCCAAAACCACCTTTTCGGATTTTTGTCAGATTCGGATGCGTTTTGGATTCGGTTGTTTTTAAAAAAACAACATCTCAAAAACAGCTAAAATCATAGAATTTGGGGATAATTTTGTTCCTATAGTATTATTAACCTCAATAACCATAATTTCCACTCATTTCCAGTCTATTCTGAACACCTCACACCTCACAATATTATTTTTAATCCTATAATTTGCACCGAGGTCGCTGGATGAATAAGCTAAGTGACCCAAGTTTGTGGCACAAACACCTGGCCCATCTAGGAGTGGCACTGCAGTGTCAGACAGGATGGCACTTAAAAAAATAGTCCCCAAACAGCACATGATGCAAAGATAAATAAAAAAAGAGGTGCAAGATGGAATTGTCCTTGGGCCCTCCCACCCACCCTTATGTTGTATAAACAGGACATGCACACTTTAACAAACCCATTATTTCAGCGAAAGGGTCTGCCACATGACTGTGGCTGAAATGACTGGTTGGTTTGGGCCCCCACCAAAAAAGAAGCAATCAATCTCTCCTTGCACAAACTGGCTCTACAGAGGCAAGATGTCCACCTCATCCTCCGATTCCTCACCCCTTTCACTGTGCACATCCTCCTCACAGAGTATTAATTTGTCCCCACTGGAATCCACCATCACAGGTCCCTGTGTACTTTCTGGAGGCAATTGCTGGTAAATGTCTCCATGGATGAATTTATAATTCATTTTGA
The DNA here is from genome assembly GCF_028390025.1 of Pseudophryne corroboree. Taxonomy (NCBI): domain Eukaryota; kingdom Metazoa; phylum Chordata; class Amphibia; order Anura; family Myobatrachidae; genus Pseudophryne; species Pseudophryne corroboree. The sequence goes on along the minus strand of NC_086452.1, from coordinate 352,392,673 downwards.
TGAACATCATCTTCTCCACATTTTCTGGAAGTTACCTCCTACGCCGGTCGCTGACAAGGTGACCGGCTGCACTAAACACTTTTTCGGAGTACACACTGGAGGGGGGGGGGGCAACTTAGGTAAAATAAAGCCAGTTTGTGCAAGGGCCTCCAAATTGCCTCTTTTTCCTGCCAGTATACGTACGGACTGTCTGACATGCCTACTTGGATGCTGTCACTCATATAATCTTCCACCATTCTTTCAATGGTGACAGAATCATATGCAGTGACAGTAGACGACATGTCAGTAATCATTGGCAGGTCCTTCAGACCGGACCAGATGTCAGCACTTGCTCCTGACTGCCCTGCATCACCGCCAGCGGGTGGTTTTGGAAATTTTATCCTTTTCCTGGCAGCTCCAGTGGCAGTAGAAAATGAAGGAGGAGCTGTTGGCGGGTCACGTTCCGCTTGACTTGACAATTGTCTCACCGGCAGGTGAACATCTGCAGACTTGTGTCTGCCGGAAAGAGAGATACAACGTAGGCTTTAAATCTAGGATCGAGCACGGTGGCCAAAATGTAGTGCTCTGATTTCAACAGATTGACCACCCGTGAATCCTGGTTAAGCGAATGAAGGGCTCCATCCACAAGTCCCACATGCCTAGCAAAATCGCTCTGTTTTAGCTCCTCCTTCAATCTCTCTAGCTGCTTCTGCAAAAGCGTGATGAGGGGAATGACCTGACTTAGGCTGGCAGTGTCTGAACTGACTTCACATGTGGCAAGTTCAAAGGGTTGGACAACATGGAAATCATTCTCCACTGCGCTTGAGTCAGGTGCATTCCCCCTCCTTTGCCTATATCGTAGGCAGATGTATAGGCTTGAATGGCCTTTTGCTGCTCCTCCATCCTCTGAAGCATATAGAGGGTTGAATTCCACCTCGTTACCACCTCTTGCTTCAGCTGATGGCAGGGCATGTTCATGAGTGTTTGCTGGCGCTCCAGTCTTCGGCACGCGATGGCTGAATGCCTAAAGTGGCCCACAATTTTTGGGCCACCGACAGCATCTCCTGCACACCCCTGTCGTTTTTAAAAAAAATTATGCACCACCAAATTAATTGTATATGCAAAACATGGGACGTGCTGGAATTTGCCCACATGTAATGCACGCACAATATTGGTGGCGTTGTCCGATATCACAAATCCCCAGGAGAGTCCAATTGGGGTAAGCCAATCTGCGATGATGTTCCTCAGTTTCCGTAAGAGGTTGTCAGCTGTGTGCCTCTTATGGAAAGCGGTGATACAAAGCGTAGCCTGCCTAGGAACGAGTTGGCGTTTGCGAGATGCTGCTACTGGTGCCGCCGCTGTTCTTGCTGCGAGAGGCAATACATCTACCCAATGGGCTGTCACAGTCATATAGTCCTTAGTCTGCCCTGCTCCACTTGCCCACATGTCCGTGGTTAAGTGGACAGTGGGTACAACTGCATTTTTTAGGACACTGAGGACAATTTTTCTGACGTCTGTGTACATTCTTGGTATCGCCTGCCTAGAGATGTGGAACCTAGATGGGATTTTGTACCGGGGACACACTACCTCAAGCAATTCTCTAAGTCCCTGTGAACTAATGGTGGATACCGGACGCACGTCTAACACCAACATAGTTGTCAAGGCCTCAGTTGTCCGCTTTGCAGTAGGATGACTGCTGTGATATTTCATCTTCCTCGCATTGGACTGTTGGACAGTCAATTGCTTACTGGAAGTAGTACAAGTGGTGTTCCGACTTCCCCTCTGGGATGACGATCGACTCCCAGCAGCAACAACAGCAGCGCCAGCAGCAACAGCAGCAGTAGGCGTTCCACTCAAGGATCCATCGGAGGAATCCCAGTTATGAGAGGACTCGTCAGACTTGCCATTGACATGGCCTGCAGCAGAGCCGGCCCTAACCAATATAATGCCCTAGGCAAGATTTTGACTGGTGCCCCCTAGCACCACCGCTGGTTCTATCTCTGATCTTGCACCCCTTTCCCAGCACCATCACCCCTCACCCATAACAGTCCTTATTTTGGTGTTTGTACCCCCTATATTTTAAATAGGAACCATTCGCACATTTGGCGCACAGCCCAGAAAGGGGTGTGTTTTTGCTGGCAAGGGGCATGGCCACACAATATTAACATCAATTCAAATAAGGCCACACAGTACTGCAACTTTATTCACATTTGATCATGCAATAGTGTCCATAATTCACATTACATTCCACAGTAGTATTACTTTACCTTATAAACATTACTCCTCACAAAGATCCCTTATTCGTATTACATCACACTGAATTGCTCCTTATTCACATTACACCACACCCTATTGCTCTTTATTCACATTAGACGACACAGTAATGCCGTTTTTATACGCAACACCACTTAGTAGAACACCTTATATACATAATGCCACACATTAATAATGCATTTATACACATAAATCCAGACAGGAATGCCCCTTACACATATGAGACATATTATTAATGTCCTTATAAACATAATGCGCCTTACACATAATGACAACCTTCATTAATGCCCTTTTACACATAATGCCCCTTACACATATGCCGCACATTATTAATGCCCTTAAACACATAAGGACACACATAGTGCCTCCTACACATATGCCACATATTATTAATGCCCCTATACACATAATGACACACATAGTGCCCCTTACACATATGTTGCACATTATTAATGCATTTTTACACGACACACATAATGCTCCTTACACATATTCTGAACACACTGCACAACCAACCCACTCACATGCACACAGCACTCACACTGCCACTAACACTGTGACCTCTGCCTCTGCTTGGATACAGATGTGTCCTCAGAAATCTTGCCTCAATTCAAACGTCGGGCACCTTTTTTTTATGAAAATGCATCTTATTTGCATTGCTATGTGGCTAGGATGCACAAGCAACTTCTGCTGAATAAAATGATATGCAGCATGCCTATATACTGTGTGAGACTGTGGCTGTATCTGCATATGAATTGCTACACACAGAATATAGGCATGCCGCATATCATTTTAATCCGCAGAAGCTGCTGATGCCCCTAGGCATATCAAATGCCCTAGGCAATTGCCTAGTTTGCCTGTGCCTATGGCCGGCTCTGGCCTGCAGGACTATTGGCTTTCCTGTCTAAGAAGGAAATTGACATTGAGGGAGTTGGTGGTGTGGTTTGCAGTAGCTTGGGTACAAGAGGAAGAAGGGATTTAGTTGTCAGTGGACTGCTTCCGCTGCCACCCAAAGTTTTTGAACTTGTCAATGACTTCTGATGAATGCGCTCCAGGTGACGTATAAGGGAGGATGTACCTAGGTGGTTAACGTCCTTACCACTACTTATTACAGCTTGACAAAGGCAACACACGACTTGACACCTGTTGTCCGCATTTCTGTTGAAATAATTCCACACCGAAGAGGTGATTTGTTTTGTATTTTGACCAGGCATGTCAATGGCCTTATTCATCCCATGGACAACAGGTGTCTCTCCGGTTGCCTGACTTAAACAAACCACCTCACCATCAGAATCCTCCTCGTCAATTTCCTCCTCAGCGCCAGCAGCACGCATATCCTCATTCTGGTGTACTTCAACAGTGACATCTTCAATTTGAATATCAGGAACTGGACTGCGGGTGCTCCTTCCAGCACTTGCAGGGGCGTGCAAATGGTGGAAGGAGCGACCTATTCCTGTCCAGTGTTGGGAAGGTCAGGCATCGCAATCGACACAATTGGACTCTCCTTGGGGATTTGTGATTTAGAAGAATGCACAGTTCTTTGCTGTGCTTTTGCCAGCTTAACTCTTTTCATTTTTAATAGCGGGAGGAGGAGTGCTTCCATCGTCATGTAAAGCTGAACCACTAGTCATGAGGAACATAGGAGAGGGCCTTAGCCGTTCCTTGCCACTCCGTGTCTTAAATGGCATATTGGCAAGTTTACGCTTCTCCTCAGACGATTTTAATTTAGATTTTTGGGTAATTTTACTGAACTTTTGCTTTTTTGGATTTTACATGCTTTCTACTATGACATTGGGCATCGGCCTTGGCAGACGACGTTGATGGCATTTCATCGTCTCTGCCATGACTAGTGGCAGCAGCTTCAGCACTAGGTGGAAGTGGATCTTGATCTTTCCCTATTTTACCCTCCAAATTTTTGTTCTCCATTTTTTAATGTGTAGAATTATATGCCAGTAATATATCTGGAATTAGACGGCAGTAATGTCTGGAATTAGATACCACTAGATAGATACCAGATACCACTGTGACTGGAATGATGATGACCTATGCACAGTGAAAGGACACTACCACAGCACCCTACAGCAGCAAGATGCAGCATTAGACACTGTACTAGTATTCGTAATGTAGTATTACTGAGCACCACAAGACGTTGATAACTGATGATACTGAGCACTGATGATACTGAGCACTGATACTGAGCACTGATGATACTGAGCACTAATACTGAGGACTGATGATACTGAGCTTTGATACTGAGCACTGATTATACTGAGCACAGATGATACTGAGCACTGATGATGCTACGGAGAACTGACACTGAGCAGCACGATGCAGCACAAGACACTGTACTAGTATTACTGAGCAGCACAAAAGCCCTCTGGAATTGTCACCCCCCCAGATACCACTGTGACTGGAATGATGATGAACGATACACAGTCACAGGACTAGAGATGAGCGGGTTCGGTTTCTCTGAATCCGAACCCGCCAGAACTTCATGGTTTTTTTCACGGATCCGAGCAGACTCGGATCCTCCCGCCTTGCTCGGTTAACCCGAGCGCGCCCGAACGTCATCATGACGCTGTCGGATTCTCGCGAGACTCGGATTCTATATAAGGAGCCGCGCGTCGCCGCCATTTTCACACGTGCATTGAGATTGATAGGGAGAGGACGTGGCTGGCGTCCTCTCCATTTAGATTAGGGTTGAGAGAGAGAGAGAGAGATTGACCTGAGGCTGTGATACTGTAGAAGAGAGTGCAGAGTTTAGTGACTGACGACCACAGTGACCACCAGACAGTGCAGTTGTTTGTTTTATTTAATATATCCGTTCTCTGCCTGAAAAAAACGATACACACAGTGACTCAGTCACATACCATATCTGTGTGCACTGCTCAGCCCAGTGTGCTGCATCAATGTATATATATATCTGACTGTGCTCAGCTCACACAGCTTATAATTGTGGGGGAGACTGGGGAGCACTGCAGTGCCAGTTATAGGTTATAGCAGGAGCCAGGAGTACATAATATTATATTAAAATTAAACAGTGCACACTTTTGCTGCAGGAGTGCCACTGCCAGTGTGACTAGTGACCAGTGACCTGACCACCAGTATATATAATATTAGTAGTATACTATCTCTTTATCAACCAGTCTATATTAGCAGCAGACACAGTACAGTGCGGTAGTTCACGGCTGTGGCTACCTCTGTGTCGGCACTCGGCAGCCCGTCCATAATTGTATATACCACCTAACCGTGGTTTTTTTTTCTTTCTTTATAGTCATACTAGTTACGAGTATACTATCTCTTTATCAACCAGTCTATATTAGCAGCAGACACAGTACAGTGCGGTAGTTCACGGCTGTGGCTACCTCTGTGTCGGCACTCGGCAGCCCGTCCATAATTGTATATACCACCTAACCGTGGTTTTTTTTTCTTTCTTTATACATACATACTAGTTACGAGTATACTATCTCTTTATCAACCAGTCTATATTAGCAGCAGACACAGTACAGTGCGGTAGTTCACGGCTGTGGCTACCTCTGTGTCGGCACTCGGCAGCCCGTCCATAATTGTATATACCACCTAACCGTGGTTTTTTTTTCTTTCTTTATACATACATACTAGTTACGAGTATACTATCTCTTTATCAACCAGTCTATATATTAGCAGCAGACACAGTACAGTGCGGTAGTTCACGGCTGTGGCTACCTCTGTGTCGGCACTCGGCAGCCCGTCCATAATTGTATATACCACCTAACCGTGGTTTTTTTTTCTTTCTTTATACATACATACTAGTTACGAGTATACTATCTCTTTATCAACCAGTCTATATATTAGCAGCAGACACAGTACAGTGCGGTAGTTCACGGCTGTGGCTACCTCTGTGTCGGCACTCGGCAGCCCGTCCATAATTGTATATACCACCTAACCGTGTTTTTTTTTTCTTTCTTTATACATACATACTAGTTACGAGTATACTATCTCTTTATCAACCAGTCTATATATTAGCAGCAGACACAGTACAGTGCGGTAGTTCACGGCTGTGGCTACCTCTGTGTCGGCACTCGGCAGCCCGTCCATAATTGTATATACCACCTAACCGTGGTTTTTTTTTCTTTCTTTATAGTCATACTAGTTACGAGTATACTATCTCTTTATCAACCAGTCTATATTAGCAGCAGACACAGTACAGTGCGGTAGTTCACGGCTGTGGCTACCTCTGTGTCGGCACTCGGCAGCCCGTCCATAATTGTATATACCACCTAACCGTGGTTTTTTTTTCTTTCTTTATACATACATACTAGTTACGAGTATACTATCTCTTTATCAACCAGTCTATATATTAGCAGCAGACACAGTACAGTGCGGTAGTTCACGGCTGTGGCTACCTCTGTGTCGGCACTCGGCAGCCCGTCCATAATTGTATATACCACCTAACCGTGGTTTTTTTTTCTTTCTTTATAGTCATACTAGTTACGAGTATACTATCTCTTTATCAACCAGTCTATATTAGCAGCAGACACAGTACAGTGCGGTAGTTCACGGCTGTGGCTACCTCTGTGTCGGCACTCGGCAGCCCGTCCATAATTGTATATACCACCTAACCGTGGTTTTTTTTTCTTTCTTTATACATACATACTAGTTACGAGTATACTATCTCTTTATCAACCAGTCTATATTAGCAGCAGACACAGTACAGTGCGGTAGTTCACGGCTGTGGCTACCTCTGTGTCGGCACTCGGCAGCCCGTCCATAATTGTATATACCACCTAACCGTGGTTTTTTTTTCTTTCTTTATACATACATACTAGTTACGAGTATACTATCTCTTTATCAACCAGTCTATATATTAGCAGCAGACACAGTACAGTGCGGTAGTTCACGGCTGTGGCTACCTCTGTGTCGGCACTCGGCAGCCCGTCCATAATTGTATACTAGTATCCAATCCATCCATCTCCATTGTTTACCTGAGGTGCCTTTTAGTTGTGCCTATTAAAATATGGAGAACAAAAATGTTGAGGTTCCAAAATTAGGGAAAGATCAAGATCCACTTCCACCTCGTGCTGAAGCTGCTGCCACTAGTCATGGCCGAGACGATGAAATGCCAGCAACGTCGTCTGCCAAGGCCGATGCCCAATGTCATAGTACAGAGCATGTCAAATCCAAAACACCAAATATCAGTAAAAAAAGGACTCCAAAACCTAAAATAAAATTGTCGGAGGAGAAGCGTAAACTTGCCAATATGCCATTTACCACACGGAGTGGCAAGGAACGGCTGAGGCCCTGGCCTATGTTCATGGCTAGTGGTTCAGCTTCACATGAGGATGGAGGCACTCAGCCTCTCGCTAGAAAAATGAAAAGACTCAAGCTGGCAAAAGCAGTAGCACCGCAAAGAACTGTGCGTTCTTCGAAATCCCAAATCCACAAGGAGAGTCCAATTGTGTCGGTTGCGATGCCTGACCTTCCCAACACTGGACGTGAAGAGCATGCGCCTTCCACCATTTGCACGCCCCCTGCAAGTGATGGAAGGAGCACCCGCAGTCCAGTTCCTGATAGTCAGATTGAAGATGTCAGTGTTGAAGTACACCAGGATGAGGAGGATATGGGTGTTGCTGGCGCTGGGGAGGAAATTGACCAGGAGGATTCTGATGGTGAGGTGGTTTGTTTAAGTCAGGCACCCGGGGAGACACCTGTTGTCCGTGGTAGGAATATGGCCGTTGACATGCCTGGTGAAAATACCAAAAAAATCAGCTCTTCGGTGTGGAAGTATTTCACCAGAAATGCGGACAACAGGTGTCAAGCCGTGTGTTCCCTTTGTCAAGCTGTAATAAGTAGGGGTAAGGACGTTAACCACCTCGGAACATCCTCCCTTATACGTCACCTGCAGCGCATTCATAATAAGTCAGTGACAAGTTCAAAAACTTTGGGTGACAGCGGAAGCAGTCCACTGACCAGTAAATCCCTTCCTCTTGTAACCAAGCTCACGCAAACCACCCCACCAACTCCCTCAGTGTCAATTTCCTCCTTCCCCAGGAATGCCAATAGTCCTGCAGGCAATGTCACTGGCAATTCTGACGAGTCCTCTCCTGCCTGGGATTCCTCCGATGCATCCTTGCGTGTAACGCCTACTGCTGCTGGCGCTGCTGTTGTTGCTGCTGGGAGTCGATGGTCATCCCAGAGGGGAAGTCGTAAGCCCACTTGTACTACTTCCAGTAAGCAATTGACTGTTCAACAGTCCTTTGCGAGGAAGATGAAATATCACAGCAGTCATCCTGCTGCAAAGCGGATAACTGAGGCCTTGACAACTATGTTGGTGTTAGACGTGCGTCCGGTATCCGCCGTTAGTTCACAGGGAACTAGACAATTTATTGAGGCAGTGTGCCCCCGTTACCAAATACCATCTAGGTTCCACTTCTCTAGGCAGGCGATACCGAGAATGTACACGGACGTCAGAAAAAGACTCACCAGTGTCCTAAAAAATGCAGTTGTACCCAATGTCCACTTAACCACGGACATGTGGACAAGTGGAGCAGGGCAGGGTCAGGACTATATGACTGTGACAGCCCACTGGGTAGATGTATGGACTCCCGCCGCAAGAACAGCAGCGGCGGCACCAGTAGCAGCATCTCGCAAACGCCAACTCTTTCCTAGGCAGGCTACGCTTTGTATCACCGCTTTCCAGAATACGCACACAGCTGAAAACCTCTTACGGCAACTGAGGAAGATCATCGCGGAATGGCTTACCCCAATTGGACTCTCCTGTGGATTTGTGGCATCGGACAACGCCAGCAATATTGTGTGTGCATTAAATATGGGCAAATTCCAGCACGTCCCATGTTTTGCACATACCTTGAATTTGGTGGTGCAGAATTTTTTAAAAAACGACAGGGGCGTGCAAGAGATGCTGTCGGTGGCCAGAAGAATTGCGGAACACTTTCGGCGTACAGGCACCACGTACAGAAGACTGGAGCACCACCAAAAACTACTGAACCTGCCCTGCCATCATCTGAAGCAAGAAGTGGTAACGAGGTGGAATTCAACCCTCTATATGCTTCAGAGGTTGGAGGAGCAGCAAAAGGCCATTCAAGCCTATACAATTGAGCACGATATAGTAGGTGGAATGCACCTGTCTCAAGCGCAGTGGAGAATGATTTCAACGTTGTGCAAGGTTCTGATGCCCTTTGAACTTGCCACACGTGAAGTCAGTTCAGACACTGCCAGCCTGAGTCAGGTCATTCCCCTCATCAGGCTTTTGCAGAAGAAGCTGGAGACATTGAAGGAGGAGCTAACACGGAGCGATTCCGCTAGGCATGTGGGACTTGTGGATGGAGCCCTTAATTCGCTTAACAAGGATTCACGGGTGGTCAATCTGTTGAAATCAGAGCACTACATTTTGGCCACCGTGCTCGATCCTAGATTTAAAGCCTACCTTGGATCTCTCTTTCCGGCAGACACAAGTCTGCTGGGGTTGAAAGACCTGCTGGTGACAAAATTGTCAAGTCAAGCGGAACGCGACCTGTCAACATCTCCTCCTTCACATTCTCCCGCAACTGGGGGTGCGAGGAAAAGGCTCAGAATTCCGAGCCCACCCGCTGGCGGTGATGCAGGGCAGTCTGGAGCGACTGCTGATGCTGACATCTGGTCCGGACTGAAGGACCTGACAACGATTACGGACATGTCGTCTACTGTCACTGCATATGATTCTCTCAACATTGATAGAATGGTGGAGGATTATATGAGTGACCGCATCCAAGTAGGCACGTCACACAGTCCGTACTTATACTGGCAGGAAAAAGAGGCAATTTGGAGGCCCTTGCACAAACTGGCTTTATTCTACCTAAGTTGCCCTCCCACAAGTGTGTACTCCGAAAGAGTGTTTAGTGCCGCCGCTCACCTTGTCAGCAATCGGCGTACGAGGTTACATCCAGAAAATGTGGAGAAGATGATGTTCATTAAAATGAATTATAATCAATTCCTCCGCGGAGACATTGACCAGCAGCAATTGCCTCCACAAAGTACACAGGGAGCTGAGATGGTGGATTCCAGTGGGGACGAATTGATAATCTGTGAGGAGGGGGATGTACACGGTGATATATCGGAGGGTGATGATGAGGTGGACATCTTGCCCCTGTAGAGCCAGTTTGTGCAAGGAGAGATTAATTGATTCTTTTTTGGGGGGGGTCCAAACCAACCCGTCATATCAGTCACAGTCGTGTGGCAGACCCTGTCACTGAAATGATGGGTTGGTTAAAGTGTGCATGTCCTGTTTTGTTTATACAACATAAGGGTGGGAGGGCCCAAGGACAATTCCATCTTGCACCTCTTTTTTCTTTTCTTTTTCTTTGCGTCATGTGCTGTTTGGGGAGGGTTTTTTGGAAGGGCCATCCTGCGTGACACTGCAGTGCCACTCCTAGATGGGCCCGGTGTTTGTGTCGGCCACTAGGGTCGCTAGTCTTACTCACACAGTCAGCTACCTCATTGCGCCTCTTTTTTTCTTTGCGTCATGTGCTGTTTGGGGAGGGTTTTTTGGAAGGGACATCCTGCGTGACACTGCAGTGCCACTCCTAGATGGGCCCGGTGTTTGTGTCGGCCACTAGGGTCGCTAGTCTTACTCACACAGTCAGCTACCTCATTGCGCCTCTTTTTTTCTTTGCGTCATGTGCTGTTTGGGGAGTATTTTTTTGAAGGGCCATCCTGCGTGACACTGCAGTGCCACTCCTAGATGGGCCAGGTGTTTGTGTCGGCCACTTGGGTCGCTTATCTTAGTCACACAGCGACCTCGGTGCAAATTTTAGGACTAAAAATAATATTGTGAGGTGTGAGGTGTTCAGAATAGACTGAAAATGAGTATAAATTATGGTTATTGAGGTTAATAATACTATGGGATCAAAATGACCGCAAATTCAATGATTTAAGCTGTTTTTTAGTGTTTTTTGAAAAAAACACCCGAATCCAAAACACACCCGAATCCGACAAAAAAAATTCGGTGAGGTTTTGCCAAAACGCGGTCGAACCCAAAACACGGCCGCGGAACCGAACCCAAAACCAAAACACAAAACCCGAAAAATTTCAGGCGCTCATCTCTACACAGGACACTACTACCACAGCACCCTACAGCAGCAAGATGCAGCACAAGAGAGACACTGTACTAGTAACTATTACTGAGCAGCACAAAAGCACTCTGGAATTTTCATCCCCCAGATACCACTGTGACTCGAATGATGATGAACGATACACAGTCACAGGACACTACTACCACAGTACCCTACAGCAGCAAGATGCAGCACAAGAGAGACACTGTACTAGTATTACTGAGCAGAAATAAGCACTGATACTGAGCACTGATGTTGAGATTTGCCACTAAGAGAACGTAGCCACATCCTCTCTTTACCCTCTACAATGCACGAGTGAAAATGGCGGTGACGCGTGGCTCTTTATATGTAATCCGAATCTCGCGAGAATCCGACAGCGGGATGATGAGGTTTTGCCTCGCTTGGGTTTTCCGAGTCAGGCAGGAACAACCGAGCCTGGCTCGGACCCGAACCCACTCATCTCTAACACACACACACACACACACACACACACACACACACACACACACACACACACACACACACACACACACACACACACTCTCTCTCTCTCTCTCTCTCTCTCTCTCCCTTTCCCTTCACTTACCTAACAGTCTGGCTGGCCATAGCAGCAGCAGTAGCGGCCTGGTCCCATGTAGCTCCGCCCCCCATTTCCGTGTAGCCATGCCCCCTTTTCGGCCCGGACCAACCCCGCTGTCACGGGTGAGGGGGAGAGGAGGCTTCAAGCTGCCGGCGCTGCTGCCTGTCATATAGTGTGACAGGCAAAGCAGCCGGCAGCAGCAGCAGCAGCAGGGGTGGACAGGCCGGCGCCTACCTGCTCTGCATCCCTTTGCTGAGCGGGTAGTGCCGGGCCTGATCAAAATCCTGGGTTTAAGCAAGTGAACGCGCATCAACCCGGGATTTTGTTATATCTGAATTAAGGGTGTAGCTACAATAGGTGCAGACAGTGCAGCTACTATGGGGCCCAGAGCTGAGAGGGGCCCACCTTTCCTGTCACAGTTACATGTGTTATATACATTTTTCGCCATTGGGTGGTACGTAGTGGTCCTTTCAAACTTTTTCCTTGGGGCCTGCAACATATCTACAGTGCATCCGGAAAGTATTCACAGTGCTTCACTATTCCACATTTTGTTATGTTACAGCCTTATTCCAAAATGGAATAAATTCATTTTTCCCCTCAAAATTCTACACACAATACCCCATAACGACAAAGTGAAAAAAGTTTTTTTGACATTTTTGCAAATTTATTAAAAATAAAAAACTATGAAATCACATGTACATAAGTATTCACAGCCTTTACCATGAAGCTCAAAATTGAGCTCAGGTGCATCCTGTTTCCACTGATCATCCTTGAGATGTTTCTACAACTTAATTGGAGTACACCTGTGGTAAATTCAGTTGATTGGACATGATCTGGAAAGGCACACTCCTGTCTATATAAGGTCCCATACTTGACAGTGCATGCCTGAGCACAAACCAAGCATGAAGTCAAAGGAATTGTCTGTAGACCTCCGAGACAGGATTGTCTCAAGGCACAAATCTGAGGAAGGGTACAGAAAAATATCTGCTGCTTTGACGGTCCCAATGAGCACATTGGCCTCCATCATCCGTAAATGGAGAAGTTCGGAACCACCAGGACTCTTCCTAGAGCTGGCCAGTCGTCTAAATTGAGCGATCGGGGGAGAAGGGTCCTAGTCAGGGAGGTGACCAAGAACCCGATGGTCACTCTGTCAGAGCTACAGCATTCCTCTGTGGAGAGAGAACTTTCCAGAAGGACAACTATCTCTGCAGCAATCCACCAATCAGGCCTGTATGGTAGAGTGGCCAGACGGAAGCCATTCCTTAGTAAAAAGCACATGGCAGCCCGCCTGTTGTTTGCCAAAATACACCTGAACGACTCTCAGACCATGAGAAACAAAATTCTATGGTCTGATGAGACAAAGATTGAACTCTTTGGTGTGAATGCCAGGCATCATGTTTGGAGGAATCCAGGCTTCACTCATCACCATGCCAATACTATCCCTACAGTGAAGCGTGGTGATGGCAGCATCATGCTGTGGGGATGTTTTTCAGTGGCAGGAACTTAGAGACTAGTCAGGATAGAGGGAAAGATGAATGCAGCAATGTACAGAGACATCCTGAATGAAAACCTGCTCCAGATCGCTCTTGACCTCAGACTGGGGTGACGGTTCATCTTTCAGCAGGACAACGACCCTAAACACACAGCCAAGATATCAAAGGAGTTGCTTCAGGACAACTCTGTGAATGTCGTTGAGTGGCCCAGCCAGATCCCAGACTTGAATCCGATTGAACATCTCTGGAGAGATCTGAAAATGTCTGTGCACTGACGCTTCCCATCCAACCTGATGGAGCTTGAGAGGTGCTGCAAAGAGGAATGGGTGAAACTGGCCAAAGATACAGTAGGTGTGCCAAGCTTGTGGCATCATATTCAAAAAAGACTTGAGGCTGTAATTGCTGCTAAAGGTGCATCAACAAAGTATTGAGCAAAGGCTGTGAATACTTGTGATTTCTTAGTTTTTTATTTTTAATAAATTTGCAAAAATCTCAAAAACACTTTTTTCACATTGTCATTATGGGGTACTGTGTGTAGAATTTTGAGGGAAAATGAATTTATTCCATTTTGGAATAAGACTGTAAAGTAACAAAATGTGGAAAAAGTGAAGAGCTGTGAATACTTTCCGGATCCACTGTAGGTATGCCCCTGGACCTGCTCATTGTAGTGTGGTATAAAATTAACTGGAGGGCATTTTAATGTTATATAATATGAACCAGGACACTGTAATGAGGCACAATATGAACAGTGAGCACTTTATATCATAATGTGAATTGGGGGTACTGTGCGGCATAATGTGTACTGGCAGCTCTGAAATGTGGCACAGGGTGAACATAAGCACTACTATATACAGTATAGGAAAAGTTCGGTGCTTCAAAACAGAGTGCAGCAAAGACCTTTTTTGCCCACCTGTAGGGCAAGAAAATATATATATAATTTATAAAGAGTATAAGGTCTAGCGCGAACTCTTATTGTGGTAAGGGTGAAGTTCAAATATAGAAAGTTCTCACGTCTCCTAACACGATAGGTGAAGATCTTCAACACTGAGTTTATACAGTTCCAAAGTAGCCAAACAATTCTTTCAAGGTTTCACAACTGTGAATCTCTCTTCCCTCCACCTCTCATTTATAGATGGTGTCACAGATATGAAAAAGAGGAACAGGAGGGAGCCAATAGTGTAATATTGTATAGTAAGAGTGGAAGGAAACACAAATTTAGCAGCGTACCTTAGGAAAAGATGTATATTTCACACCAAATCTCATTTGTGATCTTATGTTTCTGTCTCCCAGGACGATAGAACGAAATCTTCAAAGTGAAGTATATGCAAATATCGAAGTAGCCCAACAATTTCTCAAATTTCAAACTGTAGGTTTCTCTTCCATCTATCCGACTCTCATACAGGAATGATATTTCATATATGAAAAAAAGAGGAAAGGGGAGGGGTCGAGACACCTTGATAAAGGCTCCAAGGAGCCGAAATGCGTTAGTGAGGAACACTTACCTGATAAACTACCCAGCCTTGGACTCTGATGGTCGATTCCTGTTCCCGGAAGGTACCAGAAAAACCTATATACCACAAATGAGATTTGGTGTGTAATATGCACCGCTGTCTGAGGTACGCTGCCAGATTGTTGTGTTTTATCTTTTGCGTAAATAAAACTGTATTACACTATTTGGACCCCTCCCGTTCCCCTTTTTTTCATATATGAAATATAATTCCTGTATGAGAGTCGGATAGAGGGAGGAGAAACCTACAGTTTGAAATTTAAGAAATTGTTGGGCTACTTCGATATTTGCATATACTTCACTTTGAAGATTTCCTTCTATCATCCTGGGAGACAGGAACATAAGATCACAAATGAGATCTGGTGTGAAATATACATCTTTTCCTAAGGTACGCTGCTAAATTTGTGTTTCCTTCCACTCTTAATATACAATATTACACTATTGGATCCCTCCTGTTTTCATATATAGCTCACACAGGATGTCACTAAGACTCATCCACTCACTAGTCATCTCCAGACTGGACTATTGTAATCTTTGCCTATCTGTCATCCCTGACAAATGCCTTTCTCCACTCCAGTCTATCCTCAATGCTGCTGCCCAGTTCATCTTCCTCACCAAACGTACTACGTCCACCACCCCCCTCTGTCACGAACCGATCACTCACCGCTGCGGGACCTGGGGTCTGTCCGTTGCCGGTGCGGTTGCTCACGATACTGTACGGCTGTGTGGGGATGTGGCGTGGTCGGTGGCAGAGGTGATGCAGCTTCTGGGAGTGCGGGGACTTAATAGCCGGAGGTGCCTCTGTGTGTCTGCAGTATAGGAGGTGGCCATGTTGGAGACCAAATGCAGCACCTGTGGGTAAGTCTAGCCAATCCTGTGCTTGTGCTGCCTATAAGTAGGCTGGGATTACTTCACTCTTGGCCAGTGCTTTGTTGTAGCTACTCTGTACCCTAGTTCTGTGCTCTCCCTGTGAATTTCTGTGTGATTCCAGTGGTCCTGATATCGCCTCTGCTCCCAGAGGTCTGCCTGCAGCCTTCACCGCAAGTGATCCACCAGCTCCCTGCTGTGCTGTCAGTCAATCGCTCTCCAAGTGGCAACGAGTGGATTCCCGGAGTCCCGTGAGAGGTTACCCTGTTCGTTCAGTGACTGCCTGCTATAATCACACTGCCTGTGTAAGTTTCTACTTAATCCTGGTCCTCGTTTACTCATCTCTCAGTTAACCCATTCTTCACCATTGTCTTCTGCTGCAGCTCTTCACAGTGTTTCAAGTATAATCTTCACAACCTGCAAGTACTTCTTTCAGTATTATATCTACGTTTTTGCATCATTCAAAGGCAATTCTTCACAGTTCTCCAGTTCAGTCTTTATGTGTCAGTAACAAGTCTTCACAGTTATTCATCTTTGTCTACAATATCCAGTTAACACTTCTTACAGTTTGGCACCAATCATTGCTTCATATTGGGCAATTCTTCACTAATCTTCAGGCACGTTTCATCTTATTCATATGAACATTTCTTCAATGCATCTTTAATAGAGATCCTGCTTATCGTTATGCCATTCATTGCAGTACGTCAGTTTATATATGGTGTCTAATAATTGTCATTTAACTCCTTACTGGAATTGTAGCTTTCTAATAAATATATGAAATGGAACTTTCTTCGGCCTCCCTGTTTTTACCATATTCCGGCACCAACACCTTCGGTTGGTCCAAGGTTAACGGATTCACAAAATCAGCCGGTCCTGACACTATGCACTGGCCCCATGGATCCGTCGGGTGACCAAACCTCAGGAGGCGGAGTTACGGCAAATATTCTTTCCCGTCTGGATAATCAGGAGTCCATACAGACACAAATAGTTCAGTTTATACAAACTATGGCGAATCGTTTGGATGCTCTCCATACAGCTATAATGACACTACAAGTTCCAGCTCCAGTGGTCTCTGCTTCTGCAGCAGTTCCTCCGGTGATGGTGCCTATGTCTTGTCTATAGTTGCCTACACCAAGCAAGTTTGACGGGACCCCAAAGCTTTACAGAGGATTTCTGAATCAATACGAGATTCAGTTCGAACTGTTGTCTGCTAGTTTTCCATCAGCCCATTCTAAGATTGCATATATCATTGCCCTTCTGTCTGGTCAGGCTTTGAAGTGGGCGTCGCCGCTGAGGGAGAGGGGAGACCCTATTCTTTCTAATTATAATGAATTTGTATCATCCTTCCGGAAAATCTTTGATGAACTGGGAAGAACCACCTCAGCGTCTTTGGAGATTCTCCATCTATGTCAAGGCTCACGCTCCATTAGTCAATATATTATTCAATTTCGCACCTTGTCTTCAGAATTAAACTGGAATGAAGAGGCCCTGGTCGCAGCTTTCTGGAATGGACTTTCAGATAGAATCAAGGATGATTTAACCATTCGTGATGTGCCAACTAAGCTGGATGAATCCATTTCCATCTTTAATAAACTTGATCTATGTTACAGAGAGCATTGCTTAGAGAAATCCAAGGTTGAACAATTTAACTCGCGTTCTTGACCTAGACTTTGTCAAGATCCTTCTTTGTCTCAGTCTCCTGTGATGACAGAAGAGCCTATGCAGATCGGACGCTCTCGTCTTACAGAAGAGGAACAAATTAATCATCGACAGGGTAACTTCTGCATGTACTGTGGGTCCTCTGAACATTTTGTTAAATTCTGCCAACTCTGTCCAGAAAACTCTTGTTCCTAGCTTATTCAAGAGAGGTTAAGCTAGGAGTTACCTTGGAATCACGTTCTGAGATGGAGCTAACTTTGCCTATTTGTTTGGAAGTTCCGGGTTCTACAGTTAAAGGTTCAGCTCTCCTAGATTCTGGTGCAGTTGAGAACTTCATCACTTCAGCCTTTGTCATACGATCTAAAGTTCAAACTGTGCCTCTGGAAGTAGTAGTTTCTGTTACAGCAGTGGATGGAAGACGAATTCCAGAAGGCATAATTACTCATCGAACCGTGTCTCAAGATGAAAGTTGGTGTGCTCCATTCCGAATATATTTCCTTCCTCTTGATTCCCAAAGCCTCTCATGATGTGATACTTGGATTACCTTGGCTGCTTAAACATAATCCACAGTTCAGCTGGCGAGCCATGGAAATTCCTTCGTGGGGTGAATCTTGTACCAAGGATTGTTTAGCTTCAGTTAAACCCCTCTGGTCAGTCGGTCTTCCCGAGTTACCTTCAGTCTATCAATCTTTTGTGGATGTCTTCAGTAAACAAGAGGCTGACTCCTTGCCTCCTTATCACGAGTTGGACTGCCCAATCAATTTGGTGCCAGGCAAAACACCTCCTAGGGGTCGAATTTATCCACTGTACTTTCTGGAGACTCAAGATATGTCTGATTATATACAAGAGAATTTATCCAAAGGGTTTATTAGACCATCTTCTTCACCTTCAGGAGCCAGATTCTTTTTCGTTAAGAAGAAAGATGGTGGCTTGTGACCATGCATAGATTATTGTGGGCTTAATGAGATCACTGTGAAGAACATGTACTCACTGCCGTTAATTCCAGAATTATTTGACCGGGTAAAGGGAGCTACAGTTTTTACGAAATTAGATCTTTGTGGAGCTTACAATTTAATTTGTATCCATGCAGGGGATAAATGGAAGACAGCCTTTAATACCCGGGATGGGCATTACGAATACCTTGTAATGCCTTTTGGTCTTTATAATGCTCCTGCAGTTTACCAAAGCTATCTAAACAAACTTTTTCGAGATCTTCTTTACAAGTGTTTAGTAGTGTACTTGGATGATATCTTAATATTCTCCAAGGATCCGAAGTCTTACCATCTCCAAGTTAAAGAGGTACGGACCCATCTGAGGAAAAATCAACTGTATTGTAAGTTGGAAAAGTGTACATTTGAAGTATCTTCTATACCATTCCTTGGTTATATCATTTCCAGATCAGAGCTTCGTATGGATCCAGTTAAGGTACAAGCCATCCAAGACTCGTCCACTCCTGCAACTGTTAAGGGTATTCAGCGATTCCTTGGCTTTGCCAATTTCTATAGGAAATCCATTAAAAACTACTCTACATTGGTTGGTCCCATCACAGCCCTGACATGCAAAGACGCAAATCCTTCAAACTGGTCTTTTGAAGCAACTAAGCTTTTGTGTCAGCTCCCATTCTCTGACAGACATATTTGAACCGTCCCTTTCTAATGGAAGTAGATGCATCTACGGAAGCAGTGGGAGCTGTGTTGTCACAAGTCTTTGAAGATAAAAAAGGCCATCCATGCGGATATTTCTCCCGTAAGTTTCTACCGGCAGAATGTAATTATGCTATTGGGGAGCAGGAATTACTTGCTATCAAATTAGCATTTTGAGGAGTGGAGATACCTTCTAGAGGGAGCACAACATCCTATCACAGTATATACTGATCATAAGAATCTTCTTTATCTGAAGTCTGCACAGTGGCCCTCATTCCGAGTTGATCGGTCGCAAGGCGAATTTAGCAGAGTTACACACGCTTAGTCTACGCCTACTGGGAGTGTATCTTAGCATCTTAAAAGTGCGAACGAAGTTTACGCAATATTGCGAACAAAAAAAACTTAGCAGTTTTAGAGTAGCTCCAGACTTACTCTGCCTGTGCGATCAGTTCAGTGCTTGTCGTTCCTGGTTTGACGTCACAAACACTCCCAGCGTTCGCCCAGACACTTCCCCGTTTCTCCGGCCACTCCTGCGTTTTTTCCGGAAACGGTAGCGTTTTCAGCCACACGCCCATAAAACGCCGTGTTTCCGCCCAGTAACACCCATTTCCTGTCAATCACACTACGTTCGCCGGTGCGAACAAAAAGCCGTGAGTAAAAATCCTTTCTTCATAGCAGAATTACTTAGCGCAGTCGCAGTGCGAACATTGCGCATGCGCTCTAAGCTGATTTTCACTGCGATGCGGAAAAAAAGAACGAGCGAACGACTCGGAATGAGGGCCAGTGTTTGAATCCACGACAACCTTGATGAGCTCTTTTCTTTACCCAATTTAATTTTAAGCTCCCCTATCATTCAGGGTCTTAAAATAAAAAATCAGATGCCCTTTCAGTTCCTCCGAGTCAGATTATACTTCCATGAATCAAGCCATTGTAAGTCCTACATCTTTTTCAACGACTCAAATTTCTCCGGTCCTGGTCCCTCCGCCTGGCAGAACCTTTGTCTTCTCAAATCCTCAAATCTTCGAAAATGACTGCTTACTTGGGCTCACTCTTCGTCTTTCATGGGGCATCCTGGGGTCCAAAAGTCTCTTAAATTTATTCAACAGTCCTACTGGTGGACAAGTCTTAAAGCTGACGTTCAAGAGTTTATAGCAGCATGCCCTAAATGCGCACAACATAAGAACCCAAAGGGTCCTCCTCCAGGTTTGTTACAACCATTATCTATACCCAAACGACCTTGGACTCATATTTCAATGGATTTTGTGACTGAGTTACCTCCTTCAAATGGGCGGAATACCATTTGGGTGGTAGTGGATCGATTTTCGAAAATGGCGCATTTTATTCCATTAACAGGATTACCATCAGCTCCTTCACTAGTCAGATTATTCATTTCTGAGATCTTTAAATTGCATGGCCTTCCTCAAGAGATTGTTTCTGATCGTGAAACACAGTTTGTAGCCAAGTTTTGGAGGTTTGCGTTGTTTTTCGTTAAACATTAAGTTGAATTTTTCTTCTGCATATCATCCCCAGACATATGGACAAACTGAAAGAGTAAATCAAGATCTTGAAACTTTTCTCCGGTTATACATATCTTCTTCACAGGATGATTGAATAGACTACCTTCTATTGGCAGAATTTGCTCATAATAATCTTTTTCATTCATCTTCAGAATCTACACCGTTTTACAGTAATTTTGGTTATCATCCTCGTGTGCCAGAGTTCCATCCTTTGCCAGCTCAGGAGGTCCCAGTGGCAGATCAAGTGCTTCAACGTTTGTCTAAAATCTGGAGTTGTGTGCGCAAATCGTTGATTAAATCTTCTGCTCATTATAAATCTTTTGCAGATAGAAAACGTAAGGCTGTACCTAACTACAAGGTAGGAGACCAAGTTTGGATTTCTACTCGCAATCTTAAATTCAAAGTTCCTTCTAAGAAGTTTGCTCCCAAGTTTATTCGTCCATTTCCCATAGAAAAGGTACTCAATCCTGTAGCATACAAAGTCAAGTTGCCACCTTCTTTTAAAATTCCTAACACCTTTCATACATCTCTGCTGAAACCTTTGATGCTCAATAAGTTTTGTGGTGCCCTGCCAAAACCTCCTAAAATTCACTCTTTGCAAGATGAGGAATTTGAGTTTAAGGAGATTGTGGACTCACGTCGTCGATATGGACGTCTTCAGTTTCTTGTAACCTGGAAAGGTTATGGTCCGGGGAGAATTCCTGGGTCTTTGCTGAAGATGTTCATGCTCTAAGACTGGTTCATAAATTCTATTCCAAGAATCCTGATAAAGTTCAAAGGTGTCCGGAGTCCACCCTTAAAGGGGGAGGTACTGTCATGAACCGATCACTCACCGCTGTGGGTTCTGGGGTCCGTCCGTTGCTGTCGCAGTTGCTCGCAATGCTGTGCGGCTGTGAGGGGATGCGGCGTGGTCAGTGGCAGAGGTGATGCAGGTTCTGGGAGCCGGGAGTGCGAGGACCTAATGGCCGGAGGCGCCTGTGTGTGTCTGCAGTATAGGAGGTGGGTAAGTTTTAGCCAATCCTGTGCATGTGCTGCCTATAAGTAGGCTGGGATTAATTCACTCTTGGCCAGTGCTTTGTTGTAGCTACTCTGTACCCTAGCTCTGTGCTCTCCCTGTGAATTTCTGTGTGATTCCAGTGGTCCTGATATCGCCTCTGCTCCCAGAGGTCTGCCTGCAGCCTTCACCGCAAGTTATCCACCAGCTCCTTGCTGTGCTGTCAGTCAATCGCTCTCCAAGTGGCAACAACTGGATTCCCGGAGTCCCGTGAGAGGTTACCCTATTCGTTCAGTGACTGCCTGCTATAATCACACTGCCTGTGGAAGTTTCTACTTAATCCTGGTCCTCGTTTACTCATCTCTCAGTTAACCTATTCGTCACCGTTGTCTTCTGCTACAGCTCTTCACAGTGTTTCAAGTATAATCTTCACAACCTGCAAGTACTTCTTTCAGTATTGTATCTACATTTTCTAATCATTCAAAGACAATTCTTCACAGTTCTTGAGTTCAGTCTTTACGTGTCAGTAACAAGTCTTCACAGTTATTCATCTTTGTCTACAATACCCAGTTAGCACTTCTTACAGTTTGGCACCAATCATTGATTCATATTGGACAATTCTTCACTAATCTTCAGGCACGTTTTATCTTATTCATATGAACATTTTTTTCCAATGCATTATCGTTATGCCATTCATTGCAGTGCGTCAGTTTATATATGGTGTCTAATAATTGTCATTTAACTCCTTACTGGAATTGTAGCTTTCTAATAAATATATGAAATGGACCTTTCTTCTTCCTCTCTGTTTTTACCATATTTTGTCACCAACACTTTCGGTTGGTCCAAGGTTAATGGATTCACAAAATCAGTCGGTCCTGACACTCTCTTACAAGCCCTTCACTGGCTCCACTTCCCCTTCAGAATCCAATTCAAGCTTCTCACACTCACAAAGCCTTCACCCACTCCTCTCCCATTTACATCTCTGAACTTATCTCCCTTTACACTCCCACCCGTCCTCTTCACACCGCTAAAGCATGCTGCCTCTCCTGCCTACTGATTACCTCCTCCCACTCCAAGATTTTGCACGTGCTGCTCCCTTTCTCTGGAATTCTCTAACTCTCCCCCTCCGACTCTCCACCTCTCTACAAATCTTCAAACGGGCTATCAAGATCCACTTCTTCACCAAACCCAGTAAACTTTCATCCTAAGCCATCTGTCCCACGATCACTGTCGATCCCATCTGTGTCGCCCCTGTCTGTCTGCCCCTCCCCTTTATATTGTAAACTCTCACAAGCAGGGCCCTCTTCCCTCATGTGCTTATCCTTCTCTAACTTTATCTATCTTCTACTCTATACTCCCTTCTACGGCACCAAATCCCTCTGTTTTCTGCCACCCTGATACTTATTTCAGTGTCGTCTACTGATGCAGCTATGTTAATATACCCTGCGTGCAGGGCCGGAGCTTCCACTAGGCAGCTTTAGGCAGCTGCCTAGGGGCACTAGGACCTGAGGGGGCGGCCAGCTACAGCTACCTGAAAAAGGTAGTGTGGTCCTACCTTTCACAGCCGCCGCAATCCCCCCGACACTCGTATCTTAAGGCCCGTACACACTGGTCGATATATCGGCCGTTCTCTTGAACGGCCGATATATCGCGGGTCCGTCGGCCAGTGTGTACGGCCGATACATCTGTGAACTCCGTCGTTCACAGACGTATCGCGTCGGCCGCGCAGCACAGCCGGCGGCCAATATATCTACCGATATATTGGCGCGTCGCTGTGTGTGTACGGGGCGGTCGGCCAACCGCCCGTACACATGCTGCGGCGGCCGGCGGTGATTGACAGCTGAACTGGGCGGGCTTGTGTACACACCCGCCCAGTTCATGACGTCAGTCCCCAACGGATCGGGCAGTGTGTATGCACAGCACACTGCCCGATCTGTCCATAGATATATCTGCAGATCAATTGATCTGCAGATATATCTATTAGTGTATACCCACCTTTACAGTAGCTGCCACTGCCAAGCTCCCGTATTGCAGTCTCCAGCTCTGCCTCCACCCGGCACAGGCAGTAACTTTGACAGCTCCTGGAGTCCTGGCTGGGGGTGACATGCGGCGCTGCTCTTCATTCCAGGCTTTTACACAGACTACTCAATCCCAACTCTGCATCGCAGCTTGCAGGTAAGGTGGCTGCACAGTGCACTGCCTGCATTTGATAAGGAAAGTGGGGGAGAGCAGCAGTGTGTGGGGGGGGGAGGGGGGGGATGAGCAGCAGGCATGCACACAGATGGTGGGGGAATAGAACAGCAGACATTTAACTGAGATAAGGGGGGGGGGTGAGCAGCAGGCACCCACACAGACTGAAAAGATGGGGAGAAGAGAGTGACCATGCAACAGACTGGGGGTGGGGGAGACCAGCAGCCTGCCATTCATCTGAACGGTGGGTAGGGGGAAGGGGCAGCAGGCAGAAGTTTTGCCTAGGGTGCCGAGAAACCTTGCACCGGTCCTGCCTGCGTGATTGAGAGCTTGCTGACCTACGCGATCATGGTGTGGTATTGTAATGCCAAGTGTTCTGATCTTGTTGCCTTGGAAAGAGTGATTAAATCGGCAGAGAGGATCATTGGCCAATCTTTGCCTAGGTTGGCGGATGTACTCACTGCAAGGAGTCTGTCGAAGGCAATTAAGATGATTGAAGATAGGGGTCACCCCTGTAATATGTTCTTTTCCCTCTTGCCATCGGGGAGACGCTACAGATGTTTAAGATGTTGTACCAACAGGTTAAGGAATAGTTTCTTCCCTTCTGTGATTGTTAGCTTGAATTCTTAACTTTGCTAAATTTTATGTATTATCTGGTATACATGATATGAGGACTGCATGTAATTTCACTATACATGTTTATGTTACAGTGACAATAAATTATTCTTATCTTATCTTACTTGTCGTATATTTTCTTAAACTGTAAGTCACTGTTTTCTTGTGTTGCTTATTTGTTTATGTACTTTGTAATTGGGTGCTGTGGATCCCTTGTGGCGCCATATAAATAAATGTTAAAAATAATAATACTACGACTACTACTACTAATAATAATAATAATAATATACTTGTTTGGTACCAAAACAGTGGCCAGAGGCAGAAACTCTGATGACGCACAGACACTTCCTGTCACACTAGGACTTTTGATGCAGATGCTCCTGCATGGATCAATGGAGTAAACATTTCCAATCCCACTGGTGAAGAACCTGCACCTCGAGTCAAGACCACTGAACAGGAACTAATCCATGGTCAGAAAATTGGCAGATACACAACAAAGAAGATTCGAAGCAGATAAGAAAGCCTTAGCTATTGTTTCTCACATATAAAAGCCTGCATCCAAGAGGCTCAAACTACCTTTTTAAAGCACTTGGCTTAAAGATTCCTCAGAGACAGAGGCGGATTGGCCGTAGGGCTCACAGGGAATATTCCAGATGGGGCGACGCACCTGTGGGGCCTGTTTTGTTTGAGGACATGTGGTCCTATTTATAGACATAATGAATAAGATGCAAAATAATGTGCATATATGAAAATTACTTTGCCACTTAGCCTGTGATTGCAGATGATCTAGTGTATGCTCTGTCTGCCTGCCTGCTTGGCTGACATAAAAGATTGAGTGAATAGTGATTGGGATACAGTTGGTGTAATAAGCAAGAAAATCTATCTTTCTAAAGAATGATATAGTTTCCTACATTCTGAAGGTGGATCATATAATGTGCTCATAATATTTAATTTTATTTCTTTTTAACTTCCCCCTTGATGCTGGACATGCCCACTATCTGGAAAGTCTTGGGGGGAGGGTGCTGCTGCCTTGTCCCATGGCTAGACCTTACACCTCTGGTGCTGCCCATGTGGGGCCACTAGTACAAATTTTTCCAGGGCCGCTTTAGGGTCCCAATCCGTCCCTGCTCAGAGAACACTGTGGTTAGTAATTCCTGCAACTGTTCTATATAACTGACTAATGCCAAACTTATGCAAACTTCTAAATTACTATATTTATCAAATTATACCCTAGGTTCTCTAAGCGGTAAATGTATTAAGTCTCGGTATGGGGAAGAAGCAGTATCAGCACACGTTATGTGCACTAACACCCAGGGGTGTAGCCAGAACTTTATGGGCCCAATAGCAACATTTAGAAGGAGCCCCTGTCCCAATGCTTCCAGAGAGACACTTCTCTGCAGCAGTTGTTAATTTTATGCCCAATACTAGTGCCCTAGTTCATTTTCTGAACCATAGTGGAGCCTTATTTAATGTTATGCCCCATAGTAGTGCCCTAGTCTCTTTTATGAATCGTAGTAGTGCTAAAGTTCATGCTACGTCACATTTTAGAGCTGTCAGTACACATTATATCACACAGTCGGGTGGTATTCATGTGACCGGCAGTCGGGAGACCGACAGTCACATCACCTCCTCCACCATCCCGACCCCTCACTATCCCGATGGTGGGCATGCCGACCAATAGGGACTATTTCCACTCGTGGGTGTCCACGACACCCATAGAGTGGGAATAGAACCCGTGGCGACCACAGGTCGCCACCGAGCCCGCAGCGCGGCAGGCGCAACGAGCCCACAAGGGGCTTGCTGCACTCGCCCCTCCCCGCCGGGATCCCGGCGTCGGTAAGCTGACCGGCGGTCTCCTGCCCGCCGGTCACCCATACTACACCCACACAGTCCCCCCCCATTCACATTATGATATATAGTGCTCCCTGTTCATATTGTGCCTCATTACAGTGACCCAGTTATATTATATAACATTAAAATGCCCTCCAGTTCATTTTATACCACACTACAATGAGCAGGTCCAGGGGCATACCTAGATATATTGCAGACCCCAAGGAGGACCCCTACGTATTACCCAATGCCAAAAAATGTATTTAATACATGTAACTTTGACAGTGATGGTGGGCCCCTCTCAGCTCTGGGCCCCATAGCAGCTGCACTGCCTGCATCTATGGTAGCTACGTCCTTGCTGACACCGCTTCTCCCCCATGTAAGAGACTGGTGGTGCCGGCTCAATGACAGGGGCGCTATGCACCCCTGTCCATATCGGCGCTGCTATCTAAAATATAGCAGGCCGTTATGATGGGGCAATGTAAGAACGGTCAGTATCGCTGACCGTTCCAACACCTGCAGCTGTCGATTTCAACAGCTGCAGGTGGTAATGCCCATTCTCGACAGCAGAGACAGAGCTGTCCATGCCTTTGGTGAGCGCCGGCTCTGGACTGCGCAGGTGATCTCACGTGAGTAGCAAGATCCTGTGCATGTGCAGAGGAGCCAGCCCGGGAAGGAGACACAGCGCATCAGCACTGTGCTGATGTGCTGTCTGCTCAGGGGGGCATCGCCGCTCCCCCACTTTGACAGACAAGATGTTTGTGCATCTTGACGATGTCCCTTCCTGCTGCACCTTGGTAATGAGGCGAAGCAGGAAGTGTTATAGCGGCACGATTCATGACACTATAATATACACTGCTCAAAAAAAATAAAGGGAACATTAAAATAACACATCCTAGATCTGAATGAATGAAATATTCTTATTAAATACTTTGTTCTTTACATAGTGAATGTGCTGACAACAAAATCACACAAAAATTATCAATGGAAATCAAATTTATTAACCCATGGAGGTCTGGATTTGGAGTCAGACTCAAAATTAAAGTGGAAAAACACACTACAGGCTGATCCAA
Source organism: Pseudophryne corroboree (assembly GCF_028390025.1). Taxonomy (NCBI): domain Eukaryota; kingdom Metazoa; phylum Chordata; class Amphibia; order Anura; family Myobatrachidae; genus Pseudophryne; species Pseudophryne corroboree. Next base: position 352,365,363 of record NC_086452.1, on the reverse strand, counting down.
CTTTGATGTAATGTCCTTAAAACAAGTAAAAATGAGGCTCAGTAGTGTGTGTGGCCTCCACGTGCCTGTATGACCTCCCTACAATGCCTAGGCATGCTCCTGATGAGGTGTTGGATGGTCTCCTGAGGGATCTCCTCCCAGACCTGGACTAAAGCATCCGCCAACTTCTGGACAGTCTGTGGTGCAATGTGGCGTTGGAGCGAGGTGCAACGTGGTGGTGATGGAGCGAGACATGATGTCCCAGATGTGCTCAATTGGATTCAGGTCTGGGGAACGGGCGGGCCTGTCCATAGCATCAATGCCTTCGTCTTGCAAGAACTGCTGACACACTCCAGCCACATGAGGTCTAGCATTGTCTTGCATTAGGAGGAACCCAGGGCCAACTGCACCAACATATGGTCTCATCTCGGTACCTAATGGCAGTCAGGCTACCTCTGGCGAGCACATGGAGGGCTGTGCAGCCCCCCAAAGAAATGCCACCCCACACCATTACTGACACACTGCCAAACCGGTCATGCTGGAGGATGTTGCAGGCAGCAGAACGTTCTCCTTGGCGTCTCCAGACTGTCACGTCTGTCACATGTGGTCAGTGAGAACCTGCTTTCATCTGTGAAGAGCACAGGGCGCCAGTGGCGAATTTGCCAATCTTGGTGTTCTCTGGCAAATGCCAAACATCCTGCACGGTGTTGGGCTGTAAGCACAACCCCCACCTGTGGACGTCGGGCCCTTATACCACCCTTATGGAGTCTGTTTCTGATCTTTTGAGTAGACACATGCACATTTGTGGCTTGCTGGAGGTCATTTTGCAGGGCTCTGGCAGTGCTCCTCCTGTTCCTCCTTGCACAAAGGCGGAGGTAGCGGTCCTGCTGCTGGGTTGTTGCCCTCCTACGGCCTCCTCCACGTCTCCTAATGTACTGGCCTGTCTCCTGGTAGCGCCTCCATGCTCTGGACACTACGCTGACAGACACAGCAAACCTTCTTGCCACAGCTCGCATTGATGTGCCATCCTGGATGAGCTGCACTACCTGAGCCACTTGTGTGGGTTTTAGACTCCATCTCATGCTACCACTAGAGTGAAAGCACCGCCAGCTTTCAAAAGTGACCAAAACATCAGCCAGAAAGCATTGGAGCTGAGAAGTGGTCTGTGGTCACCACCTGCAGAACAACTCCTTTATTGGGGGTGTCTTGCTAATTGCCTATAGTTTCCATCTGTCTATTCCATTTGCACAACAGCATGTGAAATTGATTGTCAATCAGTGTTGCTTCGTAAGTGGACAGTTTGATTTCACAGAAGTGTGATTGACTTGGAGTTACATTGTGCTGTTTAAGTGTTCCCTTTATTTTTTTGAGCAGTGTATTTACCCCTAAGTACTATATAAAAACGTAATAAAATATTTATGCAGGAATCCGCTACCGAGCCCGCATCGTGGCGATCGCAGCGAGGCCGCGAGGGGTTTTGTTGCACTCATCCCAATGCCGGCATTCTAGCAGCCGGGATCCCGGTGTCGGTATGCTAACCACCGGGATCCTGGCCGTTGGTATCCCATACCCAATGCGACAGAAGAGATGGGTCATTTTGATAGTGAGCTATTTCACTTTTGTATGTTTAGACTCTCATACAGATGAATAAGACAGATATTTAATTCTATTGGTAAGCTCACAATCATTTTTATACTATAGTAAATATTCATGCCCCTAAACAATATCAACACAGACTCTTTGGGTGAGATTCAAATGTTTGAAAAGTCAGTTGGAAGTCTGTTTTTTCCTATCTAATAGACAGGAAAAAACAGACACCCATCCGACTTTTCAAACATTTGAATTCCACCCTTTGAGTACAAAATTATCAGCAGTAAAGAAAGTCAAACTAATAGTCAGTAGCAAACTCAGGATTTCTACAGGGGGGTTTCCAAATGCAATCTGCAAATATCCCACTCTCCGGAACAGTATAGATGATCTACAATATTGGATGTATTAAACATATTTAAATAATATCAATAAGATAAGTGGTCAGGAAAAAGTTAAACATACTATAATAAATAAACGCACAAACATTATAGAACCAGTACTGCACTTTCTAAGCACACATTCTCAAACCTTGTGGTAAGGCTCCTGTCTCTTATTTCTGGTAGCTACTCTTTGGTCCAGTGCACTGAATGAGGGCTCAGAACCACACACACAGTAAACTTGGTAGAAAAAGTTCCTACCACTGGGTATGTGCACATAGGTGTGCGCAGGGGGGGTGCCTGGTGCGCACAGGCACCCCCTAATGTCTGGCACCCCGATCTCACATGCCTGATGCAGCAATCACCGAGCAGGCAGATTACTGCCCCCTCTGCGCTGCACCCTGTCAGGACTGCATTACTGACCGGATGCCTGGGTTAATCAAGGGTGCCACTGCCACTGGCTTTCAAATTCCCAGCTCCACCTCCACGTACAAAAACAGTGTTATGCTCGCACGCCCACCCATCACAACCGCCACATGCCCACCTCTCTCCTTCTTTGCTATGCCAATGCCAGCCACTGATGAGGAGCAGCATGCAGCCAGCGTTCCTCTTAGGAAGACAAGTTCAATACTGGCAGGCGGTCTGCAGCAGCATTGACACGTCACTTGTTTTTCCAGCAGCAGCAGTAACTAGTCTGCGACTGTCAGTGTCAGTTCAGTTACCGACTTGTAAGTAAGCTGCTGCAGCTTGCAGGGGAAAGAGAGGGGGAGCCAGACCAGGCTGAGGAGGAGCAGTGTAATTGCAGTGAGTGCCATCAGGGGTGTTTGTTTGGTGCACACCACAACATCTGACAATGTATCTGCTTTATTAGGATTGGTACAAGGGTGGATATTTTATATGCGTTGATCATCAATAGATGTGCTAGACATGCCCAAAAGGCGGTGCTAGACACACCCCTTTCGACAGTGCACCCCCTAATAAAATGTGCTGCGCACGCCAGTGTATGTGCAGCAGCTCTGCATGATGCGACAGCAGCTCTGGTAATCGTATTATATACCATTGGTATTGTTGTCATAATTTGTCACTTTCCAAGAGGATGGGGGTTTCTGGGCAATCAGACACTCCCCCTGCGTTTGCCTATGATAGTTGCAGATATAATACAGCCCTAAATATTATCAATATTATCCACTTGTTTAGATAGAACGAATATTGCTTTAAGGCTTTCATTTTTGGAGGTTATACCAGTTGTATGTCTCTTGGAGGGTTAAATAACCTCTAACCAGGGAATATACACTGCTCAAAAAAATAAAGGGAACACTTAAACAACACAATGTAACTCCAAGTCAATCACACTTCTGTGAAATCAAACTGTCCACTTAGGAAGCAACACTGATTGACAATCAATTTCACATGCTGTTGTGCAAATGGAATAGACAACAGGTGGAAATTATAGGCAATTAGCAAGACACCCCCAGTAAAGGAGTTGTTCTGCAGGTGGTGACCACAGACCACTTCTCAACTCCTATGCTTTCTGGCTGATGTTTTGGTCACTTTTGAAAGCTGGCGGTGCTTTCACTCTAGTGGTAGCATGAGACGGAGTCTACAACCCACACAAGTGGCTCAGGTAGTGCAGCTCATCCAGGATGGCACATCAATGCGAGCTGTGGCAAGAAGGTTTGCTGTGTCTGTCAGCGTAGTGCCCAGAGCATGGAGGCGCTACCAGGAGACAGGCCAGTACATCAGGAGACGTGGAGGAGGCCGTAGGAGGGCAACAACCCAGCAGCAGGACCGCTACCTCCTCCTTTCTGCAAGGAGGAACAGGAGGAGCACTGCCAGAGCCCTTCAAAATGACCTCCAGCAGCCACAAATGTGCATGTGTCTACTCAAACGATCAGAAACAGACTCCATGATGGTGGTATGAGGGCCCGACTTCAACAGGTGGGGGTTGTGCTTACAGACCAACACCGTGCAGGACGTTTGGCATTTGCCAGAGAACACCAAGATTGGCAAATTCGCCACTGGCGCCCTGTGCTCTTCACAGATGAAAGCAGGTTCTCACTAAGCACATGTCACAGACGTGACAGAGTCTGGAGACGCCAAGTGAACGTTCTGCTGCCTGCAACATCCTCCAGCATGACCGGTTTGGCAGTGGGTCAGTAATGGTGTGGGGTGGCATTTTTTTGGGGGCCGCACAGCCCTCCATGTGCTCGCCAGAGGTAGCCTGACTGCCATTAGGTACCGTGATGAGATCCTCAGACCCCTTGTGAGACCATATGTTGGTGCAGTTGGCCCTGGGTTCCTCCTAATGCAAGACAATTCTAGATCACATGTGGCTGGAGTGTGTCAGCAGTTCCTGCAAGACGAAGGCATTGATGCTATGGACTGGCCCGCCCGTTCCCCAGACCTGAATCCAATTGAGCACATCTGGGACATCATGTCTCGCTCCATCCACCAACGCCACGTTGCACCACAGACTGTCCAGGAGTTGGCAGATGCTTTAGTCCAGGTCTGGGAGGAGATCCCTCAGGAGACCAACCGCCACCTCATCAGGAGCATGCCCAGGCGTTGTAGGGAGGTCATACAGGCACGTGGAGGCCACACACACACAACTGAGCCTCATTTTGACTTGTTTTAAGGACATTACATCAAAGTTGAATCAGCCTGTAGTGTGTTTTTCCACTTTAATTTTGAGTCTGACTCCAAATCCAGACCTCCATGGGTTAATAAATTTGATTTCCATTGATAATTTTTGTGTGATTTTGTTGTCAGCACATTCAACTATGTAAAGAACAAAGTATTTAATAAGAATATTTCATTCATTCAGATCTAGGATGTGTTATTTTAGTGTTCCCTTTATTTTTTTGAGCAGTGTACTTATTACACTTTATTTCAGACTTCATACTCTAAAATAGACATGATACTACTTATTCATGATTACATGACCAGATCATGCACCTATTTCAGGGGGATGCGGTCAGCATACCGGCATTTGGGATGGCAGCAGTCAATACCGACGCGAGTTGTAATGCCGACACTGGGATAACCACATGGATCAAAATGTTGGCGCCGGCCTGCTGACTGGCGGCACGCCAATCAAAGGTATGCTTGGGAGGGGGTCAGGCCGTGGGGGAGGAGATTAGGTTTAGGCTGCAGGGGGGAGGTTTAGGATGCTGGGGGGGGGTAAGGTTTAGGCTGCCAGGGAGCGGAGGTTAGAGTTAGGCACTGCCGGGGAGCGTTAGGGTTAGGCTGCAGGGGTGGGAGCGTTAGTTTAGGCTGCAGGAAGGGGGGGTTAGGTTTAGGCACCGCTGGGGAATGTTAGGTTGCAGGGGGTGGAGGTGGCGGTATGGGTCAGGTTGCGGGAGGGGAGGGTTAGGGGGATAGGGGGTTAGGATTAGTGATGAGCGGGTTCGGTTTCCGAGAAACCGAACCCCCCCGAGCTTTACCTTTTTTACACGGGTCCGAGCAGACTCGGATCCTCCCGCCTTGCTCGGCTAACCCGAGCGCGCCCGAACGTCATCATCCCGCTGTCGGATTCTCGCGAGATTCGGATTCTATAAGCAGCCGCGCGTCGCCGCCATTTTCACACGTGCATTGGAGATGATAGGGAGAGGACGTGGCTGGCGTCCTCTCCGTTTAGTAGAAGTCAGAAGACAGTTGATTTGATTGCTTGTGCTTGTTTATTACTATAATTGTGGGGAGGATTGGGGAGCAGCTGTTAGGAGGAGTACAGTGCAGAGTTTAGTTTTTTTTATCCGTTCTCTGCCTGAAAAAAACGCTAGATACCATATCTGTGCTCAGTGTGCTGCATGATATATCTGTGCTGAGTGCTCACACTGCTTAATTGTGGGGACTGGGGAGCAGCTATAGCAGGAGTACAGTGCAGAGTTTTGCTGACAGTGACCACCAGTATACGTTTGTCTGCCTGAAAAACACTCCATATCTGTGCTCACAGTGTGCTGCTTTATTGTGGGGACTGGGGACCACCAGTATAATTAATATTATATATAGGAGGAGTACAGTGCAGAGTGCACTGCTGTACCTACCTCTGTGTCGTTATCCATTAAGTAGTATCCATCTACATTCCTATACCTGTGGTGCATTTTAGTTTAGCAGTTTGCTGACAGTGTCCACCAGGTCCAGTATACTATATAGCAGTACGGTAGGCCACTGCTGTACCTACCTCTGTGTCGTCACTCGTCATCCATTAAGTATACTATCCATCCATCTACATTGTATACCTGTGGTGCCTTTTTTTTAGACTAGTTTAGCAGTTTGCTGACAGTGTCCACCAGGTCCAGTATACTGTATATAGCAGTACGGTAGGCCCCTGCGTGCTGTGTACCTACCTCTGTGTCGTCACTCGTCATCCATAAAGTATACTAGTATCCATCCATCTACATTGTATACCTGTGGTGCCTTTTTTTTAGACTAGTTAAGCAGTTTGCTGACAGTGTCCACCAGGTCCAGTATACTGTATATAGCAGTACGGTAGGCCACTGCTGTGTACCTACCTCTGTGTCATCACTCGTCATCCATAAAGTATACTAGTATCCATCCATCTACATTGTATACCTGTGGTGCCTTTTTTTTAGACTAGTTTAGCAGTTTGCTGACAGTGTCCACCAGGTCCAGTATACTGTATATAGCAGTACGGTAGGCCACTGCTGTGTACCTACCTCTGTGTCGTCACTCGTCATCCATAAAGTATACTAGTATCCATCCATCTACATTGTATACCTGTGGTGCCTTTTTTTTAGACTAGTTTAGCAGTTTGCTGACAGTGTCCACCAGGTCCAGTATACTGTATATAGCAGTACGGTAGGCCACTGCGTGCTATGTACCTACCTCTGTGTCGTCACTCGTCATCCATAAAGTATACTATCCATCCATCTACATTGTATACCTGTGGTGCCTTTTTTTTAGACTAGTTTAGCAGTTTGCTGACAGTGCCCACCAGGTCCAGTATACTGTATATAGCAGTACGGTAGGCCACTGCGTGCTGTGTACCTACCTCTGTGTCGTCACTCGTCATCCATAAAGTATACTAGTATCCATCCATCTACATTGTATACCTGTGGTGCCTTTTTTTTAGACTAGTTTAGCAGTTTGCTGACAGTGCCCACCAGGTCCAGTATACTGTATATAGCAGTACGGTAGGCCACTGCGTGCTGTGTACCTACCTCTGTGTCGTCACTCGTCATCCATAAAGTATACTAGTATCCATCCATCTACATTGTATACCTGTGGTGCCTTTTTTTTAGACTAGTTTAGCAGTTTGCTGACAGTGTCCACCAGGTCCAGTATACTGTATATAGCAGTACGGTAGGCCACTACGTGCTGTGTACCTACCTCTGTGTCGTCACTCGTCATCCATAAAGTATACTAGTATCCATCCATCTACATTGTATACCTGTGGTGCCTTTTTTTTAGACTAGTTTAGCAGTTTGCTGACAGTGTCCACCAGGTCCAGTATACTGTATATAGCAGTACGGTAGGCCACTGCTGTGTACCTACCTCTGTGTCGTCACTCGTCATCCATAAAGTATACTAGTATCCATCCATCTACATTGTATACCTGTGGTGCCTTTTAGTTGTGCGCAGTAAATATAGTAGTAGGCCATTGCTATTGATACTGGCATATAATTCCACACATTAAAAAATGGAGAACAAAAATGTGGAGGTTAAAGGGAAAGATCAAGATCCACTTCCACCTCGTGCTGAAGCTGCTGCCACTAGTCATGGCCGAGACAATGAAATGCCACCAACGTCGTCTGCCAAGGCCGATGCCCAATGTCATAGTAGAGAGCATGTGAAATCCAAAACACAAAAGTTCAGTAAAATTACCCAAAAATCAAAATTAAAAGCGTCTGAGGAGAAGCGTAAACTTGCCAATATGCCATTTACGACACGGAGTGGCAAGGAACGGCTGAGGCCCTGGCCTATGTTCATGGCTAGTGGTTCAGCTTCAAATGAGGATGGAAGCACTCATCCTCTCGCTAGAAAAAAGAAAAGACTTAAGCTGGCAAAAGCACAGCAAAGAACTGTGCGTTCTTCAAAATCACAAATCCCCAAGGAGAGTCCAATTGTGTCGGTTGCGATGCCTGACCTTCCCAACACTGGACGGGAAGAGCTTGCGCCTTCCACCATTTGCACGCCCCCTGCAAGTGCTGGAAGGAGCACCCACAGTCCAGTTCCTGATAGTCAAATTGAAGATGTCACTGTTGAAGTACACCAGGATGAGGATATGGGTGTTGCTGGCGCTGGGGAGGAAATTGACAAGGAGGATGGTGAGGTGGTTTGTTTAAGTCAGGCACCCGGGGAGACACCTGTTGTCCGTGGGACGAATATGGCCCTTGACATGCCTGGTCAAAATACAAAGAAAATCAGCTCTTCGGTGTAGAATTATTTCAACACAAATGCGGACAACAGGTGTCAAGCCGTGTGTTGCCTTTGTCAAGCTGTAATAAGTAGGGGTAAGGACGTTAACCACCTCGGAACATCCTCCCTTATACGTCACCTGCAGCGCATTCATCATAAGTCAGTGACAAGTTTAAAAACTTTGGGTGACAGCGGAAGCAGTCCACTGACCACTAAATCCCTTCCTCTTGTAACCAAGCTCCTGCAAACCACACCACCAACTCCCTCAGTGTCAATTTCCTCCTTACCCAGGAAAGCCAATAGTCCTGCAGGCCATGTCACTGGCAAGTCTGACGAGTCCTCTCCTAACTGGGATTCCTCCGATGCATCCTTGAGTGTAACGCCTACTGCTGCTGGCGCTGCTGTTGTTGCTGCTGGGAGTCGATCGTCATCCCAGAGGGGAAGTCGGAAGACCACTTGTACTACTTCCAGTAAGCAATTGACTGTCCAACAGTCCTTTGCGAGGAAGATGAAATATCACAGCAGTCATCCTGCTGCAAAGCGGATAACTGAGGCCTTGGCAGCCTGGGCGGTGAGAAACGTGGGTCCGGTATCCATCGTTAATTCAGAGCCAACTAGAGACTTGATTGAGGTACTGTGTCCCCGGTACCAAATACCATCTAGGTTCCATTTCTCTAGGCAGGCGATACCGAAAATGTACACAGACCTCAGAAAAAGACTCACCAGTGTCCTAAAAAATGCAGTTGTACCCAATGTCCACTTAACCACGGACATGTGGACAAGTGGAGCAGGGCAGACTCAGGACTATATGACTGTGACAGCCCACTGGGTAGATGTATTGCCTCCCGCAGCAAGAACAGCAGCGGCGGCACCAGTAGCAGCATCTCGCAAACGCCAACTCGTTCCTAGGCAGGCTACGCTTTGTATCACCGCTTTCCAGAATAGCCACACAGCTGAAAACCTCTTACGGCAACTGAGGAAGATCATCGCAGAATGGCTTACCCCAATTGGACTCTCCTGGGGATTTGTGACATCGGACAACGCCAGCAATATTGTGCGTGCATTACATCTGGGCAAATTCCATCACGTCCCATGTTTTGCACATACCTTGAATTTGGTGGTGCAGAATTATTTAAAAAACGACAGGGGCGTGCAAGAGATGCTGTCGGTGGCCCGAAGAATTGCGGGCCACTTTCGGCGTTCAGGCACCGCGTACCGAAGACTGGAGCACCACCAAGCATTCCTGAACCTGCCCTGCCATCATCTGAAGCAAGAGGTGGTAACGAGGTGGAATTCAACCCTCTATATGCTTCAGAGGATGGAGGAGCAGCAAATGGCCATTCAAGCCTATACATCTGGCCACGATATAGGCAAAGGAGGTGGAATGCACCTGACTCAAGCGCAGTGGAGAATGATTTCAACGTTGTGCAAGGTTCTGCAACCCTTTGAACTTGCCACACGTGAAGTCAGTTCAGACACTGCCAGCCTGAGTCAGGTCATTCCCCTCATCAGGCTTTTGCAGAAGAAGCTGGAGACATTGAAGGAGGAGCTAAAACAGAGCGATTCCGCTAGGCATGTGGGACTTGTGGATGGAGCCCTTAATTCGCTTAACCAGGATTCACGGGTGGTCAACCTGTTGAAATCAGAGCACTACATTTTGGCCACCGTGCTCGATCCTAGATTTAAAACCTACGTTGTATCTCTCTTTCCGGCAGACACAAGTCTGCAGAGGTACTTCAAAGACCTGCTGGTGAGAAAATTGTCAAGTCAAGCGGAACGTGACCCGTCACCATCTCCTCCTTCACATTCTCCCGCAACTGGGGGTGCTAGGAAATGGCTAAGAATTACGAGCCCACCCGCTGGCGGTGATGCAGGGCAGTCTGGAGCGAGTGCTGACATCTGGTCCAGACTGAAGGACCTGCCAACGATTACTGACATGTCGTCTACTGTCACTGCATATGATTCTCTCACCATTGAAAGAATGGTGGAGGATTATATGAGCGACCGCATCCAAGTAGGCACGTCAGACAGTCCGTACGTATACTGGCAGGAAAAAGAGGCAATTTGGAGGCCCTTGCACAAACTGGCTTTATTCTACCTAAGTTGCCCTCCCTCCAGTGTGTACTCCGAAAGAGTGTTTAGTGCAGCCGCTCACCTTGTCAGCAATCGGCGTACGAGGTTACTTCCAGAAAATGTGGAGAAGATGATGTTCATCAAAATGAATTATAATCAATTCCTCCGTGGAGACATTCACCAGCAGCAATTGCCTCCAGAAAGTACACAGGGACCTGAGATAGTGGATTCCAGTGGGGACGAATTAATAATCTGTGAGGAGGGGGATGTACACAGTGAAAGGGGTGAGGAATCGGAGGATGATGATGAGGTGGACATCTTGCCTCTGTAGAGCCAGTTTGTGCAAGGAGAGATACATTGCTTCTTTTTTGGTGGGGGCCCAAACCAACCAGTCATTTCAGTCACAGTCGTGTGGCAGACCCTGTCGCTGAAATGATGGGTTCATTAAAGTGTGCATGTCCTGTTTATACAACATAAGGGTGGGTGGGAGGGCCCAAGGACAATTCCATCTTGCACCTCTTTTTTCTTTCATTTTTCTTGGCATCATGTGCTGTTTGGGGAGTATTTTTTGGAAGGGCCACCCTGTCTTGATTGACACTGCAGTGCCACTCCTAGATGGGCCAGGTGTTTGTGTCGGCCACTTGTGTCGCTTAGCTTAGTCACACAGCCACCTTGGTGCGCCTCTTTTTTTATTTGCATCATGTGCTGTTTGGGGAGTATTTTTTGGAAGGGCCATCTTGTCTTGATTGACACTGCAGTGCCACTCCTAGCTGGGCCAGGTGTTTGTGTCGGCCACTTGTGTCGCTTAGCTTAGTCACACAGCCACCTTGGTTCGCCTCTTTTTTTCTTTGCATCATGTGCTGTTTGGGGAGTATTTTTTGGAAGGGCCATCCTGTCTTGATTGACATTGCAGTGCCACTCCTAGATGGGCCAGGTGTTTGTGTCGGCCACTTGTGTCGCTTAGCTTAGTCACACAGCCACCTTGGTGCGCTTCTTTTTTTCTTTGCATCATGTGCTGTTTGGGGAGTATTTTTTGGAAGGGCCATCCTGCCTGACACTGCAGTGCCACTCCTAGATGGGCCAGGTGTTTGTGTCGGCCACTTGGGTCGCTTAGCTTAGCCATCCAGCGACCTCGGGGCAAATTTTAGGACTAAAAATAATATTGTGAGGTGTGAGGTGTTCAGAATAGACTGAAAATGAGTGAAAATTATGGTTATTGAGGTTAATAATACTATGGGATCAAAATGACCCCCAAATTCTATGATTTAAGCTGTTTTTGAGGGTTTTTGAAAAAAAACACCCGAATCCAAAACACACCCGAATCCGACAAAAAATTTTCGGTAAGGTTTTGCCAAAACGCGTCCGAATCCAAAACACGGCCGCGGAACCGAACCCAAAACCAAAACCCGAAAAATTTCAGGTGCACATCACTAGTTAGGATTAGCATACTTACCTACCAGGTATTTGGTATTCTGACCGTCGACATCCCAAGCACCGGGATCCTGATAAAATCTAATTTTAGCAGCTCTATCAGAATTTGCCACGGGCCAATCATCCTCTACACAGCAAACTAATACCCTTTCAAACAGAAAACCCGGCAATTACCCGGCATTTCAGTGCGGGTCGTTTTGTCGGGCTCTGTCTGACACCCCCCCTTTTACAGAGAGAGGCAAATTACCGGGTCAAGAATTTCGATACGGTAATTTGCAGATCAACATGGGTACTTTGTGTAAAAGGGTCAACCTGGGTCGAAATTCCCTGGTCTCCAACCCTGGTAAATTCCTGGGTCGAAGTCCCAGGAATTTTGATCCGGGTTGACCCTTTCACACAGAAAAAGGAGTTGTGTTTTTCGTGAATTATCGGGTAGAACTGCTTCACCCGGTAATTTCAGTTTCTGTGCGAAAGGGGTATGATACTACAGACTTCTGCACTCCCTAGAGTAATAATGATATTTTCCCTTCGACTGTGATAAAATTCTAAACACAACCTCTAAAGCAGGCATGTCCAAACTGCGGCCCTCCAGCTGTTGAGAAACTACACATCCCAGCATGCCCTGACACAGCTTTAGCATTCTGTGACAGGAAAGCTGTGTCAGGGCATGCTGGGATATGTAGTTTCACAACAGCTGGAGGGACGCAGTTTGGACATGCCTGCTCTAAAGCAAATAAATACAAACTAGTGAGAACAATAGAGCTTATTAAACTGATTCAATACTCCAAAACCCAGTAAAGAGCCTCACCTGACCTATAAATTCTTAGACAGCTGCAGGACAGTGAGAGGGGAACTGACCCTGATCATTTCAGAACACATAGCTCATACATTTAGATGGCTCTAACAAACCTTTTTCGAGAAATGGTATAAACTAAGGTGATAAAATCTTAGCCAAAGGATTTTTTATCTCCATGCTATTAAAACTAAACTGGACATCCATTCCACCTGTGACACTAATGCCATTATAGATTGATTCATATAATGAAAAGGATCCAGAACAGTGTAAAATGTACAAGCAATTTATTTCACAACAGACGCAAACATAATAAAATACATCTACAATAGAATCAAATTAAAACATCTTATCTGATAAAAAAAACCTCAGGACCAAGTCCAACCAGCTTTTATAAAATGTCCAATCCCACACGCTTCTTTGACCTTCATGCAAATGACTACTTCAATTGAGTTTAGTTTCATTTTGCAATAAGAAAAATACACAGCGTTATTTCTATAAAATCAATAATAATATATTTGCGGAATTGCCTCTGCATGATTGACAGGGAGGGGGCGGTCTGGCAGCATTCGTCCGCCGTTTTGGGGGCACAGTCCGGGCAACGCAGGTGTGCCCGGACCATGCGGAGGGTGATTCACAGCCGCTGCGACCCAGGATGTGACAAGCAGCTCCCTAACAGAGCTTTTTTACTTGTGCAGGGGGGTGGGGGGGTGGGGGGGGGGGGGGAGGTGTAGAGCCTGACATGTGGGGCAGACTAGCCCCGTGCTGGGTGTCCCCGTCATGTCAGAGTACATGATCGTAGATGTACTAAATTTAGCACATCTACGATCAACTCTGAATTACCCCCTAAGTTATTAAACATATTGGCTAAAATAACCTTCAGGCAGTAAGTATAAGGTGTATATGAAACATAAATGTATTCTGTGCTTAAACTTGGGTTCCATCGCCATGATATCTCATTATGATATGCAATTATTCCAAAATGCGGAAAAATCCGATATCCAAAATACTTCTGGTCCCAATGATTTTGGATATGGGATACTCAACCTGTACCAGCTTTGTGGGATTCGGTGAAAGCCGGACTGGACCAAAATCTGGAACACCGGACCAGCCAGCACTGATTTCTGCAGCGACCCCTGCCACTGAGGAGCAGTGTAAGCATGTGCCCGTCCGGGGTTGTGTCTGGGCTATCACCGGGGAGACAGGGAATGAGACTTTACAGCCGGTTCCCTGCACGAAGCTTCTGCATAGTGCATATTGTCATCAAGTTTATCCAGAATGGGGAGCAGAACACCTAAAATAGGGCCTAATTCAGACCTGAACGCACCTCTGCGATTTTGCAGAGGGCTGCGATCAGATAGCCACCGTTAACCCCATTCCAACACTCAGAACAGCTGTCTAAGATGGTCTGGCTGTTCTGTGTCCCGTTCCGGCACCTGGAACAGCTATCTAAGGTGGTCTGAGTCCTGTTTTGGCATGGAACAGCTATCTAAGGTGGTATGTGTCCCATTCTAGCACCCGGAATGACTATCTAAGGTTGTCTGGGTTTTCTGCGCCCCGTTATGACACCCGGAATGGCTATCTAAGCTGGCCTGTACCCCATTACGGTACCATGAACAGGTATCAAAGGTGGTCTGCATCCCGTTCCAGCATCTGGGCAACTATCTAAGGTGGTTTGTGCCCTATTCCAGCACTCAAAATGACTATCCAAGGTGGTCTGGGTGTTCTGCACCCCATTCCGGCACCCAGAACAGGTATCCACTGTGGTCTGCATCCTACTCAGGTATCCGTAATGGTGATCTAAGGTTATCTAGGTGGTCAGCGTCCCATTCCAGCACCCGGAACGGCTATCTAAGGTTGTCTGCATCCCATTCCAGCACCTGGAACTATGTGGTCTGTGTCACACTGAGGACTTTAAAAGTACTTTCTTACCTATGCGATATCTGTCCTGGCTGGCGCAGATGTTCATGCGCACTGTATTGTCAGAGTCGGTTTAGTTTGTGTCCCCGGAGGGGGCGCTAGTGGGTCAGTGGAGGTAGGTGGAATGAAATGAGGAGGCAGTATTGGGTTTCTGCGCATGTGCACAATGAAGATTTATTATTAACAGAAAGTCCAGATAATAATGCAGCAGAAAGTAAAACAAACGAATGCAATGGAAATGATAATGGTAACGGCAATGGTAATGGCAATGATATAATATGGTTTGAAACTTGAAAGTCTATGGCAGAGTTTGTAATGCAGAAATGGAACCAGAGTAATTAAAACGTGGAGCCAGCAGAGGTGGAATAATGGTAGCAAACCTGGTAGCAATGCAGGAGACTAGATGGTAATGTTCACTGTGCTGTTGGAAGTGCACAATCAGCATGCAGGCTGAATCACAGGTGAGATGACGGAATGCACCTGGAGAGGGAGTCTCTACTGCTGTAGGCTGGAGCACACTGCAGGTGTAGAAGGTGTGAAGCCAGAAAGGTATTGCTGGTGCTGGTACTTGTAGTTCCACGGAAGTAATAGGTACTGAAGAATATCCAGGAACACGGAGGATCAGGAGAATATCCAGGAACACGGAGGAACAGGAGAACAGGTCCAGACACACGGGTCGCAGGAGTGACACAAAGTTCAGGACCACCTCTGACTCACCCTGCAGCTCCTGATATACCCCCTGACCGGCAGGTATTGGCTGGAGTGAGACGAGGAGGTGCGGCCAAGCTCCGGATTGGCTGCCGCAGTTACACTGGGGAAAACTGTCATGGCGGCGCCCATGACGCGGCCCGGCTGGGACGCGGCGCGCCCACACGCCCGTTGACTCCAGGGGCGCTCCCAGGCCTGAGATGGTATCCACGAGCAGGGCGACAGGTGACAGCAACATGCAGTGACCCCGGACGGAGTCCGCTCCGGCGGACAGACATAACAGCGGTAAGTCGATTCCTGACAGTACCCCCTCCCTTATGGGTGGGCACCGAACACCCACGTGGCTTGGAAGGATGAGACCTGTGGAAAACACGGACCAACCTGGGAGCGTGGACATCAGCAGAGTTCACCCAACTCCTCTCCTCAGGACCATAGCCGGACCAGTCGATGAGATATTGCAGACGACCATACCGGTGACGGGAGTCCAGGATCTTCTCTATCTCGAACTCTATGCCCCGCTGAGTTGGAATGTTGGGACCAGCTGGAAGAGCTCTTTGGAAGCGATTTAGGACTAATGGTCTGAGGAGAGAGACATGGAAAGCATTAGGAATACGCAATGAAGAGGGTAACTTGAGCTTGTAAGCCACAGGATTTAGAACTCTTTCAATGGAGAAAGGACCAATGAAGCGTGGTGCAAACTTCATCGAAGGCACTTTAAGACGAAGATTCCGGGTTGACAGCCAGACTTTATCCCCAGGTTTCAAGCTGGGAACTGCACGTCTCTTGCGGTCGGCAAAGAATTTGTACCGGGCAGAAGCCTTTTTGAGTGAAGTATGAATCTTCCTCCAGATTGTTGAGAACTGACTGAGGACAGTAGTGGCAGCAGGAACATCGATGCTAGGAAGGTCTTGAAAATCAGGAACTCGTGGATGCTGCCCATAAACAGCGAAGAACGGAGTAGTTTCAGTAGCTGTGTGGTAGCGGAAATTGTGAGCGAATTCAGCCCACGGGAGCAGATCTACCCAGTCATCTTGGGAAGATGATATGTACAGTCTCAGGAAAGTTTCCAACTCCTGGTTTACCCTCTCTGTCTGCCCATTCGTCTGAGGATGATACGCTGACGAGAACTTGAGATGGACCTGCATGGCAGAACAGAGAGCTCTCCAAAACCTTGCCACAAACTGAACTCCACAGTCAGATATTATTTCAGTGGGTAGTCCATGTAAACGGAAAATCTCCCGTAGGAAGATTTGAGCCAGTTTTGGAGCGGAAGGAAGTCCTTGGAGTGGAACAAAATGAGCCATTTTGGTAAATCTGTCGACCACTACCCAGATGGTATTGAATCCTTGGGAGGAGGGAAGGTCAGAGATGAAATCCATAGACAGATGTGACCAAGGACGGCTGGGAATGGATAACGGCTGTAACTGACCTGCTGGAGACTGACGAGGAATTTTGTGCTGCACACATTTAGGGCAAGACGCCACAAAGTCTTTGATGTCGACTTTCATCTTCGGCCACCAGTATGTTTCAGAGAGAAATTTAAAAGTCTTTAGGACACCAGGATGCCCAGTAAATTTAGACTGATGAGCCCAAGACAACAACTTAGGACGGAGTTCAGGAGCAACAAAAGTCTTACCAGGAGGCGGGGCTGGAGAAACTTGTGAAGAGGCAAAGGCAACAGGATCCAGGATGGAGCGTGGTACTGGATCGGATATCTCGTCCTCAGATTCCATGGATCGAGACAAGGCATCTGCTTTGGTATTCTGAGAACCTGGGCGGAAATGGAGCTTGAATTTAAAACGGGAGAAGAACATAGCCCATCGGGACTGGCGAGGATTAAGGCACTGAGCTGCCTTCAAGTAGAGCAGGTTTTTATGATCCGTATAGATATTAAATGGAAACTTCGCCCCTTCCAGGAGATACCTCCATTCCTCAAGGGCCAGTTTAATCGCCAGAAGCTCTTGATCTCCGATGGAATAATTAACTTCTGCAGGAAGAAACTTACGGGAAAAGAATCCACAGGGATGAATCTTCCCGTCAGCTCCCATCTGAGAGAGAACAGCTCCCACTCCTACTGTGGAAGCATCCACCTCCAACTCGAATGGCTTATTAATATCGGGCTGTAACAAAACTGGAGCGGTAACAAAAGCCATCTTGATTTTTTGAAACGCAGCCAGGGCATCTTCTGACCAGTTGGAATGATCTGCCCCTTTCCGAGTTAAGCTAGTAATAGGAGCAATGAGAGTTGAAAAGCCTCGGATGAATTTCCTATAATAATTGGCAAAGCCCAGGAATCGTTGAATGGACTTGAGAGTGTTCGGAATGGACCAATTGGCAATAGCTTCCAATTTTGCTGGGTCCATCTGGAGATCCGATCCAGAGATTATATACCCCAGGAAGGGTATGGAGGTAACCTCAAAGGTACACTTAGATAATTTGCCGTAAAGACAATTCTCACGAAGACGTCGGAGGACTTCACGGACTTGGAGACGATGAGAAGGGAGGTCTTGAGAGAAGATGAGGATATCGTCCAGGTAAACAACGAGATACTTGTATAGAACGTCACGGAAAATTTCATTAACAAAGTGTTGAAACACTGCTGGAGCATTGCTCAACCCGAATGGCATTACCAGGTACTCGTAATGGCCATCCCGAGTATTGAAAGCTGTCTTCCATTCGTCACCGCTGCGGATTCTGATGAGATTATAGGCACCGCGGAGATCTAACTTGGTGAAGATGCGGGCTCCTTTGACTCTATCAAATAACTCGGTAATAAGAGGTAACGGGTAGCTGTTCTTAACGGTAATATCATTAAGTCCCCGGTAGTCAATACATGGACGTAGTCCTCCATCTTTCTTTTTAACAAAAAAGAAACCTGCCCCAGCAGGTGATGATGAGGGACGGATGAATCCTTTCTGTAGGTTTTCTTTGATGTATTCGCTCATCGCTTCGGTTTCAGGAACAGATAATGGGTAGGTGCGCCCCCTAGGTGGTTTTTTGCCAGGAATGAGATCGATGGGGCAATCCCACTCTCTATGGGGCGGCAGGACATCAGCGGCCTTCTCGCTGAAGACGTCAGCGAAATCTTGATAGGCCATAGGAAGAGTAGACTGGGTCTTGATTTCAGAAGTCTTGACAGGAACAACTTGGGCTAAACAGGACTGACGGCAATGTGAACCCCAAGCAGTTAGTTGTAAGGTAGCCCAATCAATCTGTGGGTTATGTAGCTGGAGCCAGGGCATACCTAACACAATCTCCTGAGTTGCCTGAGGAATAACTAGAAATTTTATTAACTCAGAATGCAGGAACCCAACCCCCAGTATCACTGGCCGGGTTTGTTGAGTGATATACCCCTTAGAAATACGACTACCATCAACTGCCGTGATGTAGACTGGATATGGAAGTTCATAGACCGGCAGATGAAACTTGTCTACCGCAGCTTGAGTGATGAAATTCCCCGCTGCACCACAGTCTACCAACGCAGTTGCAGATTGGAGTCCAGCCGCCGTCTCTAAGGTCACAGGGAGAATGAAATCTTGGGTTGAAGGAGCTTGCTTGAAAGATCCCAACTTGACTCCTCCCCTACAAGTCAGGATCTGGCGTTTCCCGAACGCACTGGACAAGAATTTATTTGGTGACCTACTGCAGCACAATACAGACACAGTCTCTCACGAAGTCTCCTTGACCGCTCCTCAGAGGTTAAGCGGGACCTATTAATTTGCATAGGCTCGTCAGAAGGTGGAGGCTGAAACTGTACAGGAGGTACCATTCTTGGTTTGCGACACTCAGCACGAGCACGCTCACTATTGCGTTCGCGGATGCGAGAGTCCAACTTGATACATAGGGAGATTAATTCTGGTAATTGCACAGGGATATCACGGGTTGCCAGTTCATCTTTTATCCTCTCCGAGAGTCCATGCCAGAAGGCTGCTACCAAGGCTTGGTTATTCCACTGGATCTCTGCGGCTAGCGTCTGGAACTGGATGACGTATTGGCCCATACTGCGAGTCCCTTGACGGAGCTGGAGAAGATCTGCGGAGGCTGATGTTGCACGACCCGGTTCATCGAAGATGCGTCTGAAGATGGAAACAAACTCAGCATAGTTGTTCATCAACGGGTCGGCACGTTCCCATAGAGGAGACACCCAGCTCAGGGCTGATCCAGAGAGCAGTGAAATGATATAAGCAACCTTGGATCTTGGCGTGGGAAAATTATGAGGTAAAAGTTCAAACTGGACTTCACACTGGTTGAGGAACCCACGGCATAACTTCGGACTGCCATCATACCTGCTAGGCACAGGCAGGTGCAAACGAGATACAGGAGCAGATGTAGCCGGAGAAGAAGAACCCCCTACACTTGCATGTGCAGAGGTAACAGGAACTGGAGGTGCAGGCGCACTTAGCAGAGATTGTTGTAACGTATCAATCCGGGAGGACATCCCTTGCAGAAACTGGAATATCTGCTGCTGCACAGCCTCTTGTCCATCCAAACGGGAGACCAGGTTTTGTAAGGCCCCTGACCCCACACTCTGACCACCGTCCGAGTCCATCGGTCCTGAACTTACTGTCAGAGTCGGTTTAGTTTGTGTCCCCGGAGGGGGCGCTAGTGGGTCAGTGGAGGTAGGTGGAATGAAATGAGGAGGCAGTATTGGGTTTCTGCGCATGTGCACAATGAAGATTTATTATTAACAGAAAGTCCAGATAATAATGCAGCAGAAAGTAAAACAAACGAATGCAATGGAAATGATAATGGTAACGGCAATGGTAATGGCAATGATATAATATGGTTTGAAACTTGAAAGTCTATGGCAGAGTTTGTAATGCAGAAATGGAACCAGAGTAATTAAAACGTGGAGCCAGCAGAGGTGGAATAATGGTAGCAAACCTGGTAGCAATGCAGGAGACTAGATGGTAATGTTCACTGTGCTGTTGGAAGTGCACAATCAGCATGCAGGCTGAATCACAGGTGAGATGACGGAATGCACCTGGAGAGGGAGTCTCTACTGCTGTAGGCTGGAGCACACTGCAGGTGTAGAAGGTGTGAAGCCAGAAAGGTATTGCTGGTGCTGGTACTTGTAGTTCCACGGAAGTAATAGGTACTGAAGAATATCCAGGAACACGGAGGATCAGGAGAATATCCAGGAACACGGAGGAACAGGAGAACAGGTCCAGACACACGGGTCGCAGGAGTGACACAAAGTTCAGGACCACCTCTGACTCACCCTGCAGCTCCTGATATACCCCCTGACCGGCAGGTATTGGCTGGAGTGAGACGAGGAGGTGCGGCCAAGCTCCGGATTGGCTGCCGCAGTTACACTGGGGAAAACTGTCATGGCGGCGCCCATGACGCGGCCCGGCTGGGACGCGGCGCGCCCACACGCCCGTTGACTCCAGGGGCGCTCCCAGGCCTGAGATGGTATCCACGAGCAGGGCGACAGGTGACAGCAACATGCAGTGACCCCGGACGGAGTCCGCTCCGGCGGACAGACATAACAGCGGTAAGTCGATTCCTGACATGTATCCACACATTACTCTCAGAGGTCCGCTAGCGCTGATCCAGCATGAAGTCTCCTGCAGCGGCTGCTGCTTCTGTGTATAGTGCTTAACAGCGCTGTCTTCCGTTTCAGTGTTATTTCATATTGCGCTCACTTCTTGGTGTTTGGGCCTAGTCAGAGTTTCCCTCCAAGTCCGGACATGGGCGCTGCCACATTGGAATCCATCAGCTCATTCTCCACTGTCCAATCCTGGAGTTCCTTTCGTCAGCAGACTGCAACACCCAATGAATCCATACTGCAAGGTATAAAGGTAACTTCCTGGGATTACCAATTCGTCAGTACAACAGTCTCTATCCAGGAAGTAACAGCTCTGTGATGAGCTCCTTCATTCCAGTGACTTTGTATGATCCAGTCCGTCCCGATTCCACTACGGCTACCTTATTGTTACATGGACTTTGTCTTTCTTCAATGCTATCAGTGTTAATATTCCAGATCAAGCCCGGTGAGCACTCCAGTCCATTTTGGTTCTATTCCAGATGCTGTTATATTTGAACTGTGTCTTTCTTCAATGCTATCAGTGTTAATATTCCGGATCAAGCCCGGTGAGCACTCCAGTCCGTTTTGGTTCCATTCCAGATGCTACTATATTTGAACTGTGTCTCTCTCCAAAATTTTCAGTGCTAATATTCTGTATCAAGCCCGGTCAGCACTCCAGCCTGTTCCGGATCCATTCCAGATACTGTTGTTATTTGACCTGTGTCTTTCTACAATATTATCTGTGTTAAGATTCTGGATCAAACCCGGTCAGCACTTTATCCCGTTCCGGTTCTATTCCGGAACGGGATTTGAACTTTTTCAGTCAAACCCGGTTCCATTTCAGGCATAATTTCTGTGGTTAACCTGGTATCTTTTGTCAGCATACAGTATCTGCAGTGAATCATAGACGTTGTTCTTTAATAAAAAGCTTCATTTATTATACTTACCTCTGAGTTTGTCACTGCTAGACCACCAACAGTTCTTTTAAGTACATGTACCATACATGGTTTAAGCCTCCTCAGTTCATCTATACTCCCTCTGTGTCAGCTCCTTCCACAAACGCCTTTCCAAACCAAACCCAATCCTCAGGCATAACAGTTTGTACTGACTAAATGGATCTAGTCAAGGATCAGGCTTCATCTGCTGGACCAGTACATATCCTAGCTGCACGCCTAGAACATCAAGAGGTTGCACAGGGTCAGGTAATACAATGCCTGCAAGAATTGTCCAGTCACCTGGATGTCGTTCAAGCTCTACTTAAGGGTCATGGAGCTACACTTCCTTCATCTCCAAGTCCTCCAGCTGTACCTACATCTTCAGTGTCTCGGCTCCAGCTTCCTGTTCCTACCAAATTTGATGTGAACCCCAAAACTTGCAGTTTTTCTTTTAAAATCAGTGTGAGATCCACTTTGAATTACAGCCTCATAACTTTCCAACTAAATGTACCAAGGTGGCATACAGTATAACATCTCCCTACTCTCTGGGTCAGCTCTGAAATCTGTATCTCCACTCTGGGGGGAAAAAACAATGCAATATTGTTTTCATACAAAGACTTTGTAACATCTTTTCGCCAGATTTTTTATAAACCTGGGAGAGTGACATCTGCAATCCACAGACATCTTACATCTTTGCCAAGGATCTCACTCTGTTGGCCAATACCTGATTCAATTTCAAATATTGGCTTCTAAATTAAGCTAGAATGATGAGGCACTCTATGCAACATTTTAAAATGGTCTATATGAGAAAATCAAAGATGAACTTGCCACTCGTGATCTCCCAGACAAGTTGGAGTCCTTAGTTTCTTGATGTACTAAAGTGGACTTACGTTTCCGGGAGAGAGCTATTGAAAGAGGAAGATTTTCTCTGCCTAAAACTTCAGTGGGGTCAACATTTTGTCAGGTCTCTCCTTCTAAGGAAGAACTGATGCATGTAAACCATTCTCGTTTGTCCCAACTGGAACGCCAAAGACGACATTCTGAAAATCTCTGTCTCTACTACTCTGCTCCTTCACATCAAATCAATTCCTGTCCCAAATGTTCAGGAAACGCCCGCTCTTAGTCAAGCAAGGAGAGGGTCGACTGGGGGTGCTCAACTCCTCTCCACAAAATTCCAATTGTATTTTTTCAGTTTATTTGCAGGTCGCCCAACGGTTCAAGAAAGTTTAAGCTCTTCTCGACTCCAGTGCTGCTGGCAACTTCATCACCACAGATTTAGTGCAGGAATGGGCTCTACCTTTTGAAAGACTGTCCAAACCTGTTTATTTAACTGCGTTAGATGGAAGTCGCATATTAAGTGGTACCATTACCCACCAGACTCAACCTCTTTGAGTCAAAATTGGGGCCTTGCATTCTGAAATTTTAAATTTTCTAATTATACCCAAGGCATCGCACTCCATTGTTAAGGGTCTTCCTTGGCTTTGCCAGCATAAACCCCAAATCAATTGGGATACCTCTCAAATCACTGCTTGAGGGTCATCTTGTTTCAAGTCCTGCCTGCAACCACTATTACCAGTACATTCCATAGGTCCGTCTCATCCGGATATTCTTCTGTATCCTTATGAAGATTTCGTAGATGTATTCAGCAAGGCAGGTGCAGATGTCCTTCCTGCTCATCGTGAATGGGATTGCCCAATAGACCTGATTCCAGGAAAAACTCCTCCTAAAGGGCATACCTA
Organism: Pseudophryne corroboree; assembly: GCF_028390025.1. Taxonomy (NCBI): domain Eukaryota; kingdom Metazoa; phylum Chordata; class Amphibia; order Anura; family Myobatrachidae; genus Pseudophryne; species Pseudophryne corroboree. Next base: position 352,341,910 of record NC_086452.1, on the reverse strand, counting down.
TCCACTGTCTATTCCTGAGACCCAATCCATGATGGAATACATTCAGGAAAACCTTAAGAAGGGTTTTATTAGATCCTCTTCATGTTTTTTCTTTGTAAAAAAAGAAAGATGGTGGATTGCATCCCTGTATTGACTATAGAGGCCTGAACGATATCACTAATTCAAATAACTATCCTTTACCTCTAATCACAGAACTATTTGACCGAGCTAGTGGTGCTACCATATTTACCAAACTTGATCTACGTGGTGCGTACAACTTAATCTGTATACAAGAGAGTGATGAGTGGAAGACTGCATTTAACACCCGTGAGGGTCACTACGAGAACCTCGTCATGCCCTTTGGCCTCAGTAATGCACCTGCTGTATTCCAGCATTATGTGATTGAGATTTTTCATGATCTACTGTACAAGCATGTTGTAGTATATCTAGACGACATTCTTTTTTTTTTCCAACATATTTTTATTGAGGTTAATAAAATACAACATGTATCCTCAGAGATTAACAAAGTACATAATTGAGAGCAAAGGCTAGTGATGTCTGAGACATATAGGTCAAGTAGGGATCGAATCAAAAATAAGACCTCATTTTCTTTGTTTTCCAGTATAACAACATAGGACAACTATGGGCGACAGCATTACGAAAGTCATATACTAGCCATATCGCAATGCCTTCTATCCCCGGATTATCCTAAAAATGTAAACAGTATCGTAGCATAGCTATTTTAGATTGTGGGACATTCTAGTATGTTCTCCCTATTGGGGAACAAATAACTAAAAATAAAAATCATAACAAGAAAAAGAAAGAAAGAGAAAGAAAAAACAAAAACAACATATAACAGTACCTGCCAGGGTGAAGGGACCGCCGACCCATCCATGGAGACATCATCAGAGCAAACAAAAATGTATATGCGACGGAGATTTGTGAAAAGAGTGTATGGTGGGGAAGTAGAAAGAGCCTTTAGAGATAGTGGGTAGCGGGTAGTAGCAAGGGGTATGATAATATGTATATTAGAGTCAGAGGTGTATCTAGGTGTAGTGGGTTTCTTGATCATGAAGTTATGAAAGGGTAATGGGAGGGTCATCAGATAAAAGTTGTCTGCCGTACCACGTGGTACATTGAAAACTCTGATTAATTGCCAGTTTTGTCAGAGTGGGTAATGTATTGATGAATCGGCCCCAGCATTGAAATAGCGCAGGGGTCAATATCTCTTTATTTAGAGACGTCTCTAGCCAATCCATCGTGAATAGGAAGAGTAGCCTAGAGGTAGCTAGTGTCAGTGTAGGGGGGTTTTCAGAGATCCACTGTTGAAGGATGGCTTTTCTGCCAACCGCTGAGACAATCATTATCAATTTCGTGTTCTGGGGGGGAGATTTAGGTTGATCCAGGATATACCCGAAGAGAGCCCAAGAGGCGATACATTGGAATTGTAGACCTAACTCGGAGGCACTGTATGACTGTAATTCAGCCCAGAATGTCTGAATAAGGGGACAGTGCCAAAAGCAGTGCATGAGATCTGCTATCGGTGCCGAGCATTTCAAGCATTTTGCCGAGTCAGACAAACCCATCAAATGACCTCTCCTGGGGGAGACGTAAGCTCTATGTAAGATTTTGTAGGACATCTCCTGATATAGACTAGCCGGAATAAGTTTGAGGGAGGATGTGAAGCTGTCCATTATGGCTTCCGGGGTCATGGAAGGGATTTGTGAGGCCCATGTCTGTACTTGGGATAGGTCAGTGGTGGGAATGTGTTCCGTTCGGATGCGGGTATATAGAGACGAGATGGAGCATGTCCCGGAGCGTAATAGCGTGTCTAGGCTGTTAGTGATATCCGATGGGCCGAGATGAGAGAGGACTGAGTGAATATAATGAGAGGCTTGAAAGAAGTAAAATCCGTGGTTAGGGTTAATATCAAATTTGGCAAGTGCTTCAGTGAAAGTGAGCGGTTTCCTCCCAGAGTCGAGGAAATCCCCCACCCGTGTAAGATTGGCAGTATGCCAAGCATTGAATGGGTATGAGGCTAGCCCCTTTTGAAAGTGTGGGTTGCCAAGGAGGGGGAGAAATAGGGAGAAGGTAGGTTGTAGTTTCAAAGATTTCCTGGAAAGTCTCCACGCCCCCGCAGTGGATGTCAGTAGTACATTGTCTATGAGAGTGGGTGGTAGGTCTGATTTGGAGGCATGTAGGACAAAGCTAAGAGATAGAGGAGTGCAGAGTTGGGAATCAACCAGCGAGTCGGTGAAAACCGATGTGCCGTTGAGCCAATCCATAGCAAAACGGAGTAGGCAGGCCCTATTATATTGCTCTATGTCCGGTAGATTCAGCCCCCCGTTCTGTACTGTCTGAGATAATTTAAAGAAACTTATTCTGGGTCTTTTACCGGCCCATATGAATTTGGATATAGATGAGTTCAGGAGGGTGAGGTCAGGTTTAGAGAGCAGAACTGGTACCATCTGGAGGACATAGAGCAGTTTAGGGAAACTCGCCATCTTTACCAAATTACAACGCCCCATAAGATTAAGGGGTAGTTTTTGCCATAGTGTCAGCTCGGTTTGGATTTTAGTGAGGATGGGGTGCACGTTGTCTGGATAGAGGCGGGCAGGATCGGAAGGGAGAATGACTCCTAGGTACGTGATGTGGGCGGGAGCCCACCGAAATGGAAAGGGGGTGTCCCATCCCGTAGTTATCTGGGGGAAAATAGCCAATGCTTCCGATTTATCTAGATTGATCGAAAATCCTGCAAAGGAGGAAAAACGGGCAATGGCATTCTGTAACGCCATGACAGATTGTCTTGGGTTAGAGGTGAGCAGAAGAATATCATCTGCGAATGCCATTAATTTAATCTCTCTGTTACCGATTTTAATACCCCGAAATGTCGGAAGGTTGAGGATGTAGCGTATGAATGGTTCTAGAGCTAGGTTGAAGAGAAGGGGGGAGAGAGGGCATCCTTGTCTAGTTCCTCTCTCGAGGGTGAAGGGATCTGAGGAGACATTATTAACTACTACTTGGGCGGTGGGGTCGTTATATAGAGAGTCAACAAGGCCACGAAACCTATCTCCAAATTGCTGATATGATAAAACTCTTGCAAGGTGAGGCCAGGCAATCTTGTCGAAAGCCTTCTCTGCATCGAGATTTATTAGGATATTGTCTACAAGGTTGTGGGAGCGTGAGTGTGTTATGGCCGCCAAGGCGGTCCTAATGCCCTGAACAGACTGTCTATGCTTGATGAATCCTAGTTGTGCAGGTGAAATAATTCGAGATAGGCAGAGCTGTAGTCTGTTGGCCATTAGTTTCGTGAGGATCTTAAAATCTTGGTTAAGGAGGGAGATTGGTCTGTAAGAGCCAGGTAGGGAGGGGTCTTTTCCAGGTTTCGCTATGACTATGATCGTGGCCTCGTTGAATCTAATCGGGGTTTGTTTGGAGGTAAGGATGTGATTGTAAAGAGACGTAAGGGTGGGGGCCAGCTCATCCCGGAGCATTTTATAAAATTCTGCGCCAAAACCATCTGGACCGGGGCTTTTATTATTTGGTAAGGATTTGATTATGTCGACAATCTCCGTGATAGTGATTGGGGTCTCTAGAGATTCTCTCTCTTCCTGAGTAAGGACAGGAAGAGCAGCCTCTTCCAGAAATGCAAGGTTGGCCTCCAGGTCGTCAGGGCCCTTGGTATACAGAGATTGATAGAAGTCTCTAAATTTAGTGCATATAGTTTCAGGGTCAGTATTCAGTGTGTCGTGACTGTTAATGGCGTTTACCCACGTGCGGGTTTTAGGTCCTTTGATTAAATTGGCCAATAATTTGCCTGATTTGTTGCCCCATCTGTGGAGTTTGTTGCGCTGGTAATCGTAGGACAGTTGGGCCCGCTCCGTGAGGAATGTGTCATAGATAAGTTTGGCCGACAGATAGGCCTCTTTGTGGGCAGGGGTATCATGTTGAGTATATCTTCCATATGCAGAAGTGAGTGTGGAACTTAGGGATTGTAGTTTGGAAGAGAATGCCTTCCGTTTAGAGTGGGTATATGACATGACATGTCCTCGAAGGACCGCCTTGGCCGCTCCCCAAAAAACTGGTGTGTCTAGGCTCTGGTCTTTATTGTCTGTGGTATAATTTAGCCAGGATTGTTTCATGTGTAAAAGAAAGTCGTTGGAGTTGCGAAGATAGGCTGGGAAGCGCCAACGGGGTGGACTATGAGGAGACATGGCTAGTTGGATGTGAAGAGCTATGGGAGCATGATCTGAGATGATGATGTTGTCAATGGAGGTATGTACAACCTTGGGGAGGAGGTGGGTAGCAGTGAATATATAGTCGATTCGAGAATGAGAGGAGTGTGGGTGGGAGTAGAAAGAATAATCCTTTTGAGTAGGGTGAAGTATTCGCCAGGGGTCTACAAGATCTAGCTGGGAGCAGAAAGAAGACAAGAGCTGTGTGAGGGTTGTAGCTGTGGAGGCACTTACCCTAGATCTGTCCATGGATGGGTCGACCACTAAATTAAAGTCTCCTCCGACTATTAGATTCTGGCTGCCCCAGGTACATAGAATCGTCAAAAGATCTGCAAAAAAGGAATCAGATGAGATGTTGGGAGCATAGAGGTTCAGAAGTGTGTAGATAACGTTATCGGTACATATATCTATTAATAAAAATCGACCTTCAGGGTCAGACAGTTTTCTCTGTATAGAGTATTGGAAATTGGTATGAAACAGTGTTGCCACCCCCCTTGACTTGGACCGATATGGAGCTGAGATGCATTCTCCTATCCAAGGGGCCCGTAAGGTGTGTCTAGGGTCGGCTAACCAGTGGGTTTCTTGGAGGAATACGATATGAGGAGACATGCGTTTTAAGTGGGAGACAACTTTTTTCCTCTTTACCGGGTGATTAAGGCCCTCTGTATTCCATGACACTATCCGGAGTAGCGTATTTGTTGTATCTCCGTCTACATGGGGGTGTGGGTGAGTGTCAGTAGACATCTCAACCCACCCCTACTGGGCAGAAGAGTAAGAAGGGAATATGAAGAGTGAAGTAGGGTCCTCCCCCGTCCCAGCGAGCGGGGGAGGGATACCCCAATGGGGGGAAGGGGTCCCATCCCAGGCAGGCGAACTTAACATAACATACAAATATTAACAAAAACATCAATGAACAACAGGAAGTGTAGATAGTAAATCAAAGGTGGATATCTATCACACTTCTCAAGAGCATCATGTGAGGCCCAAGTGTAGGCTTAGGCAATAGTGGGTTGCTAAAAGGTATCTTTATGCAACAGTCAAGTGTCAGGTATAGTGAAATGTAGTTTGGCCTCTTCCGGGTCTTCAAAGAAGCGCGGCCGTCCATCTTCAAAGACTCTGAGACGGGCAGGGTAGAGTAGTGAAAACTTGATCTTTGCATCAAAGAGGTGCTTGCAGATGGGGGCAAATTCCCTTCGTTTGTTGGATACCAATGCAGAGAAGTCCTGAAAGATGAGAAGGCGTTCTCCATTAACGTAGAGGTCGGTGGCCTTGCGGTAGTGGTCAAGGAGTTTCGCTTTGTCTGCATAATTCAGGAAACGTACTATGACTGGGCGAGGGCGTCCCGAGGTATTTTTTCTTTCGGGTCCCAGTCTATGGGCTCTCTCGATAGCCAGGGGGATTCCTTTTAGGTCTATAGATAGTCGTTCCGGGATGCTAGACGAAAGGAGGTCTGTGAGCTCGCGGCCTCTTACCGATTCTGGGATACCAATGACCCGTAGATTATTACGTCTGCTGCGATTTTCGAGGTCATCAAGCTTCTCCGATAGGTCAGAGACCTCCAGTCGTCTGGCCTGTAGGGAACGCTGAGCTTCCTCTAAATTATCTTCTAGGGTCGATATCCTTTGTTCTGCTTCATCGAGGCGGGTGGAGTGTTGAGTCAGCAGCGTCGAGGAGGATTCGATGGCTTCTTTAATGCCCGCCAGCTTTTCATCTAACAGTGGCCCCAGAATCGCCACCAGGTCTTTATTTTTCATCTTTGGTTGCTTGGTAAGCGTGCGTGATTTACGAGAACGTTGGGATAGCGATCGAGTAGTCGAGTGGTCAGAATCAGACGACTCGCCGCGAGGGGTGTCTTCTTGAAAGTGTTGAGCGGGGCCTGCGGACATCACGGGCAGAGGGATCAGGAACTTTTCCATGCAGGTATTTCAGGATAGATATGTGGAATCCACTTGCATAGGATGTAATTAGTAAAGGATATAACGGGCCTCACATACTAAGCAACAATTTTCAGTGCACTTCCATCATGTTTGTATAGCAGCAGGGGTAGGGGAGATGCAGGGCAGGAGGCCCATAAGGACCTGCCACAGGGGTGGGGTCTCGGAGTCTGCAAAGGTGTATGCAGTACAGGGCCGAGTCTATAGGCCTCAGGCCCTCTTCAGGTAAATAGATAATAGATAAGGTAGGAAGGTGAGGGGGATGATGATGATGATGATGAGGATGAGGGAGAGTTCCTCACCGCACTGTGAGGTGACTGGTCAGTGCGGCTCCCGTCTCCCTGTGTCTTGGTATCTTACTATGTCTGTGGCTGTAGTTGTCCGGGTTATATGAGCCGGATTACCCCGAGCTCGGCAGATGAGTCCCTCCTCCAGTATTCTGCGGCAGGGTCTAGTGGGGGAAGAGAGAAGGGAAGCAGCAGCCTCTATTCCGATTCCTGTAGTTCCTCTATCGCCGTGGGGCTGTGTTGTCCCGTCCTCGGGTCCCGTCCCTGCGACACGGCTCTCAGCAGCTGGAGGCAAGATGGCCGCCGGGTCTCGCGCCGGGGAGAGAGTGCGCCCTCAGCAGGCCTCCTCCGTCAGACGGAGCGGCGGTCCAGCACGCACCTTCCGCCGCGCACCACCAACGGCCTTTCGATTCTCAGCAGATGGGGTCCTGTCTCTTCGGCTCGTGCGGTGGTCCGGCGGGTCCGCTCCGTAATTGAGGCCCCGGCTTGGAGACCGTGAGTAGGCCGCAGTCCGCGGGAGCTTCCACGGCGCTCCCCGACTCCGCGACCTCCGGTGTTATGAACAGTGGTGTTGGGGGGGATATATGGTGTCGGAGGGCGGTATGGGAGAGTTGATCTGGGCAGGCTAGGAGGGAAGTTTGTTGTTGATAAAACAGGAGCTATGCCAAGCTGCGACTGCTCTCCTCCATGATCAGGCCACGCCCACCAAGCAAACACTTATTATCCGTGGATATAATGGCAGCACACACAGGGTGAGGTGGGGGGTGATTAGCTGGTAATAATCACAGTGACTGGCTGGCACCAGTTAGAGCCGCATATGAATATTGGGAAGAGCACAGGTGCAGGGGAGAATGTGAGGCAGCTTGAATATCACAGTGAGGTCAGGCAAAGTTGCTATTTGTAGCTGAGGCTGCACCATATGGAGGCACATACCAGGAGGTATATTGATATCAAAGGGGGAGAGAGGACAGAGATGAGGTTCCCCTCGGAGACGTACCGAGTCTCCTGCCTCTGGTTATACTATCTGTGTGGCAGTGCCTAGACGACATTCTTATCTTTGCCAATAATCTGGAAGATCATCGTCGTTAAGTTATGGAGGTACTTAATCATCTCAGGTCCAATAGTCCCTACTGCAAATTAGAAAAATGTGTTTTTAAGTCAAGTCTATTCCATTCCTGGGATACATTATCTTAGGTTCACGTCTCAGAATGGATCCTGTTAAGCTCCAAGCAATTCAGGAGTGGCCACTCCCAACAACTCTTAAAGCAGTACAACACTTTCTCAGATTTGCCAATTATTACCGCAAGTTTATCAGAGACTTTTCTACCATCATAGCACCCATTACCACTCTCACTCGGAAGGGTACCAATCCATCTCGCTTTTCAGAAGAGGCCAAGTGCTTAAACAAAGATTCATTACTGCTCCTATACTGTGTCAACCGGATGTTACTCAACCATTTATTCTGGAGGTAGATGCCTCCTCTGTAGGCGTAGGTGCAGTACTCTCCCAGCCAGGCCCGGCGCTACCCGCTTAGCAAAGGGATGCAGTGCAGGTAGGCGCCAGGCAGGAGAGGCGCTCTACCTGCTCTGCATCCCCGCTGCTGCCGGCCGCTGTGCCTGTCACTGCATAACAGGAAGCGGTGCCGGCAGCTGAAAGCCTCCTCTCCTCTCCCCCTCCCCTCCTGTGACAGTGACTGATCGTATGGAGGGGGCAGAGCTGCACTGATGGAGGGGCAGAGCTAAATGGGTGGAGGGGGAGGTACATTGGACCATCAGACTGCAGTGCCACAGAGGAGGACATGCTGCCCCAGATCCTGCCAGCCAGGGAGAGTAAGTGAAAAAGTGTGTGTGTGTGTGTGTGCGTGTTTGTGTATGTATGTATATGTGTATATGTATGTATGTGTATTTATGTATGTGTATGTGTGTGGGGGGAATGTGAATAAACTGCACTTCTGTGGGCGTTACATATAAGCTGTGCTACTACTAGGGTGTTACTACTGGGGCGTTACGTGTAAGTTGCACTACTACTGGGGCATTACGTGTAATCTGCGCTACTACTGGGGTGTTACATGTAAGTTGCACTACTACTGGGGCATTACGTGTTAGCTGCGCTACTACTGGGGCATTACATTAAGCTGCGCTACTACTGGGGCGTTACGTGTAAGCATTGCTACTACTGGGGCGTTACGGGTTAGCGGTGCTACTACTGGGGCGTTACATGTAAGCTGCGCTACTACTGGGACATTACGTGTAAGCTGTGCTACTACTGGGGCGTTATGTGTAAGCTGCGCTACCACTGGGGTTATTATGTGTAAGCGGTGCTACTACTGAGGTCGTTATGTGTAAGCGGCGCTACTACTGGGGTCATTATGTGTAAGCGGTGCTACTACTGGGGTCGTTATGTGTAAGTGTCGCTACTAGTGTGGCGTTATGTGTAAGCAGCGCCACTACTGGGGGCGTTTTAACTGGGGGTACAATTGTGTGGCCATGCCCCTTCCTTGTGAGACCTCATCCCTTTTTCGATGTGCGCTGTTCCTGTGTAAAGTATGGGAGGGCGCAAATTTATAGTTTGCAGGGGGGTGCTGAACACCCTAGCACCGGCCCTGCTCCCAGCGTTTTCAAGATGGTCATCTTCACCCTTGTGGTTTTTTCTCCTGCAAATTTCTCCCATCAGAATGTAACTACACTATAGGAGACCAAGAATTGCTTGCAATCAAGTTGGCTCTGGAGGAATGGCGTTACCTACTTGAGGGGGCAATTCATCCTATTTCCATTCTGACTGATCATAAAAATCTGTTATACCTGAAATCTGATCACTGTTTAAATACAAGGCAAGCTAGATGGGCTCTTTTCTTCTCACGCTTCAATTTTAAATTGTCCTTTCGTCCAGGAGTCCAAAATAAGAAAGCTGATGCTCTCTCTCGTTACATGGAACAGGATAATAAGACTACTTCTACTGAGAAACACCTCATCATTGATCCTGTGGCATTTTCTGCAGTTGGAATAGTTCCCATGTCTCCTGCAGGGAAATCTTTTGTCAAGCCTGCTTTGCGCAAGAAATTGTGACATTGGGCTCATTCTTCCCGTTTTGCAGGTCATGCAGGAATTCAGAAGACTTTCAAATTCATTTCCAGATCCTACTGGTGGCCTTCGTTAAAAAAAGACATACATGTTTCAAATGTGCCCAGCATAACATTAATCATCAAGCTCCAGCTGGGCAGTTAATGCCTTTACCAGTTCCACATCAACCGTGGTCCCATTTGTCTATGGACTTTGTTACAGATTTACCACTTTCAAATTAGCTCAGCTTTTCATTCAGGAAATCTTTCGTCTTCATGGCCTTTCAATAGAAATCGTCTCTGATCGTGGAGTACAATTTGTTGCCAAATTCTGGCGTTCTTTATGTTCCACTCTACAGATTCAGCTAAAATTTTCTTCAGACAGAAAGAGTTGATCAGGATTTGGAGGCATTTCTTCGCTTGTACGTATCTTCTTCACAAGATAACTGGGCTGAATTACTTCCTTGGGCAGAATTTTGCCACAACAATCAATGGGGGTAATTCCAAGTTGATCACAGCAGGAAATTTTTTAGCAATTGGGCAAAACCATGTGCACTGCAGGGGAGGCAGATATAACGTGCAGAGAGAGTTAGATTTGGGTGGGGTGTGTTCAAGCTGCAATCTAATTTGCAGTGTAAAAATAAAGCAGCCAGTATTTACCCTGCACAGAAACAAAATAACCCACCCAAATCTAACTCTCTCTGCAAATGTTATATCTGCCTCCCCTGCAGTGCACATGGTTTTGCCCAATTGCTAAAAAATTTCCTGCTGCGATCAACTTGGAATCACCCCCAATATCAATATCATTCATCTTCTGGAACTACACCCTTCTTTGCCAACTATGGACTTCATCCTAGAGTACCAGATTTCCAGCATCTCAAGTTCCAGCGGCTGACCAAGCTGTACAGCAGTTTTCAAAAATCTGGAAGGAAGTTCGATCCTCTCTCCTTAAGTCTTCAGTCAGGTACAAAAACATCGCTGATCAGAAGAGATGAGCAATTCCTAGTCTTAAGTATGGCTCTCTACTCGGAATTTAAGACTTAAAGTTTGCACCTCGTTATATTGGGCCTTTTCCTATTGAACATGTCATCAACCCAGTTTCATACAAGCTCAAGTTACCTCCATTCTTAAACATTTCCAACTCATTTCACATTTCGTTGCTTAAACCACTTATTCTTAACAGGTTTCATTCCAATATGCCAAAAGCATCCAAAGTCCAGACCCAACGTGGCATTGAATATGAGATTTCCAAGATTCTAGACTTCCGAATTCGTTATGGGAAACTTCAATATTTGTTTGATTGGAAGGGTTATGACCCAGAAGAATGCTCTTGGGCAGATGTCACTGATGTCCATGCACCAAGATTGGTTCAAGTGTTCCATGCCAAGTTCCAGGTAAGCCAAAATAGTGTCCCGGGGCCACCCTTAAAGAGGGGGTGGTGCTGTTGTCACACTCCGGACTTTTAAAAGTACTTCCTTACCTACGCAATGTCTGTCCTGGCTGGCGCAGAGGTCTGTGCGCACTGTATCCATACATCACTCTCAGAGGTCCGCTAGCGCTGAACCAGCATGAAGTCTCCTGCAGTGACTGCTGCTTCTGTGTTTAGTACTTAGCGCTGCCTTCCATTGTTTCAGTGTTTATTTTTCATTGAGCCCACTTCATGGTGTATGGGCCTAAACAGAGTTTCCCTCCAAGTCCAGACATGGGCGCTGCCATCTTGGATTCCATCAACTGATTCTCCACTGTCCAATTCTGGAGTTCCTTTCATCAACTGACTGCAACACCCAATGAATCCATACTGCAAGGTATAAAGGTAACTTACCTCTGGGTTTGTCACTGCTAGAACACCAACAATTCTTTCAAATACATGATGCACCATACATGGTTAAAGCCTCCTCATTTCATTTATACTCCCTCTGTGTCAGCTCCATCCACAAATGCCTGTCCAAACTAAACCCAACCCTCAGGCGTGACAGTCTGCATCCCATTCTAACACCCGAAACGGCTATCCAAGGTTGTATTGGTGTTCTGCTCCTCATTCCAGGATGCGAACCGGGTATCTAAGGTGCTCTGCGTCCCATTACAGCACCCGAAATGGCTATCTAAGGTTGTCTGAGTCCCGTTCCAGCACCCGACACAGCTGTCTAAGGTGGTCTGCGTCCCATTCTAATGCTTGGAAAGGCTATCTAAGGTTGTCTAGGTGTTCTGCACTCTGTTCTGGCACCTGGAAAGGGGTTTTCTGCTGCGGGGTACACTGGGCTCCACAAGGAAAGACATAGGGGTGTAGAGTAGGATCTTGATCCGAGGCACCAACGGCTCAAAAGCTTTGACTGTTCCCAGAATGCATAGCGCCGCCTCCTCTATAACCCCGCCTCCCTGCACAGGAGCTCAGTTTTGTAGTTGGTGCCGCAGATAGCAGGCACATAACAGAGGGGCTGCTCCAGGCAGCCCTAAGAAGAGCTTTTTGAGAAGAAAAGTGAAGACTTCAAGGGCTGCAGCAGTGTGTACATGTCTAGTGACATTCACTGCTGCAGCTCCATCTCTCCCCAGCGGTGCTGTACACTCCCGAGCCCTGGTTGCCGGGTAACTACAGCAGGAGGCTCCGGTTTTCTTCTAAAGTCAGGCACACCCAACGGGGGCTCTCCGGGATCGCGTGGCCGTGCTTCAGAAGGTGGTGAGTGGGTCCCGCTCGCAGGACCCGTACTTTATCGCGATCCGGCGCGGTCAGTGGGAGATGGGCCGCGCGTGCTGGCGGTGGACACTGTGGCAGTACAGGCGATCCTACTAGATCACCAGGGCATGGGTGCAGGTCAGGTTTTCCCTTAAAACTGTTTTACTAGTAGCCCACAGTACCCGGTGGTTTTGCCAGCAGGGGGATAAGGCTTAGACCTGGAGCCCCTCCCCCAGCCCCAGGGCGCCATTTCCAGCAAATGTTCCCGCCCTGGAGCTGCATATCTGTCTCTCCCTCACTCCCTGTCAGTGTTTGGGCGCCATTTCTCTCAGCTACACTGTTCCTGGGACTGCTTGGGCAAATCCTCCTTTGTAAAGCCGCCTGGTTGTCAGCGCTGTGACTTTACATGACACTTAAGTATTCTACATGTCAATTAGACAGTGTTAGTAAAGAAAGAGTGCATTTAGTCAGGGTTCTCTGGTACAAGTACCCTGTGATATACATCCAGTTCTTACTGTGCAGTGTTATATCTATTGACTACATAGCTATATAAGCTGGTCCAGTGCAGTATTATTGTTAGTAATAACCTCTGCATTGTTTACATGTGCCTATATGTGTGTGCATTAGCTTGCTGAGTGGTTTCCATTCCGTGTCTCTCACTCAACTTGCTATCCCTATATTCTATAACCTGAGGGGGCTTGGTGCGTCAGGTTTTATAATTATATACGATTTTCACAAGATATACTCTAATACGTATTTTTCTCTGTGATTTTAGTCACCATGTCTCTCCTGTATCTCTGCTTGTGCTGACTACACTGCACAGGGGTTTGGATAAGAGGTATTGTGCTGCTGCCAATTGTACTGTGTTACCTGATACTGCAAGTTATATCATGTCTGCTTCTGAAGGTAACGGTTCTGGGGCTGAACACACTGCCGGTGTTGCTGAAGCCACAGACCCCTATGAGGAGACTATAGCAGCTGTGGGCTCTGGTTCTGGGGGCTCCTTGCCCCCCAGTGGGACTGTGGCAATGGGGGTACATAATGACCCACCATGGGCTACTTTCTCCACACTTCTACATACGCTAGTTACTAAACTAACACCCCCTATGTGACCTCCTATGTCGGTGCAACCGTATGTGGTCCCCGCAGTTAACCCGCCTTGGGCGGACAATTTATCTGCTCAATTGAAGAAGTTGAACCAGTCCCTGACTACTAAAAAGTCTGACCCTCGTCTGATAAAGATGGCGCTTACACTGACCCCACAGATTCTGACACAGATACTGCTGATGGGGAGGGTAGTTCACATGTGGCTGTTCCTGATCTTTTGGAGGCTATTAAGTTAATTTTACAGATTGCGGATGATCCCGAGCCATCCGCCCCTTTCTAAGAAACCAGATAGGTTCAAGCATCAGAAGGTGGTTAAAATAAGAATTTACTCACCGGTAATTCTATTTCTCGTAGTCCGTAGTGGATGCTGGGAACTCCGTAAGGACCATGGGGAATAGACGGGCTCCGCAGGAGACTGGGCACTCTAAAGAAAGAATTAGGACTACTGGTGTGCACTGGCTCCTCCCTCTATGCCCCTCCTCCAGACCTCAGTTAGGGAAACTGTGCCCGGAAGAGCTGACACAATAAGGAAAGGATTTGGAATCCCGGGTAAGACTCATACCAGCCACACCAATCACACCGTACAACTCGTGATAACTATACCCAGTTAACAGTATGAATAACAACTGAGCCTCACTGAACAGATGGCTCATAACAATAACCCTTTAGTTAGGCAATAACTATATACAAGTATTGCAGACAATCCGCACTTGGGATGGGCGCCCAGCATCCACTACGGACTACGAGAAATAGAATTACCGGTGAGTAAATTCTTATTTTCTCTGACGTCCTAGTGGATGCTGGGAACTCCGTAAGGACCATGGGGATTATACCAAAGCTCCCAAACGGGCGGGAGAGTGCTGATGACTCTGCAGCACCGAATGAGCAAACTCAAGGTCCTCCTCAGCCAGGGTATCAAACTTGTAGAATTTTGCAAACGTGTTTGATCCCGACCAGGTAGCAGCTCGGCAAAGTTGTAAAGCCGAGACCCCTCGGGCAGCCGCCCAAGAAGAGCCCACCTTCCTCGTGGAATGGTCTTTGACTGATTTAGGATGCGGCAGTCCAGCCGCAGAATGTGCAAGGGGAATCGTGGAGCAGATCCAGCGAGCAATAGTCTGCTTAGAAGCAGGAGCACCCAGCTTGTTGGGTGCATGCAGGATAAACAGCGAGTCAGTCTTTCTGACTCTAGCCGTCCTGGGAACATAGATTTTCAGGGCCCGGACTACATCCAGCAACTTGGAGGTCTCCAAGTCCCCAGTAGCCGCAGGCACCACAATAGGTTGGTTCAAATGAAACGTTGATACCATCTTAGGGAGGAATTGGGGACGCGTCCTCAATTCTGCTCTGTCCATATGGAAGATCAGATAGGGGCTTTTACAGGACAAAGCCGCCAATTCTGACACCCGCCTAGCCGAAGCCAAGGCCAAAAGCATGACCACGTTCCACGTGAGATATTTTAATTCCACGGTCTGAAGTGGCTCAAACCAATGTGATTTTAGGAAATCCAACACAACGTTGAGATCCCAAGGTGCCACCGGGGGCACAAAAGGGGGCTGAATGTGCAGCACTCCCTTAACAAACGTCTGAACTTCAGGCAGTGAAGCCAGTTCTTTTTGAAAGAAAATAGACAGGGCCGAAATCTGGACTTTAATGGAACCCAATTTTAGGCCCATAGTCAGTCCTGACTGTAGGAAGTGCAGAAAACGACCCAGCTGAAATTCTTCTGTGGGGGCCTTCATAGCCTCACACCAAGCAACATATTTTCGCAATATGCTTTGCTGTCACATCTTTCCTAGCTTTTATCAGCGTAGGAATGACTTCAACCGGAATGTCCTTTTCCATCAGAATCCGGCGTTCAACCGCCATACCGTCAAACGCAGCCGCGGTAAGTCTTGGAACAGACAGGGCCCCTGCTGTAGCAGGTCCTGTCTGAGAGGCAGAGGCCAAGGGTCCTCTGAGATCATTTCTTGCAGTTCCGGGTACCAAGTCCGTCTTGGCCAATCCGGAACGATGAGTATAGTTCTTACTCCTCTCTTTCTTATTATCCTCAGCACCTTGTGTATGAGAGGAAGAGGAGAGAACACATAAACTGACTGGTACACCCACGGTGTCACTAGAGCGTCCACAGCTATTGCTTGAGGGTCCCTTGACCTGGCGCAATATCTTTTTAGCTTTTTGTTTAGGCGGGACGCCATCATGTTCACCTGTGGCCTTTCCCAACGGTTTACAATCAGTTGGAAGACTTCTGGATGAAGTCCCTACTCTCCCGGGTGGAGGTCGTGCCTGCTGAGGAAGTCTGCTTCCCAGTTGTCGACTCCCGGAATAAACACTGCTGACAGTGCTATCACGTGATTTTACGCCCATCGGAGAATCCTTGTGGCTTCGGCCATCGCCATCCTGCTTCTTGTGCCGCCCTGTCTGTTTACATGGGCGACCGCCGTGATGTTGTCTGACTGAATCAGCACCGGCTGATTTTGAAGCAGGGGTCTTGCCTGACTTAGGGCATTGTAAATGGCCCTTAGTTCCAGAATATTTATGTGTAGGGAAGCCTCCTGACTCGACCATTGTCCTTGGAAGTTTCTTCCCTGAGTGACTGCCCCCCAACCTCGGAGGCTTGCATCCGTGGTCACCAGGACCCAGTCCTGTATGCCGAATCTGCGGCCCTCTAGAAAATGAGCACTCTGCAGCCACCACAGCAGAGACACCCTGGCCCTCGGGGACAGGGTGATCAGCCGATGCATCTGAAGATGCGATCCGGACCACTTGTCTAACAGATCCCACTGAAAGATCCTTGCATGGAATCTGCCGAATGGAATTGCCTCGTAAGAAGCTACCATCTTTCCCAGGACTCGCGTCCAGTGATGCACCGACACCTGTTTTGGTTTCAGGAGGTCTCTGACCAGAGATGACAACTCCTTGGCCTTCTCCTCCGGGAGAAACAACTTCTTCTGTTCTGTGTCCAGAATCATACCCAGGAACAGCAGACGCGTCGTAGGAACCAGCTGCGACTTTGGAATATTCAGAATCAGCCGTGCTGTTGTAGCACTTCCTGAGATAGTGCTACTCCGACCAACAACTGCTCCCTGGACCTCGCCTTTATAAGGAGATCGTCCAAGTATGGGATAATTATAACTCCCTTCTTTCGAAGGAGTATCATCATTTCGGCCATTACTTTGGTAAATACCCTCGGTGCCGTGGACAGACCAAACGGCAACGTCTGGAATTGGTAATGGCAGTCTTGTACCACAAAATGGAGGTACACCTGGTGAGGTGGGTAAATGGGGACATGCAGGTAAGCATCCTTGATGTCCAGTGATACCATGTAATCCCCTTCTTCCAGGCTTGCAATAACCGCCCTGAGCGATTCCATTTTGAACTTGAACCTTCTTATATAAGTGTTCAAGGATTTCAAATTTAGAATGGGTCTCACCGAACCGTCTGGTTTCGATACCACAAACAGTGTGGAATTGTAACCCCTTCCCTGTTGAAGGAGGGGAACTTTTATTATCACCTGCTGGAGGTACAGCTTGTGAATTGCCGCCAGTACTACCTCCCTGTCCTGGGGAGTGGCTGGCAAGGCCGATTTGAGGTAACGGCGAGGGGGAGACGTCTCAAATTCCAGCTTGTATCCCTGAGATACCACTTGTAGAACCCAGGGATCCACCTGTGATCGAACCCACCGGTCGCTGAAGTTCCGGAGACGGGCTCCCACCGCACCTGGCTCCACCAGTGGAGCCCCAGCGTCATGCGGAGGATTTAGTGGAAGCATGGGAGGATTTTTGTTCTTGGGAACTGACTGTATGGTGCAGCTTTTTCCCTCTACCCCTGCCTCTGGGCAGAAAGGACGCGCCTTTAACCCGCCTGCCTTTCTGGGGCCGAAAGGACTGTACCTGATAATACGGTGCTTTCTTAGGCTGTGAGGGAACCTGAGGTAAAAATGTCGACTTCCCAGCTGTTGCTGTGGAAACGAGGTCCGAGAGACCATCCCCAAACAATTCCTCACCCTTGTAAGGCAAAACCTCCATGTGCCTTTTAGAATCCGCATCACCTGTCCACTGCCGAGTCCATAATACTCTCCTGGCAGAGATGGACATTGCATTTATTCTAGATGCCAGCCGGCAAATATCCCTCTGTGCATCTCTCATAGATAAGACTACGTCTTTAATATGCTCTATGGTTAGCAATATAGTGTCCCTGTCAAGGGAATCAATGTTATTAGACAGGGAATCAGACCACGCTGCTGCAGCACTGCACATCCATGCTGAAGCAATAGCAGGTCTCAGTATAGTACCTGAGTGTGTATATACAGACTTCAGGATAGCCTCCTGCTTTCTATCCGCAGGCTCCTTTAAGGCGGCCGTATCCTGAGACGGCAGTGCCACCTTTTTTGACAAGCGTGTGAGCGCTTTATCCACCCTCGGGGATGTCTCCCAGCGTAACCTGTCCTCTGGCGGGAAGGGGTACGCCATCAGTAACTTTTTAGAAATCACTAGTTTCTTATCGGGGGAAGCCCACGCTTCTTCACACACTTCATTCAACTCATCTGATGGGGGAAAAACCACTGGTTGCTTTTTCTCCCCAAACATAATACCCTTTTTAGTGGTACCTGGGTTAATGTTAGAAATGTGCAACACATTTTTTATTGCCGTAATCATGCAACGGATGCCCCTTGTGGATTGTGTATATGTCTTATCCTCGTCGACACTGGAGTCAGACTCCGTGTCGACATCTGTGTCTGCCATCTGAGGTAGCGGGCGTTTTTGAGCCCCTGATGGCCTTTGAGACACCTGGGCAGGCACAGGCTGAGAAGCCGGCTGTCCCACGGCTGTTACGTCATCCAGCCTTTTATGTAAGGAGTTGACATCACATTTATCGGCACCTGCTCCGCCTCCACATAAGCCTCCTCATCAAACATGTCGACACAGCCGTACTGACACACCGCACACACACAGGGAATGCTCTGACTGAGGACAGGACCCCACCCCCACAAAGTCCTTTGGGGAGACAGAGAGAGAGTATGCCAGCACACACCACAGCGCTATATAACACAGGGATATTACACTACACAAAGTGATTTTCCCTATAGCAGCTATAATACACAGTATTGCGCCTAAATTTAGTGCCCCCCCTCTCTTTTTTACCCTATTGAGCCTGGAAACTGCAGGGGAGAGCCTGGGGAGCGTCCTTCCAGCGGAGCTGTGAAGAGAAAATGGCGCCAGTGTGCTGAGAGAGATAGCCCCGCCCCTTTTTCGGCGGGCTTCTCCCGCTCTTTATATTAATATTATGGCAGGGGATTTTTACACATATATAGTTTATTAGACTATATTATGTGTTTTTTGCCATTTTTAAGGTAATCAAATTTGCAGCCCAGGGCGCCCCCCCCCAGCGCCCTGCACCCATCAGTGACCGGAGTATGTGGTGTGCATGGGGAGCAATGGCGCACAGCTGCAGTGCTGTGCGCTACCTTAATGAAGACCGGAGTCTTCAGCCGCCGATTTTGTCCTCGGAATCTTCCGTCTTCTGGCTCTGCAAGGGGGACGGCGGCGCGGCTCCGGGACCGGACGACCGAGGCTGGGCCTGTGTTCGATCCCTCTGGAGCTAATGGTGTCCAGTAGCCTAGAAGCCCAAGCTAGCTGCAAGCAGGTAGGTTCGCTTCTCTCCCCTAAGTCCCTCGTAGCAGTGAGTCTGTTGCCAGCAGATCTCACTGAAAATAAAAAACCTAATAAATACTTTCTTTACTAGAAGCTCAGGAGAGCCCCTAGTGTGCAACCAGCTCGAGCTGGGCACAGATTCTAACTGAGGTCTGGAGGAGGGGCATAGAGGGAGGAGCCAGTGCACACCAGTAGTCCTAATTCTTTCTTTAGAGTGCCCAGTCTCCTGCGGAGCCCGTCTATTCCCCATGGTCCTTACGGAGTTCCCAGCATCCACTAGGACGTCAGAGAAACAAGTTTTACCTCACTCTGACCACCTAGTGGATATACGTCAGGAACCCTGGGGAAACCCGGGAAAGAAGTTTGTGCCTCAAAAGAAGATGCTGGCTCGCTATCCCCTCGCACCAGAGATGTCTAACAATTGGAAAAACGCCTCCTCCAGTAGACTCACATGTGGCTAGGATGGTGGTTTCCTCAGCTCTACCTGTCACTACCGTCACGTCTCTAAAAGAGCCTATGGATAAACGTGTGGAGGGTTGTCTGAAAGCGATTTACACCCTCATGGGTGCTGCACAAAGGCCCACTATTGCAGCAACATGGGCTGCAGAGGCTATTAAAGCATGGGCCTTGGAGTTAGAAGCTGAAATCTCTTCTGACCATGCTAGACAATGCTTGTCATATATTGTCACAGCTTCTCACTATATTAAAGAGGCGGCTGCTGATGCCGGTATCCTAGCAGCCAAGGCCTCTACTACATCAGTCCTGGCTCGCCGGATATTGTGGCTGAGATCCTGGTCTGTGGATCTGGACTCTAGAAAAACCCTGGAGGTACTCCCTTTCAAGGGAGATATTCTGTTTGGGGAGGACTTAAATAAGATAGTGGCTGACTTGGCTACTGCCAAAACGGCCTGTCTGCCAAGTACCGCTCCTTCTGTGTCGAAGGCTAAAGGTACTTCCTTTCGCCCTTTTCGTCCTTCAGGTAAAGCAAAAGGTCAGGCGTACAACAAGCAGGCCCGCACTTCCAAACCTGGTAAGCCGAAGCCCATAAGAGCCTGGGCTGCCCGTCAGCCAGCTTCCAAGACTGATAAACCTGCCGCATGATGGGGCGCGCCTCCCCCTGGGGGATTCCAGGGTGGGCGGCCGGCTTCTAGGGTATACAAAGGAATGGTTAAAGACCACTTCAGATGCCTGGGTACGGGAAGTCGTCACTCGAGGTTACGCCATAGCCTTCAAAAACTGACCCCCTCATCGATTTTGCCGGACAGACGTCCCGTTCGACCAGACAAAGGCAAACACTCTACATTCGGTGGTACAGACCCTCCTGGATACAGGAGTCGTAGTACAGGTGCCTCTTGCTCAGAGGGGCTGGGGGTACTATTCTCCACTGTTCCTAGTCCCGAAACCGAATGGGTCCTCCTGGCTCATTCTCAACCTCAAGGCATTGAACAGGTTTGTGAAAGTTTCCAAGTTCTGTATGGAAACCCTTCGCTCTATAGTTCTGGCCTTGGAACCTGGGGACTACATGGTCTCCCTGGACATGCAGGATGCTTACCTGCATATTCCTATAGCAGTGTCACATCAGCAATACCTGAGGTTTGCGATTGGCAACCTCCATTACCAGTTTCGGGCGTTACCTTTTGGTTTAACTACGGCTCCGCGAGTCTTCACCAAAGTTATGGCGGTGATGACGGTGGTACTCCGCCGTCAAGGGGTGAGGATACGGACGTATCTGGACGACTTGTTAATCCTGGCAAATTCCCCAGAAATTCTCCTACGTCCTCTGGATATTACTGTCCGGTTTCTACAAGCCCATGGGTGGCTCGTCAACTGGAAGAAATCCTCCCTGGTCCCTGCTCAGAGCATGGTGCACCTGGGAGCGCTTTTGGACACTCACAACCAGCGGTTGTTCTTGTCTCAGGAGAAAGTCCTGAAGCCTCAGAACAGGATTAGTTGCTTCCTTTCTCGTCAGCAAGTGTCGATACATTCGGCAATGCAGGTGCTGGGCCTCATGGTAACCGCATTCGACATGGTGGAGTATGCTCAATTTCATTCTCGCCCCCTCCAGAGGCTGATTCTAGCCAAGTGGGACGGCCTGCCTCACCGGATCAGGTCTCACATGATCTCATTGACTCCGTAGGTCTGTCTGTCGCTAGTGGCTCCAGGACCAACGATTGTGCAGGGGCCGTCCCTTCTGGATATCCAACTGGGTCCTGTTGACGACAGATGCCAATCTCAGAGTTTGGGGAGCGGTGATGGAGCAACACTCCCTTCAGGGTCGGTGGACCAAGGAGGAATCTCTCCTCTCGATCAACATTCTGGAATTGCGGGCGGTCTTGCGGGCGGTCTTCATTTGGCAATGAAGGAAGTCTCACGTATTCTACATTGGGCGGAACGCCATCTACCAGCCATATCGGCAATATTCATTCCGAGAGTCCTGAATTGGGAAGCAGACTTTCTCAGTCGTCAGGACGTACACGCCGGAGAGTGGGGCCTCCATCCAGAAGTGTTTCAACTCCTAGTGGAAAAGTGGGGCCTTCCAAATGTAGATCTGATGGCGTCTCGACACAATTACAAGGTTCCGGTCTTCGGAGCAAGGACGAGGGATCCTCAAGCAGCATTCGTGGGTGTGCTGGCGGTGCCGTGAAGGTTTCAACTGCCATACATGTTCCCTCCGGTGTCACTCCTGCCCAGGGTAATTCGGAAGTTCAAGCAAGAAAGAGGAATTCTGCTTCTCATAGCTCCAGCGTGGCCCAGACGGCACTGGTTCTCAGACCTGCAGGGCCTATCGTCAGAGCATCCAATTCTACTTCCACAATGCCCAGACCTCCTCGTTCAGGGCCCCTGTGTCTACCAGGAACTAGCCCGACTGTCTTTGACGGTGTGGCTCTGGAAGCTTCCGTCTTGAGGGCTAAAGGGTTTTCTGAGGCGGTCATTCAAACTATGTTGCGGGCCCAGAAACCGGCTTCTGTTCGGATTTACTATAAGGTCAGGCATTCTTACTTTGGTGCGCATCTAACGATTATGACGCTTTCAAGTTTAGTACAGCCAAGTTGTTGGCCTTTCTTCAGCAGGGCCTGGACTTAGGCCTGCGTCTGGCCTCCCTCAAGGTTCAAATATCTGCCTTGTCGGTGTGGTTTCAGAGAAAGATTGCAACCGTACCTGATGTGCATACCTTTACTCAGGGCGTGTTGCATATCCAACCTCCTTATGTCCCGGCTGTGGCTCCTTGGGACTTGTCGGTGGTTTTGAAGGCGTTACAAGAGTCTCCGTTTGAACTTCTTGGTTCGGCTGATCTTAAGTGGCTTTCCCTTAAGGTGGTGTTTCTGCTGGCTATTGCTTCAGCTAGAAGAGTGTCTGATTTGGGTGCCTTGTCTTGTAGTTCCCCATATCTGATATTTCACCGTGACCGGGCGGTTCTTAGGACTCGTCCCGGATATTTATCTAAGGTGGTTTCTTCGTTCCACCTTAACCAGGAGATCGTGGTCCCGGCACTGGTTTCTCCCGATCTGTCTCCCAAAGAGCGGTCTTTGGATGTGGTACGGGCTCTCCGTATCTATGTGAAGAGAACTGCTTCTATTAGGAAATCTGATTCTCTCTTTGTGCTGTTTGGATTTCACAAATGGGGTTGGCTTGCTCACAAGCAAACTTTGGCCAGATGGTTTAGAATGGTGATTGCACATGCTTATGTGAGGGCTGGTCTCTCAGCTCCTGCTCACATTACGGCCCATTCTACTCGGTCTGTTGGACCTTCTTGGGCGGCCCGCCGTGGTGCGAGCCTTGAACAATTGTGCAAGGCGGCTACGTGGTCCTCCGTGAACACGCTCATAAGGTTCTATGCCTTTGATACTGCCGCTTCCCAGGATGCTTCCTTTGGACGCTGGGTTCTTGTGCCTGCTACAGTGCGTCCCCTCCCATAAGGAACTGCTTTAGGACATCCCCTATGTCTTTCCTTGTGGAGCCCAGTGTACCCCGCAGCTGGTACGAGTTTTATGGTAAGAACTTACCTTTGTTAAAACTCTTTCTGCGAGGTACATTGGGCTCCACAAGGCGCCCACCCTGACGCACTTAGCTTCTTTGGGTTGGTATGGCATTAGCCGCTGACACTTCTCCTGTCGTGAGAGTGTGGTGTATGTGGATACTAACCATTGTCGTCTCTTTTTCTGCTACTGCATTGGGCTGGTTAACTAAAAACTGAGCTCCTGTGCAGGGAGGCGGGGTTATAGAGGAGGCGGCGCTATGCATTCTGGGAACAGTCAAAGCTTTTGAGCCTGTTGGTGCCTCGGATCAAGATCCTACTCTACACCCCTATGTCTTTCCTTGTGGAGCCCAGTGTACCTCGCAGAAAGAGTTTTAACAAAGGTAAGTTCTTACCATAAAACTCGTTTTAAGGTGGTCTGCACCCCGTTCCAGCATCCGGAACAACTATATATGGTAATATGCATTCCATTCCAGCACCCGGAATGGCTATCTAAGGTGGTCTGGGTCCAGTACTAGCACCTGGGACAGCTATTTAAGGTGGTCTGCGTCCCATTCCAGCATGGGTTATCTAATATTGTCTTGGTGTTCTGCACCCCATTCCGGCACCCGGAATGGGTATCTAAGGTGGTTTGCGTCCCTATCAGGCACCCAAAATTGCTATCTAAGGTTGTCTGGGTGTTGAACGAGTATCTAAGGTGTTCTGCATCCAGTTCCGGCACCCGAAATGGGTATCTAAGGTGGGCACCTCCCTCTCCTCACCACCCCACTACCACTGGGGATCAAAAAACACAAGAAAAAGTTGTGAAGTGTGATGATTACCATCATAAACCAGTGGTAGATCTAATTCACCTTCGTGTTTGTGGCATAATGAAGTATTTACAGAAACAATAACAAACATGTGCAGTCTGGTAATGGTTGTACCCAAACTGTTGATATTACTGGTATGCATGAAATCAGAAACACAAAAGTCTTGATTCCAAATGATTGTCTGGAGACCATCACTGTGGTGTTATGGACGTTCATGTGAGACGTTCTCTATATATGGGGGAGATGTATCAAAACTTGGGGAAAGATAAAGTACCAACAAATCAGCATCTATCATTTTACATGCAGTGTTTGATGCATGCATCCACACGCGTCAAAGTACTTTTGCAATGCTGCTCACAGTGAGGATTTATTTGCAGAGTGACTGACAGAAAAGGACCATCTGTCTGACGGCAACAAACGCAAGCATGTCGCAACTATTTTCAGGGCATGTGTGGTGCTGCTAGCAATTTTCCATCTGCTGTCTGGGCTCCCATTCTATTCAGGAGAGATTTGCAACATGTTACTATTATTGCTGAATGCCACTAACCATGTGACTGAGATATGTCAGGGGGTTGTAGCAGCTTTTCTGATCAGCTGGGGGGTTAAGTGATATCTCGGATATATTACTAGTTCTACGATGAAACCTGCCCCAGCCTGAAGCGTCATCCACTAGCCAAATGTACATCAGACCATGTGTCAGGTATACTTGCCATACTATCCTTTTAAACTGGGACACTCAAAAATTAAACCGGTTCTGTGGCTGGCTGACTTCATGCCTGTATTTCACCTGTTTTTTCTCTTTCATCCACTAGGGGACACTGGAATGATTACACTGGGGTATGGAGGCGTGGCTAGTGGGAGCTGGCACTTATTATAATTTAGAAGTGTGAAGCTCCTCCCCCTCTATTACCCATCGTTTCCCAGTTAGAAAAATGTGCCCTGGGAGCTGGTTACACTGGACTATGCTCCAGAATTCTTTCTGATAGATTTTAGTTTATTT
The DNA here is from genome assembly GCF_028390025.1 of Pseudophryne corroboree. Taxonomy (NCBI): domain Eukaryota; kingdom Metazoa; phylum Chordata; class Amphibia; order Anura; family Myobatrachidae; genus Pseudophryne; species Pseudophryne corroboree. The sequence continues at coordinate 352,317,203 of NC_086452.1, read as the reverse complement.
AAATGTTTGTTTGTTTTTTCTCTCTCATTAACACTGACCCTTCTCCACTTATATAAAAAGTTGGAGATCCGGGTTAGGGCGCTCTGACTATTAGTCAGCAGAGGTTGCCAGGGCTGCACAAAAACCTTTCCCATACCTCCTTATTTAATTGGGGTTGGGTATGGGATGCCGGCGGTGAGAATACCGACAGCGGCATTCAGACCACCATAATCCCGACATTTTGAATTAAATTAATTAACCTTCCCTGACATATAAACATTTAGGATGTTGGCTGTCAGGATTCCGCTGCCGGTATTCTGAATACCGGCATCCCCTTCGCCGACATACAATCCCTTTAATTGTATGTGTAGACATACCTATATATATTACAAGTGCAAACCACCCATCGGGCTGTAAGACCTGTACTGTCTGTGGTCCCGCAGAACCCCCACGGGTTACTTACCTTAAGATGCTTTCTTGTTTATTCCTTGGCAATGGCAGGATACCTCTTGCAGGCAGCAGCAGTAATACAGCGATGCTGTGGATGCAGACATGTAGTCAGGTGCTGCTTGCTGCTGCAGAGTAGGGATACAGAGGCCTAGAGGAGGTACATCAGGGATATGTGGAGCGGCCGTGGGGGTGCCCCTCGGGAGTCATAGTTATATTTGCCTCCCATGTGCTGTAACATGACTTGATGTTACACATAATCACCAAACTTATCTAGGTGCTAATGAATAATCATTGCATACAAATAATCTAATCTATAGGAAAATATATATACACACAAAGCAGGAATTCAGTCTAGCTGTTGATAATGTTGGTATTATCTTAGACCGCAAAGCTATACCCCTTTGTACACTATTACCGTTGAGACGCTAGACCACGTGCACGTGCTACGCTCTTTGTACGCTATTTGCGTACAGAGTCCTGCATGTGGTACGCACTTGGCGTACACACGCCGCGCTGAGTGTACAGAGAACACACAGCGAGCGCACACACTAATTGATAACCTTTAAACCTTTTTAATGATATAATGTAATGATATGCTTACACTTTAAACCCTTAACAGTAAAGTACTGCAATGATGTTATACCTTTAAACCTTAAGTAGTGCTGGCGATACAAAGTACCCGCAGTGCGTACACCTTATCAATGCTATACACATTATACAGATAAATCTACTTTAAAGCCCATGCAGGAAAGTGAAAACACAACACTGATTTGTAGTTGAAACCACAGGGTTCTAAGGCCACCGTGGATTGATTCCAAAAGATAAAAACAATACAATTTATACACTACAGGCTAACAAGTAAATCTAAACAGAATAATGGCTACAGAAAATGTACGTACGTGAGAATATTCGCAAGTGCAACCCGAATCCGGTCCTCCGCTCATCAGGTAGATAGCGTTCAGAGTCTTCTGACCGGCCAGGCTACAATGGTTCTTTTATACACAACATGCATACACAATACAATGGTCACTGTAATCTCATTGTTCATTGGACACAGATGTGTCTCTTCATTACAGAAAAGGTCATAGGTGGATTTGAAAGGGTGGGCGATGTCTTTCCCCAACTGCTCTTGTGGGTGGTATCCTCTGGATTCCCGCCGCATATGTAATTTACAGTAAATACAGTTAATGTTCATAATCTACTTTTGTACATTTGCAGGACATACATACTTTTGCAGGAGCAAGCGATCTTTCTCTAACTAACACCGGAATGTTACCCTCAAAATACCCTACAGCTGGATACTAGACATCACCTTCCAACCTTTATCTGACCCTTCCTATCATGCAAAGGTGAATCTCTCTGTCCAGGAACTGTTTAAACTATCAATACTCGCTGACATGGTCTAGGGGAACTATATCTAAAATGTACGCTATATGGGTTAAATATGTAATGTTCTAATAACACGCTACACGCTCACAAACTCTACCGTAAATGCGCATACCATGCGCCAAGGCGCATGGCCGTGAAAGCTCCGTTACGCAAAGTGCGGATATGCGCACGCACGGCAGAGCGGGTGCACGCGCAGCGGGCATGTGCATGGGGTTAGTACAAGGCATATCATTATGATATTTTTCGACTTTGACACTGTGTCTGTGTTGGGTGGTCTTCAGGTTGCCGGCTGTCGGGATCCGGCGCACAGTATACCAACACCAACACTGGAGGGAGAATAAATAGCGTGGCGAGCGCAGCAAGCCCGCAAGGGGCTCATTTGCGCTCTCTGTGCTGTCAGTATGCCTGCGGCCGGGCTTCCGGCACCGGTATGCTGGTCGCCGGAAGCCTGGCCGCCGGCATACCATACTACACCCTCTGTGTTCACACAGTGCAATTAGTAGCAGCTGACTTCAGCTGCACCAAAAAAAACAATGTTTTACTTTAACTTTTATGCGTTATAAATACAGGTGCATGAAATGACTAGAGACCACATCAATATAATAGATATATGTATATAGAAAGTTTATTGTATGTAAACATTAAAAAACTTGTATAAACAGACATTTCATATCACTTAAAATGACAACCTCAAACGGCATCCAGTGTTATACATAAAGATATTATCAAATGGGTCAATATTGGTGGGATATTAGAGATTAAGGGGATGGTTGTGGCTTGGCATTAAAAGATGGAGAGGCATTATGGGGTACTTGGTTTAGTTCCAAGTACTGTAGATACTAGATGGTGGTACATTTTGAGGGATATAAAATATGGATTAGAATACAATAGGGTATTTCTTGAAATACAGTTACGATAGTGACACAAGGATAATTGGTAGAATCTAATAGTATGTATATTAAAATAATTGTCAGGATTGAGTAGTGTAGACCTTAGATGTTCAATATGGATTGTGATAAACAAATTGGAAGTAAGTGTAGGCTCTTGTTGGATATTATACTTTTTAGGCATATTGTTGTACTATTTTATAGTTCATACAGTTTTTTTGAAGGAAGTTCAAGAAATGTAATTATAGAATTACTACAGCCATTATCATAAATATGCAAGGAAAGTAGGAGGTTTTTTTTTTTAAATCTCTGTGGGTCTTACAGAAACTAGAGATGAGCGCCTGAAATTTTTCGGGTTTTGTGTTTTGGTTTTGGGTTCGGTTCCGCGGCCGTGTTTTGGGTTCGAACGCGTTTTGGCAAAACCTCACCAAATTTTTTTTGTCGGATTCGGGTGTGTTTTGGATTCGGGTGTTTTTTTCAAAAAACACTAAAAAACAGCTTAAATCATAGAATTTGGGGGTCATTTTGATCCCAAAGTATTATTAACCTCAAAAACCATAATTTACACTCATTTTCAGTCTATTCTGAATACCTCACACCTCACAATATTATTTTTAGTCCTAAAATTTGCACCGAGGTCGCTGTGTGAGTAAGATAAGCGACCCTAGTGGCCGACACAAACACCGGGCCCATCTAGGAGTGGCACTGCAGTGTCACGCAGGATGTCCCTTCCAAAAAACCCTCCCCAAACAGCACATGACGCAAAGAAAAAAAGAGGCGCAATGAGGTAGCTGTGTGAGTAAGATTAGCGACCCTAGTGGCCGACACAAACACCGGGCCCATCTAGGAGTGGCACTGCAGTGTCACGCAGGATGGCCCTTCCAAAAAACCCTCCCCAAACAGCACATGACGCAAAGAAAAAAAGAGGCGCAATGAGGTAGCTGTGTGAGTAAGATTAGCGACCCTAGTGGCCGACACAAACACCGGGCCCATCTAGGAGTGGCACTGCAGTGTCACGCAGGATGTCCCTTCCAAAAAACCCTCCCCAATCAGCACATGATGCAAAGAAAAAGAAAAGAAAAAAGAGGTGCAAGATGGAATTGTCCTTGGGCCCTCCCACCCACCCTTATGTTGTATAAACAAAACAGGACATGCACACTTTAACCAACCCATCATTTCAGTGACAGGGTCTGCCACACGACTGTGACTGATATGACGGGTTGGTTTGGACCCCCCCCAAAAAAGAAGCAATTAATCTCTCCTTGCACAAACTGGCTCTACAGAGGCAAGATGTCCACCTCATCTTCACCCTCCGATATATCACCGTGTACATCCCCCTCCTCACAGATTATCAATTCGTCCCCACTGGAATCCACCATCTCAGCTCCCTGTGTACTTTGTGGAGGCAATTGCTGCTGGTCAATGTCTCCGCGGAGGAATTGATTATAATTCATTTTAATGAACATCATCTTCTCCACATTTTCTGGATGTAACCTCGTACGCCGATTGCTGACAAGGTGAGCGGCGGCACTAAACACTCTTTCGGAGTACACACTTGTGGGAGGGCAACTTAGGTAGAATAAAGCCAGTTTGTGCAAGGGCCTCCAAATTGCCTCTTTTTCCTGCCAGTATAAGTACGGACTGTGTGACGTGCCTACTTGGATGCGGTCACTCATATAATCCTCCACCATTCTATCAATGTTGAGAGAATCATATGCAGTGACAGTAGACGACATGTCCGTAATCGTTGTCAGGTCCTTCAGTCCGGACCAGATGTCAGCATCAGCAGTCGCTCCAGACTGCCCTGCATCACCGCCAGCGGGTGGGCTCGGAATTCTGAGCCTTTTCCTCGCACCCCCAGTTGCGGGAGAATGTGAAGGAGGAGATGTTGACAGGTCGCGTTCCGCTTGACTTGACAATTTTGTCACCAGCAGGTCTTTCAACCCCAGCAGACCTGTGTCTGCCGGAAAGAGAGATCCAAGGTAGGCTTTAAATCTAGGATCGAGCACGGTGGCCAAAATGTAGTGCTCTGATTTCAACAGATTGACCACCCGTGAATCCTTGTTAAGCGAATTAAGGGCTGCATCCACAAGTCCCACATGCCTAGCGGAATCGCTCCCTTTTAGCTCCTTCTTCAATGCCTCCAGCTTCTTCTGCAAAAGCCTGATGAGGGGAATGACCTGACTCAGGCTGGCAGTGTCTGAACTGACTTCACGTGTGGCAAGTTCAAAGGGCATCAGAACCTTGCACAACGTTGAAATCATTCTCCACTGCACTTGAGACAGGTGCATTCCACCTACTATATCGTGCTCAATTGTATAGGCTTGAATGGCCTTTTGCTGCTCCTCCAACCTCTGAAGCATATAGAGGGCTGAATTCCACCTCGTTACCACTTCTTGCTTCAGATGATGGCAGGGCAGGTTCAGTAGTTTTTGGTGGTGCTCCTGTCTTCTGTACGTGGTGCCTGTACGCCGAAAGTGTCCCGCAATTTTTCTGGCCACCGACAGCATCTCTTGCACGCCCCTGTCGTTTTTTAAAAAATTCTGCACCACCAAATTCAAGGTATGTGCAAAACATGGGACGTGCTGGAATTTGCCCATATTTAATGCACACACAATATTGCTGGCGTTGTCCGATGCCACAAATCCACAGGAGAGTCCAATTGGGGTAAGCCATTCCGCGATGATCTTCCTCAGTTGCCGTAAGAGGTTTTCAGCTGTGTGCGTATTCTGGAAAGCGGTGATACAAAGCGTAGCCTGCCTAGGAAAGAGTTGGCGTTTGCGAGATGCTGCTACTGGTGCCGCCGCTGCTGTTCTTGCGGCGGGAGTCCATACATCTACCCAGTGGGCTGTCACAGTCATATAGTCCTGACCCTGCCCTGCTCCACTTGTCCACATGTCCGTGGTTAAGTGGACATTGGGTACAACTGCATTTTTTAGGACACTGGTGAGTCTTTTTCTGACGTCCGTGTACATTCTCGGTATCGCCTGCCTAGAGAAGTGGAACCTAGATGGTATTTGGTAACGGGGGCACACTGCCTCAATAAATTGTCTAGTTCCCTGTGAACTAACGGCGGATACCGGACGCACGTCTAACACCAACATAGTTGTCAAGGACTCAGTTATCCGCTTTGCAGTAGGATGACTGCTGTGATATTTCATCTTCCTCGCAAAGGACTGTTGAACAGTCAATTGCTTACTGGAAGTAGTACAAGTGGGCTTACGACTTCCCCTCTGGGATGACCATCGACTCCCAGCGGCAACAACAGCAGCGCCAGCAGCAGTAGGCGTTACACGCAAGGATGCATCGGAGGAATCCCAGGCAGGAGAGGACTCGTCAGAATTGCCAGTGACATGGCCTGCAGGACTATTGGCATTCCTGGGGAAGGAGGAAATTGACACTGAGGGAGTTGGTGGGGTGGTTTGCGTGAGCTTGGTTACAAGAGGAAGGGATTTACTGGTCAGTGGACTGCTTCCGCTGTCACCCAAAGTTTTTGAACTTGTCACTGACTTATTATGAATGCGCTGCAGGTGACGTATAAGGGAGGATGTTCCGAGGTGGTTAACGTCCTTACCCCTACTTATTACAGCTTGACAAAGGGAACACACGGCTTGACACCTGTTGTCCGCATTTCTGGCGAAATACCTCCACACCGAAGAGCTGATTTTTTTGGTATTTTCACCTGGCATGTCAACGGCCATATTCCTCCCACGGACAACAGGTGTCTCCCCGGGTGCCTGACTTAAACAAACCACCTCACCATCAGAATCCTCCTGGTCAATTTCCTCCCCAGCGCCAGCAACACCCATATCCTCCTCATCCTGGTGTACTTCAACACTGACATCTTCAATCTGACTATCAGGAACTGGACTGCGGGTGCTCCTTCCAGCACTTGCAGGGGGCGTGCAAATGGTGGAAGGCGCATGCTCTTCACGTCCAGTGTTGGGAAGGTCAGGCATCGCAACCGACACAATTGGACTCTCCTTGTGGATTTGGGATTTCAAAGAACGCACAGTTCTTTGCGGTGCTTTTGCCAGCTTGAGTCTTTTCAATTTTCTAGCGAGAGGCTGAGTGCTTCCATCCTCATGTGAAGCTGAACCACTAGCCATGAACATAGGCCAGGGCCTCAGCCGTTCCTTGCCACTCCGTGTGGTAAATGGCATATTGGCAAGTTTACGCTTCTCCTCCGACAATTTTATTTTAGGTTTTGGAGTCCTTTTTTTACTGATATTTGGTGTTTTGGTTTTGACATGCTCTGTACTATGCCATTGGGCATCGGCCTTGGCAGACGACGTTGCTGGCATTTCATCGTCTCGGCCATGACTAGTGGCAGCAGCTTCAGCACGAGGTGGAAGTGGATCTTGATCTTTCCCTAATTTTAGAACCTCAACATTTTTGTTCTCCATATTTTAATAGGCACAACTAAAAGGCACCTCAGGTAAACAATGGAGATGGATGGATTGGATACTAGTATACAATTATGGACGGGCTGCCGAGTGCCGACACAGAGGTAGCCACAGCCGTGAACTACCGCACTGTACTGTGTCTGCTGCTAATATATAGACTGGTTGATAAAGAGATAGTATACTCGTAACTAGTATGTATGTATAAAGAAAGAAAAAAAAACCACGGTTAGGTGGTATATACAATTATGGACGGGCTGCCGAGTGCCGACACAGAGGTAGCCACAGCCGTGAACTACCGCACTGTACTGTGTCTGCTGCTAATATATAGACTGGTTGATAAAGAGATAGTATACTCGTAACTAGTATGTATGTATAAAGAAAGAAAAAAAAAACCACGGTTAGGTGGTATATACAATTATGGACGGGCTGCCGAGTGCCGACACAGAGGTAGCCACAGCCGTGAACTACCGCACTGTACTGTGTCTGCTGCTAATATATAGACTGGTTGATAAAGAGATAGTATACTCGTAACTAGTATGTATGTATAAAGAAAGAAAAAAAAACCACGGTTAGGTGGTATATACAATTATGGACGGGCTGCCGAGTGCCGACACAGAGGTAGCCACAGCCGTGAACTACCGCACTGTACTGTGTCTGCTGCTAATATATAGACTGGTTGATAAAGAGATAGTATACTCGTAACTAGTATGTATGTATAAAGAAAGAAAAAAAAACCACGGTTAGGTGGTATATACAATTATGGACGGGCTGCCGAGTGCCGACACAGAGGTAGCCACAGCCGTGAACTACCGCACTGTACTGTGTCTGCTGCTAATATATAGACTGGTTGATAAAGAGATAGTATACTCGTAACTAGTATGTATGTATAAAGAAAGAAAAAAAAACCACGGTTAGGTGGTATATACAATTATGGACGGGCTGCCGAGTGCCGACACAGAGGTAGCCACAGCCGTGAACTACCGCACTGTACTGTGTCTGCTGCTAATATATAGACTGGTTGATAAAGAGATAGTATACTTGTAACTAGTATGTATGTATAAAGAAAGAAAAAAAAACCACGGTTAGGTGGTATATACAATTATGGACGGGCTGCCGAGTGCCGACACAGAGGTAGCCACAGCCGTGAACTACCGCACTGTACTGTGTCTGCTGCTAATATATAGACTGGTTGATAAAGAGATAGTATACTCGTAACTAGTATGTATGTATAAAGAAAGAAAAAAAAACCACGGTTAGGTGGTATATACAATTATGGACGGGCTGCCGAGTGCCGACACAGAGGTAGCCACAGCCGTGAACTACCGCACTGTACTGTGTCTGCTGCTAATATATAGACTGGTTGATAAAGAGATAGTATACTCGTAACTAGTATGTATGTATAAAGAAAGAAAAAAAAACCACGGTTAGGTGGTATATACAATTATGGACGGGCTGCCGAGTGCCGACACAGAGGTAGCCACAGCCGTGAACTACCGCACTGTACTGTGTCTGCTGCTAATATATAGACTGGTTGATAAAGAGATAGTATACTCGTAACTAGTATGTATGTATAAAGAAAGAAAAAAAAACCACGGTTAGGTGGTATATACAATTATGGACGGGCTGCCGAGTGCCGACACAGAGGTAGCCACAGCCGTGAACTACCGCACTGTACTGTGTCTGCTGCTAATATAGACTGGTTGATAAAGAGATAGTATACTACTAATATTATATATACTGGTGGTCAGGTCACTGGTCACTAGTCACACTGGCAGTGGCACTCCTGCAGCAAAAGTGTGCACTGTTTAATTTTAATATAATATTATGTACTCCTGGCTCCTGCTATAACCTATAACTGGCACTGCAGTAGTGCTCCCCAGTCTCCCCCACAATTATAAGCTGTGTGAGCTGAGCAGTCAGACAGATATATAATATATATAGATGATGCAGCACACTGGCCTGAGCCTGAGCAGTGCACACAGATATGGTATGTGACTGACTGAGTCACTGTGTGTATCGCTTTTTTCAGGCAGAGAACGGATATATTAAATAAACTGCACTGTGTGTCTGGTGGTCACTCACTATATAATATATTATGTACTCCTGGCTCCTGCTATAACCTATAACTGGCACTGCAGTAGTGCTCCCCAGTCTCCCCCACAATTATAAGCTGTGTGAGCTGAGCAGTCAGACAGATATATATAATATTATATATAGATAATAGATGATGCAGCACACTGGCCTGAGCCTGAGCAGTGCACACAGATATGGTATGTGACTGAGTCACTGTGTGCTGTGTATCGCTTTTTTCAGGCAGAGAACGGATTATAAATAAAACTGGTGGTCACTGGTCACTATCAGCAAAACTCTGCACTGTACTGAGTACTCCTAATGCTCCCCAAAATTAGTAAATCAAGTGTCTCTCTAATCTATTCTAAACGGAGAGGACGCCAGCCACGTCCTCTCCCTATCAATCTCAATGCACGTGTGAAAATGGCGGCGACGCGCGGCTCCTTATATAGAATCCGAGTCTCGCGATAGAATCCGAGCCTCGCGAGAATCCGACAGCGTCATGATGACGTTCGGGCGCGCTCGGGTTAACCGAGCAAGGCGGGAAGATCCGAGTCGCTCGGACCCGTGAAAAAAAACATGAAGTTCTGGCGGGTTCGGATTCAGAGAAACCGAACCCGCTCATCTCTAACAGAAACTCCAGTTCAAATGAAGATCATAATGAGATTAGCACTATAGGGATGTTAAAAAAAACAGTTTTCCTGCATCAAGCCAGTATATGGGCTAGTGGTTTAGATAATCACTTGGGAACAAACAAGCTCTGGGTTCAATTCCAACTTAGGACCTGTGGTTTTTTATATTTGTCTTTTTTAATTTTATATTTATGTTTTATATTTGTTGTTGTAACTTATTGTTATATATCTATTTGGGAGAATGTATATCATATCTTTGCAATTGTGTTGTGTATTATAGGAAAGCTCCCCCTTGACAGTATCGGAATGTTAAATAAATAAATAATGAAAAGTATATCTTAAGTAAGGATTGGCATTCAGCTGGTTAATACATAAGCATCCACTGATACATGATCTACTACACCTGTGTAGGTTCTTTTGACCAATGAAAATATGAGTCCAATTGGGAAGGTGGGGATATAAGGATTTTCAGTGAACATTGGGGGACTCAATCTATGAGGAAGCACCCTGGGGTGTGAAACGCATCAGAGATTTACCCCTGTACCCCCCAAAGGACTTGTACATCTGCTGAGTATATCCAGAAAATCCTCCTGCATTCACGTTTGCTATTGAGACGCTGTATGCCAGAGGCGCTCATCGTGAAGGAAGTATTGGAGACAGAAGCGTTTCCTGGCAGTTGGAGCTCACCGCCAAAAGACACACCCGTCCTGGCCAGCAGTGGAGAGCATCACAGGTACGGCTGCACACTGCTCACTTCTGCTGGAGGACATTTGTTTAATTAGAACACAGCCCATTACAGCTTCTTTCTCAGAGCTTAAACAAATAGGAACGGTGCATTGAACAGCATTAGTTTCCAGCACAAGGAATACAATCCACTATAATGGACATTGAGATACAAAGTTTTTAGTCTGGAGATACAATTCATTGAATGAGGACATATTTATACATTACATCTGGATTCAATACAGGAAGAGTCACGTGGCTATACAAAAAATCCATTTGATAATATCTTTATGTATAACACTGGATGCTGTTTGAGGTTGTCGTTTTAAGCGATATTAAGCATTGATGTTACACATGTCAGCACTGAGGAAGCGCTGAGGCACTATGTGGTATAGCCTGATAGCAGCGGCTACGCCTGATTAGACCCACAGCAGCAGCCAGTGCAGTGTAAGGGAGGAGGTCACATACAGAGTCATACTTCAGTTTTTGCTATATGAATTCAGTGGCGCTCTCCATTGGCTGGCGCCCCCAGGCAGCTGCCTAATGCTGCCTATTGGTAGAGCCGACCCTGACTAGGGAGGGGGAGATTGCCCACCCGAGTCAGCAGCACTGCAGTCTGGAACATGCTGGCGACGGCCAAACGGTATTAGTTTCCTCAGCGCACTGCACCCCACACACTGGCTGGTGCCCCTTTGCCCCACCACCCCGTACTAGCATGTGCATTTGCACACTGTGTTGCTGCACTTTAATAAAATAAAATTTTCCTAAATGACAGGGGGTGCCCCATTACTATGTGCCTCAAGACCCATGTGTGCCTCTGGCACCCACACCCCCATTACCCATGTGTGGCTCAGGTTTGGTTCACTAGATCTACAGTAAAAAGGTCTACAGTCAATAGGACGACCCCAAATGGTCAATATGGTCAAAAGGTCAACAAGAAAAGGTAGACCGTACAAAAGGTCAACAGGGTTGAAAAGTCGACATGGAAATGGTCAACACAAAAAAGGTCAATACAAGGTTTTTTTGGGGTGTTTTTTTTCACTTGTGCCCTACTAAAAGCTCCCATTAGTGTACCACGTCCACTCAAATAGCTAGTGTAGGTAAGATGCCTCACTGAGCTCGACACAGGATACTATTGCCAACCGTCGTCCACATGGATTATAAAGTATGAAGAGTTTAATTTGTTTAAAAACTTGTGTCGACCATTGTCATGTTGACCTACTGAACCTGTCAACCTTTTGTACTATTTACCTTTTATATGTCAACCTTTTGACCATGTCGACCTAATGTATGTCGACCATCTGGGCTCGATATATATTGACTGTCAACCTTTTCAATGTCGACCTATCATCTGGAAACCATGTGGCTCTGACCCCCTCTTTACCTGCTATGTGGCACAACGGCAGAGATGATTCGATGCATAGATAATTTTGTCCACTAATTGGCCAATTAACATGATTACTTCCATGTTACTTGGAGGATCTAAAGGAACATCTCAGTGAAAACCCGATCAAAATCAGTTCAGAAGTTCACTTCCTGGGGGTCCCACAATATGCACTACTCATTATTCTCCATTCCAGCCCGTGTCATCATAATCTCCAAGTGTGCCCTCCCCTTAGTAGCCCAACGTCCTGCAGATCAACTGGTGCCCTGGATACCTGATTAACAGTTGAGAACACACAATGAACTCATTTAGGTGTGAGACAACACTGGTTTGTAGGAATCTATGATCTGCAAACCAGATTTGTTCTGGGGAACAGGATTGCCACCTAGCAAGAGCAGGTGGGTTAGGCAGCAAGCCTCCCGAAAATGCTGAGGGAGAGAAAGTGAAAGAATTTTCACTCCTCTCCCTCACAGCTCCAGCGGTGAGCGGGTGCGCGTGCGCCCGCGGTCACGTGCACGCTGCATCACGTGCATGCACGTGGTCATGTGAGCGCGTGCCCCCACCGCTGATTAGATTTTTCGGAAGCTCACTGGTCACAAACCTGTCCCCAAAGCATATATGAAGGCAGTATAACCTTCAGGCTTAATTACTCCTGGATTAGTCACTGTAAGAAAACCACAAACAGGTAGTGTGCATTGACACCAGGAATGATTTATTTAAACTGTAAACGGACAGCCCTATGGCACCAGTTGGGCTATGGCAATGGCTTTATGAACTGAATGTTGTAAACAAAAGTAGTAGGAATGAAACTTGAAACAAGTAGAGCCTGGAGCCACATTCGGCTTAATTCTTGGAGGTAGGACGACGTCTACTTCTGTTTTTTATTGGCAGCTGCTTGCGGCTTCTTTTGGTCCCTCGTGAGCCTTAGGGAACAAAAGTGGGGATATTAATATCCAGCAGAGTTCTCAAGAGGAAACAACAGACCTAGCTATATTGGTGCAAACCAAGGGTGGGACGAGTGGGAGCTGTTGCTTGGTGGCAATCCTGTTCCCTAGAACAAATCCGGTTTGCAGATCATAGATTCCTGCAAATCAGTGTTTTGTTCTTCAGGAGGTTTGCCACCTAGCAACAGCAGGTGGGCAGACTACCACATACCTGGTGGTTGCTCTGAGAAACTTGATCTTTTGCAGATCGGTTGGTCTCCAATAGTGTCTTGCAAAGGTATGGGCAGAGGACCATCTTGCCGCTAACATAATTGACTGCAGGGGAATGCCTTTAGCAGCCGCTCCTGTTGCAGCTGCTCCCCGAAGGAAATGGCTTTTAAAACGGTCTGTATCAATTCCTGCTTCCCTCATAGAGGCTACTATCCATCCCCTAATTGTTGCGGATTTAGCGGGGCGATAAGGTTTTCTACAGGTGATGAAAACCTGGGTGATATTTTCCCTAATAGGTGCCGTTAGGGAAAGGTAGGTTGATAAGTATGCAGCCACGCATAGAAAAGGTTCTGCGGTATCTTGTATGATATCGAATTCTACTATTGGGGTATTAAAGGAAGAGGTTTTTGTATGTTCCTTAAGGATGATATGGTACCCTGTTGAGGTGCGCGATAGCCATGGGTTTGATATGTGAATAAGAGTAAGTTCAGCCCCTCTTGCTGCTATAGCCAGCGCTAGTAGGGATGACAGTTTGCGGGAAACTATACTGATATTAGCGTCTGCTTCCCAGGAAACCAGGAACGATAGGAAAGGTTCAATGTACCAGGTATTAGAATATTTTGGTTGGATGGGCCTAGAGAGGTGAATACCTCTGAGTAGGCAGATGTAGAGCTTATTGTGTGTTAGATTTGGAATCATAATGGCCAAAGCAGAGCCATATGATCTTATTGTAGCCGAGGCTAGACCAGTTTGGTATTTAGAGGCCAGAAAGTCCAGAGCTAAATGGAGTAGTGAACCCCGAGAAGAGGAAATTTGTTGAGATCTCCAGAGATCGAATCTCCTATATAATAGCCCAGATCTGTGACTTTGTGCTTCATTTGCTAACGCTGGGCGGAGTCAAAACACTGGGCGGAGTTAGTCAAATGAGTCACAGATCTGGGCAAATCTATAGGAGACTTGGAGCAGGAGCAGATGGTATGGGCATGTCACAGGCAGGGGTGCATACCTCCCAACTTTCTTCAGGCAGGAGGGACACACACACAGCAAAAAGGGGGCATGGCTAACGGGAAAGGGGGCGTGGCTTCGCGGGTGGACCCGCGATCGCGAGCCACGCCCCTGTTTTCCTCAGTGAGGGGGCATGCCCAGCGCTCTGTGAGCTGCTGGCAAGCCCCCAGCGGCGGATTATGAGTTCGGGGGGCCCAGGGCACTTGAGACAGGAACCCTATCTCATTGCTGTGCCTGCTGTAGGTTTAGGGGCGTGGCCTAATTGCGCCCTCGTGGCCACGCCCACTTATGCAAATTCCGGGATTTATTTTTAATTTTTTTATGGGATTTTGGCCCCTCAGCTAGGGGTAAATCCAGAGGGGGTGGTCGCTCCCCCCTACACACCCGCACAGGCAAAAGACAGCAGGGAGGCTGCTGCCTCCCTGCAACACCACAGACCTGCCACAGACCTGCCAACACGCAGTAGCACAATGCTGCCGCTGTTACTGGCAGGACGGGGGAGCTTCAGAGCTGGGACACAGCTACTCCAGCCGGGGGGCCCCCTAAAACTGTGAGGCCCGGGGAACGTACCCCCTGGGCCCACCCTTAATCCGTACCCACTGATGCCCCCTCTCCCTCTGTCTCCACTAAATAGACGCTGTGTGCATGCTAAGCAGAACAGCGAGTACAGGAGCTTCCCAACTGCCCCACCGCGGGACACTGCGGCCCGCGGGTGGGATAGTGGGACAGACCCGAAAAAATGGGACTGTCCCGCTAAAATCGGGACAGTTGGGAGGTATGGGGGTGTGTGAGGGGGTACGCCATACAGACAGACGGGCACCGGCTCACTGTGTGCTTGACCCCCCACATCAGCATACTCAGCAGGGTCTCTCTGACGCGGAGGAGCGTCACTTTCTGGCACACTCCACGCTTCTTAGCTGCAGTTTTGTGGGGCACCTGGCGCTGTGCAGGTTCCGTACTGCCTCTGTTATCTCCAGCCCCGGCAACCCCAACGCTAGCTGCAGCGCTGCCGCCCGCAGTGAGGTGCGCCCAGCTCCTTCACACACTTTAGCCGGCGGGCAGCGCTGCAGAAGTCTCCTGGGGGCTAACCAGTCACTCCCAGTCTCCCCTTACCACAGTGCCAGGCAGCCGCGAGGTCCGCGCTGCGTGCATGCTATGACCCCCTCCTCCCTCCAGCCTCAGCATCTCCTGGGGGCTAACCAGTCACTCCCAGTCTCCCCTTACCACAGTGCCCGGCAGCCGCGCGAGGTCCGCGGTGTGTGACTGAGGAGTGGGGGGGAGGGATGCGGACGGGCAGAGGAAGCAGGACTCCAGCCTGAGAGCATCAGCCATGCCAAGTCTCCACAAGCAGCAGATCCCAACAGGTTGGAGTGGAACAGCAGCAGCCAGCAGCAGTGACTCCGGTAAGACACATCTGTCTGTTACCACTGTTTTGTCCCTAATACCAATCTCTCCCGTGCCCTGTGTTCTGTCATGTCCCTGTCACCCCTGGCCTTGCCCTGTCACCCCTGGCCTTGCCCTGTCACCCTTATCCTGGCCCTTTCACCCTTATCCTGGCCCTTTCACCCTTATCCTGGCCCTGTCACCCTTATCCTGGCCCTGTCACCCTTATCCTGGCCCTGTCACCCCTATCCTGGCCCTGTCAACCAAATCCTGGTCCTGCCGCCCCTACCCTGGCCCTGTCACCCCTATCCTGTCCTTGTCATTTCTGTCCTGGCCCCGTCACCCCTGTCCTTGCCCTGTCACCCCTGTCCTGGCCCCGTCACCCCTGTTCTGGCCCTGTCACCCCTGTCCTGGCCCTGTTACTGCATACCCTCCAACTACCTTTTTGGCAGGTACAGTACCCGCAGCGCCTCCAGACCCCTCCCCAATGCACCACACCTCCGCACCTTCCCCTCCACCACATGCGACCCTCCACCCCTCCCCCACACGCTGTGCCTCCAGACCCCCTACACCACCAGCGGCTCCCACTCCCCCACCACCCACAGCACCTCCAGACCCCCTCCACCATCCACCCCCCCATATATGTCTCCCCCCACACCTGCCCCCCTCCACCCACAGCATCTGCAGACACCCTCCTCCATTCGCGGTCCCCCCCTCACCCACCCATGGCACCACCCGCACCTGCCTCTCCCCCACCGCGGTGCCTCTGGACCCCCTACCCCACCCCCGGCACCCCCGCCCCTTCCCATCCCACAGCACCTCCGGAACCCTTCACCCATACGCAACATCCCTGCACCTGCCCCTCCCCAGTGGCACCCCTGCCCCTCCCCCAACCTGCAGTGCCTCCGGACCCCTCCCCCATCTACATCCCCCACTCTTCTGTCTCTCCCCCACCCGCAGCACGTCCCAACCCTTCCCCATCCGGGCCCCCCCCCCCGCATCTGCCCCCCCTCCACCTGCAGCATCTACAGACACCCTTCCCCATCCGCAATCCCCCCCGCACCCGCTCATTCTGTACATCGTACCCTGCAGGTGCTGTTCACGCCGTCGCAAGGGGCTGCGCCTCCTTCACCATCGCACGCCCTTTCATTGTGCAATATTTAACCACTAACAAAGGAATGCAGGTAATACTCCATATAATACAAATATTGAACCCCGTATAGGCATGCAAGGGTTAAAGGGGCGTAGCCCCTTGCGACGGTGTGAAGAGCGCCCGTAGGGCGCGATGAAGCACCTAGTTCTTTAATAATTGCACAATATCTAGTTCTAGTGCGGGGTCTTAAGGAAACATTAATTAGTGCTTTTGTGGGAGATGCTAGGGAAAGGTCAGTTAACAGCCCAGTGATATTGCCATCCACATGCACTGAGGAAGAGACTCCAGTATGTTGGGAGTTCCCTGGAAGCATTCACTGGATAGTCCCAGGGGAATTTTGAAGCCTATGCCGTAGTTGGCTGATTAGAGGGAACAACACTCAGGATGGCCACAGAGGGTACACAAGCACTATCTAGGGTACCCGGTCTTCCCTGATTTTTTTAAGGACTTTCAGTAGAAGGGCCGGGGGGGGGGGGGGGGGGGGGGGGGGGGGCGCGGAAATGCGTAAGGGTGAGGGATGTCCAGCCATGGGAAGGACATCGCATCAATTTTCCATACCCCTTCGGTCCATATTCTGGATACGAAGCATGGGATCTGGGCATTTGTGGGATTGACAAAGAGGTCTATTTCTAATTTTCCGAAGGTTTCTAGTATTTTTTGGAAAACTTTACTTTTTAGCGCCACGGAGTTTAGGGACATTTTTTCGTGGGATAACGAGTCTGCTAGTTCGTTTAGTTGACCCGGAATATACGATGTGAGAAGAATGATGTCTCTTTGGGTTGCCCATTGCCACATTTCTAGGGCTTCTCTGCAAAGTGATATTGATTTGGTGCCTCCCATTTTGTTTATATACGACACTGCTGTTGTGTTGTTCAAACATAGTTGTATGCAAGTGTTCGTCATGTGTTTGGGAACTAGGGGGGGTCATTCCGACCCGTTCGCACGCAGCAGTTTATCGCTGCGGTGCGAAGGGGTCAGGAATGCGCATGCACGGCGGCCGCAGTGCACGTGCACAACATTGCCCGATGACAGGGGTCGCCGGGTTACGTCGCGTCTAACGAATGAAGCGGTCGCAGAGCCGACCACAAAGAAGATTGACAGGAAGAAAACGTTCCAGGGCAGATCCGGACCGTTGGCTGCCGTTTTCGGGGAGTGGTAAGGAAAATGCAGGCGTGTCCAGCAGCACAGAGGGTGGATGTCTGACGTCAAAACCGGCTCCAGCATCGCAGGGATCGTTGCACAGGCTAAGTAGGTATAGGCCTAGTCTACTTCTGCTTAAAATTTTTTTAGCTTAGCAGGGCTACCCAAGCGATCACAGCCCTGCTAAGCTAAAATACACATCCCCATAGGCGTGTACTAGTTGATCGCAGCAGCAGCAAAAAGTTGCTGGCTGCGATCAACTCGGAATGACCTAGGGCTTTTAAAGCTAGTTTGCCACCCGTAGTTCTAGGATGTTTATGAACAGCTGGGATTCCTCGGCCGACCAAGTGCCCCTGACTGCTCTTTCTTGTTAGAAGCCTCCTCATCCTGTTAGAGACGCGTCTGTGGTTATTGTCATGGAGGTTGTGGGGTCTAGGAGAGGGCGAGGAGGAGGAAAAGAAAGACTGTTCCATTGGGACAATTTTGTCTTCACTCTCTTTGACAGGAATATCGTATCTGTCCAGGTATATTGGGTATGAATTAGAGATCTGAGAAGACCCTGCATTTTTCTGAGTAGTAGGGGTACGTGTCGAAACCCTGGGGACATCACAATCATCTTCCCAATGATTTTTGCTAAGTCCCGAAGTGACAGTATGCATTTGTTTATGGTTTTTTGTATAAAAAGTTTTGTGTGTAGCCATTTGTCTGGTGGTACCGGTAGAGAGAAAGAATGGGTGTCCAGGTCGAACCCCAGAAACGTTAATGTTTTGGTTGGGGTTAGGATGGACTTCTGGGTGTTCAGAGTGAAGCCCAAACTGGATAACAGGGAGAGGGCTAGTTCTCTGTGTTTCAGAATAGTATTGAGGTTCGGATGCACTATTAAAATGTCTAAATAAACGATGCAGAGTACACTCTGCTGGCGCATATGGGATATTACTGCTTTCATGACCCGTGTAAATGTATAGGATGCACAGGAGAGACCAAATACCATGACAGTCCACTAATATATACTGTTTCTCCAAGCGAATCTGAGAAACCGCCTGTGGTTGGGGTGAACCGATATAGAGTGGAAAGCTTCTTTTAAATCTATTTTTATGCAGAAGCAGTCCCTTGTGAGTAGGTATTGAATGTCTGCGATACCCTCCATGCGAAACCTTTTGATTTTAGGTATCGGTTCAGCCCGCTGACGTATAACACTGGTCTTACGGAACCGTCTTGTTTGATTATTGGAAACAGGTGGCTTATCCAGCCAGAAACTGCTGGTTCTATTTTCCCCTGAAGCAGGGCTATTGTAAGTACCTCGTCTAGTTGAGGACTGCAATTCCTTGAACAAGGAATATGGCGTATCTGGCGTGGGAACCGAATTAGGGGGAGGTCCAGGCCAAGCCGAATTGTTCTTACAGATGGGTCCTCCGTTATCTTGGCTGGCTGAGGTGTTGATCGCTATCGGGCATACGCAGCGTACCAGGGAAGCGCGCCTAGTTGCAGGGAGGCGCACAGAGCATTTGTCGTTACCTTTAAGTGTAATACCTGCGATCATCCACCAGATGTCGCTTTTTACAATCATCACTGCGCATGCATGTGGTCTCCCATAAAATACAATACTGAAATACATAGTAAGAACTACTTTACTAGTGCATCTCATTACGCTACATTATTTCATACAGTATATAACAGTATATACAGTACAGACGCAAATAGTACAGCATATGCAGATGCAAACAAACGTGATAAAGCCACAGTATGGTCCATTACAGTACTTTAGGAGCGTGGAAACAGACGTGTTACATGCACATTGTTGCCTATTGATGTTAGGAATATTGTATGTTAGCGTCCTAATCCCGTTGCCATTACGGCATAATCAAAACCAATGGATTTATTCATCTGTTGGTGGCGAAGTGTCTGAGTGGTGAAGTGTTCTGCTTCCCATGCTTAGAGTCCCGGGTTCAATTCCTAAAGTAGGAATGCATGTTAGTTTCTTCCAGACACTTTATTATTATTTTTTATTTTTATATCTATTGTACTGTAGTATACTTTCACATTCAATACAAGTGTGCACACAAGTTTTATATAAAGCAGGGCAAAGCTGCAGGAGCGTTTCTACTGTTAAGGTTCTATGCACCGTACGGTGCACATACAATTCTGTAGCAGGGCAGACTCAATTGAAATGGCTACTGCCTGTGACTCCTTGCCCCATGGAGGCACTCGGCTATGGAGCAAGTAACAGCACAGGTTTTGCAGGCTATGGGCCGATGCTGACGAAGCGTCACAATCGCCGAGAAAAACAGAGAGATTTTCCGCACCAGGGTGTAGATAATTATTAATGGAGAACATAGGACAGTTATATCTCCATATATTATCAAACTATCCCTGTTGGGTACAACCCACCAATTATCAGAATATGATAAATTACAAACAAGAAGAAAGAATTGTTTCATATGGGGGCACTCCATCCCCTTTAAATTAATTACTGTTAAAATAAATTTTATTGATTTAAAAACAAGTATCAACAAAGTATACTAAGTAAATTAAGTTTTGTTTATTGATGCGGATTGTGACAAATTATAAGCCCGCATAGCACCCAATATGAGTGACTGGCAACATTAAATCTGACCTGTAGCAACATTACCTGTAAGCACAGGAACTGATGTGTAATCATATTATTATCATCACTACACGGTTGTAGGAAACTAATGTGTAATATCATTGTCACTATAGGGGGGATATAACAATATCAGAAGTATAAAATTTATAGGATGTATATTTGAGGATTATAATCCCAGACACAACCAATATAACCACTGTACGCCAATATTGTTTAGCTGCGGGTTAATGTTCAGTATATAAAACGCATCTATACTCATTAGGGGTTAGATTTCTGAGCCACAATTCAGGCAATTGAAGTGACCATCATGGATACATAATAACTGGTATCTAGCAAAATGTAACCACTCTGAGTCACATTATATCACAAACCAGATACTTACTTTCCAGTATGTGGTTCACGCATCATTAATTCCAACTTACAATACAATACCAGCACTTTGTGCATGTAATTCATTGGTAGCACGCACAAGGGAACTCGTAACATACATATATAAATAAGACAATAAGAGACGTGACACAGATAATTTTAAATCTTTATTCACATTTCTATATTTCTCTCACAAATCTTTTTTTCTAACTTCTTTACTTCGCTCAAACAGCTTATTTTAGGCTAATAATACAATAAATATATGATATAATTTACAGGCCATACAGGCTTCTAACTGAGTATACTTTGTTGATACCTGTTTTTAAATCAATAAAATTTATTTTAACAGTAATTAATTTAAAGGGGATGGAGTGCACCCATATGAAACCAATTCTTTCTTCTTGTTTGTAATTTATCGAAGCGTCACAATCCCCTAGCTAAAATACACAGGGGCAACAGGGATAAGCGAGGTCTATGCACATAACGATACACCGGACTCGATCGCATAGCAAAGTGACAAAATGTCTGAGACCCGTGAACCCCCACCACGTGGCAGCACTCAGCTATGGAGTGAGCGACGGCATAGGTTTTGCAGGCTATGGGCCAATGCTGAGGTAGCGTCACAATCCCCTAGCTAAAATACACAGGGGGATAAGCGAAGTCTATGCACAGAACGATACACCGGACTCGATCGCAAAGCAAAGTGACAAAATGTCAGAGGCCCGTGAATCCCCGCCACGTGGCAGCACTCGGCTATGGAGCGAGCGACGGCATAGGTTTTGCAGGCTATGGGCCAATGCTGAGGGAGCGTCACAATCCCCTAGCTAAAATACACAGGGGCAATGAGGTCCCGTAGAATGATCAATTAATAAATACTGTATAGTGTACAGTATACAGATGCAAAACAAGGAGTTTAAGCAACAGTGCAGTCTATTGAAGTCTGGGATACAGTACAGTACAGTAAGTGAGCGGCCAAGTCCCCTAGCCATTAGGGCTTAATCTAAAACCAATGACACAGGATCACTGCTTACTGTACATTTAGACATGAGCTTGTGTATCTGTCATGAGGTGTTTTTTGGAGTGACCTCACGGTCCTACTCCGGCTGTACTTCCGGAGGATCTCCCTGCGAGCCCTCCGATAGGCCATAATTTTCTCCTCGTTGCTGGCGAGAGGTCTGTCCCACTAGCAAACTCAAGGGAATAGGGGCGATCCCTGGCAGCCATAATACTGTATGCTGTACAGTCCTTAACCGCAATGAGCGTCTTAGATGTCATGCGTCTCAGATGTTGTGCATTCCATGCATCCCAGGTTGTTACGTCATTTTCCCCCTTGGTTTTGATTGTCTTTTCTTTGAACACAGTATTTTCCACTGCCTCGCCCTACCCCCATCCCACTTCCCACCTGGGATCCTGCACAGTTCATGATCAGGTTACAAGACATGTGCAACAGTATACTATGTAGGAAAATCACATAGAGAACTACAGTCGCGTTGATACTGTGTAGATGTGTAAATGGTACAGTAGCAGTGATCCCTTCTCATTAAGTATAACACAACACAGATTCTCTAATGCCGACGAATTACAGTACTGTGTTGCTTGAACAGTTAGTTATGTCAGAATAAGCTAATTTATATTTACTGGTACTGTATGTCAACAGGTGCTCATTACCGCTGTGTAATGTACAGTATATAGCGGAATGAGTCGCTCCTGCAGATTTACTCTGATTTATGTGAAACCTGTGTGCACCCTTCCATTGAATGTATTACACAGAAAAAGAATAATAATAAAGTGAATGTCACGGGAACACAAAAACAAAAAGGTTGTCACTTTGGGAATCGAACCCAGGACTCTCAGCGTGGGAGGCGGAAGCCTTCATTGCTAGCCCACGACACTTCATGAAATATTCACAAGTTCATGTGTAAAAGTACTGCAAAGAACGATTCCTTCCCATTGGTGTTGGTTTATGCCTTAGGGGACTCGGAAGCTCATACATGTATTTCAAAGGCACTGTATTTTCCACCGCCTTCCCCTACCCCCATCGCCCTTCCCCCTGGGAGCCTGCACAGTTCATGCAGTAGACAGGGAGGAAGTTCAGGTTACGTACAATACACAAACGCCGATGATCTACAGTACTGTGTTGCTCAGTTAGTTGCGTCAGAATACACTCATTTTATATTTACTGGTACTGTATGTCAACGGGCGCTCATTACCGCTGTGTATTGTATATAGCGGAATGAGTCACTCCTGCAGATTTACTCTGATTTATGTGAAACCTGTGTGCACCCTTCCATTGACTGTATTACAAAGAAAAATTATAATAAAGTGAATGTCACGAAAAAAAAAAAAAAGGTTGGCACTTTGCGAATCAAACACGGGACTCTCAGCATGGGGGGCGGGAGCCTTCATCGCTAGCCCACGACACTCCATGAAAGATTCACAAGTTCATGTGTAAAAGTACTGCAAAGAGCGATTCTTTCCCATTGGTGTTGGTTTATGCCTTAGGGGAATCAGACGCTCATATTTCAAAAGCATGGTATTTAGTGCACTGTACATACTTTAAAGTCAATGAGCTACATTGTTCCTTTCACACATTAGTTGCGTCTGCCTACACAGTCTTTAGTTGTGCCTGCATAACATAGAAACACAGAAACATAGAATTTGTTGGCAGATAAGAACCACTTGGCCCATCTAGTCTGCCCCTTTTTTTTTAACATTATTTTTATCTCTAACCTTATTTGATCCTTATTTCTTTGTAAGTATATCCTTATGTCTATCCCATGCATGTTTAAATTGCTCTACTGTCTTAGCCTCTACCACCTCTGATGGGAGGCTATTCCACTTGTCCACTACTCTTTCTGTGAAGTAATTTTTCCGCAAATTTCCCCTGAAACCCCCCCCCCCCCCCCTTTCAGTCTCAGTGCATGTCCTCATATCCTATTGCTTCTCTTCATTTGGAGAATGTTTCCCTCCTGGACTTTGTTAAAACCCTTGATATATTTGAAAGTTTCTATCATGTCCCCCCTTTTCCTTCTCTGCTCCAAACTATTCACAAGTGTTTTAACATGTTCGTTTGTGTCTGTATTAATTATTTTTTTTAACTCTTTCCGTCTGACCATTGGTCACCATCTATTAACATTAGTCGTCACTGACCATTTGCCAGAGCTTGTAGATCAATCCGCCACTATTCGATCTAAAGTACTGGATTAGTGGAGCATTAGCCACCCAGTGGTGGAGATGTGTATTGCATGCTGAGTATCTAGTCGCGCCTCAACGCGCCTGTTGGTGATTAAACTCAGCAACCTAAGCTATCGCCTAGGCGTGACTAAACCTCCGTCTAGGCGCAGAAAGAGCCAAAATAACGGAGGACCCATCTGTATCAACCATTTGTCTGTTGAAATCTTTTGCCATTCTGCAAAAGCTTGATTGAGTGTTTTGTGTGGAACAGAGTGTGTGGGTATGCTTACCGAAATTGCGTCCTCTCTTGGAGTTGTTCCAGGCATTTGAGGATGATGCTCTAGGGGCGTTGTTTGTTCCGAAGCCTCCTGTCTGGGCTCTTCTTGTGCCTTGGAAGTCTCGGGTCAGACCTGTGGCTCTCGAAGTCCGGCCCCCTTGGGGAAAGGGCCTTTTGAACTGCTCGTTTCCTTTTTTGAGGTCAGAAAGATTTACAAGCCTTATGTCTTATTTTTACTTCCTCAATGAATTGGGGCTCGAAAAGGTCGACATTATCCAAATTAGGGAATTCTAGTGACCTTGGAGCTAGATCTGCTAGGCCTGCAGTAGTGAGCAATCTAGATCTGCGGATATTTGTAATGTGATTAAAGGTCTGGCCTATAATCAGCGTTGCCCTGCTAATGGCCTTAAGTAGAGCAAGCTTGGATGCCATTAGTGAGTCTAGGGAGACGCTGGATTCGCCTTCGCTTTCAGCTTTGTCAAGTACATACAGGAGGGGCCCGGCTGCATCCGCTATTTTATACTGTATCTTTCTAAAAGTGCGGTCAGTGGGGTTGTTATATTTTTTTTCCACCCACTTATTGATGTTAGAGCTGGGTCAATACCCGGGGCAAATAGTGCAGGGACATCTGGTAACCCTGTATAGGAGCGCAACACCAGCTCATCCTCTTTAATCAGTGTTGCCCTAAATGCCAGCTGAGCAAACTTCAGACTCATGCTTTAGTGCCCAGTGCGCGGCATATAATTTAGGTGGAGGGGTTTTTCCCGCTACAGTCACCCTGGCCATTTGGATATCGCTAAATTCCCCACGCTGGGAAGAAGCGGATGATCTTGTCACTTCCTCAGATTCCCAGTCTACTGAGGAAGAGGTGCCTTGTTCCCTATGGGAAGAATGTGGCTGTCTGGTAGGTGACCCCATGTACTGAGAGTGGGTACCTTCGGGCTGCCTGCTACGGACAGGAATATTTTGCCAGCTACAGGCAGAAGTAGTGTGCTTGCTCTGAGCACTGTTAGGTTGTCTGCTATGGACAATACCGGGAAATGGGGGAATTTCACCTGAACGGGTCCCCTTATCATAAGACTTGCTTTTGTCTGTCTTTTTTTATTTTTTTTCTTGTGTGTAAAAGGGGTCCCTGAGCTGGGGGTTAACCCTTCATGTTGCTGAGGTGATTTTCTTACCTCAGAATCAGAGGAGTCAGACTCAATGATGCTTCTGACTTTGACTTTTTTCTTTTTGTATATATTTCCTCAGATGAGGTTGAGGATGAGGGGGAGTGTTAGTGCCCTTTTAAGGGCTCTATCCCCCACTATACTGCCAGCCATGGAGGACAGAGACAGTGAATCTGTAGCTGATACAGAAACGCTGTCCTTCATGCTAGCGCTGACAGAAAAATCTAATCAGCGGTGGGGGCGCACGCTCGCACCCGCTCACCGCTGGAGCTGTGAGGGAGAGGAGTTAAAATTCTTTCACTTTCTCTCCCTCAGCATTTTCGGGAGGCTTGCTGCCTAACCCACCTGCTGTTGCTAGGTGGCGAGCCTCCCAAAGAACAAATGCACTGTCTGTGCTCCTGGGCTGGACATAGATCTGTTACTATGACGTGCTCCAGTTCAGTCCTTGATTCTTTCTGCATTGCCTCTACCATAATCAGTATCAACAATTTCCCCATTAAGGGATGCTGTCAGGTCAGAGGCCTGGCAGGGTGATGTTAACTCTGCAGCAGCTGTAAGATGGGGGTACTTTGTGTACCTTAGAATTGGAGTACAGTGATATCATCCTGTGACCCATAACTGCTACTTCTAAACAGGTGGTTCTCAAACGTTTTTGAATCACGGCGCCCTAATGTATCAGAAGCTTTTTCATGGCAACTCTGGGCCAAAAGTTTCTTATTAAGAAATTTAGAAACAAATATTAAATTAAGTAAATTGTGTTTATATTTCATCCTTGGGATTGTGTGGTGAGGAACAAGATTTGCTTCTGTTTGTCTGCATATTTTATGATCGACAGCTATCAGAACTGATTTTGCCTATTACATTACCATAATTAATTTTAATTGGTCCTGGTCCACCAACCCAGGGCACCCCTGTAAGTGTCCAGAGCAGGGCTGCCATAAGAAATTGTGGGGCCCGGGACCAGTAAAATACACAGGCCCCCCCACCCCCATCAACAAAAATAAGATTCTACTGCACCACTCCACCTCTATGTGATGTCACACGTTACATTGCGGACCTGCAGGAACGATTCACAAAGCTGATGCACATGGAAGGCTTGTTTTAAGTCCTCCCTGCACATAAGCTCGCTGTTGTTGTGCGGCCTGTGCAGCTCTCCAGGTATTTGCAGTAGGAGCCAGGGGTGGGCCCCCCTCTCTATAAGGGCCCGGGACTCCAGTCCCCGCTTTATGGCTGCCCTGGTCCATTTACTACTCATATTCCCAATATGTGGTCACAATACAGCTCTTGCTCTTCTTACTTAAGGGTCTATTTACTAAGCCTTGGATGGAGATAAATTGGATGGAGATAAAGTACCAGCCAATCAGCTCCTAACTACCATGTCAAGGGCTGTGTATGAAAAATGACAGTTAGGAGCTGATTGGCTGGTACTTTATCTTCGTACACTTTATCTCCATCCAGGGTTTAGTAAATAGACCCCATAGGGTACACTAGATTAATTTTCACACTACTTGTAAATCTTATTTATGTGGCACTGCTGACTGGTGAATTATGTAATTGTATTTAGCATATAGTTCATCCACTCCTCACTACCCCTTGTGCCACGACTTACTTAATGTACAAGTGGTGGGTAGAGGAGGGGGAAGGCCCTGGGTGTATATCATACTAGAGATGAGCGGGTTCGGTTTCTCTGAATCCGAACCCGCCGAACTTCAGCTTTTTTTACACGGGGCCGAGCAGGCTCGGATCCTCCCGCCTTGCTCGGTTAACCCGAGCGCGCCCGAACGTCATCATCCCGCTGTCGGATTCTCGCGAGACTCGGATTCTATATAAGGAGCCGCGCGTCGCCGCCATTTTTCACACGTGCATTGAGATTGATAGGGAGAGGACGTGGCTGGCGTCCTCTCCGTTTAGAGTGACTAATAGTACTAGAGAGAGAGAGACACAAATTTTGGGGAGCATAATATAGGAGGAGTACTACTTGCTGCTGATAGTGTGACCAGTGGCAGTGACCAGTGCCACCAGTTTAATGAATCCGTTCTCTGCCTGAAAAAAAACGATACACAGTGTGACACAGTCACACATACCATATCTGTGCTCAGCCCAGTGTGCTGCATCATATACTGTATATCATTATCTGACTGCTGAGTGCTCACTGCAGTGCTCACACAGCTTAATTGTGGGGGAGACTGGGGAGCAGTTATAGCAGGAGTACATATTTTAAGTACAGTGCACACTTTTGCTGCCAGAGTGCCACTGCCAGTGTGACTGACCAGTGACCACTGACCACCAGTATTGTGATTGTCTGCTGACCACCAGTATATTGTGATTGTCTGCCTGAAAAAGTTAAACACTCGTCGTGTGGTGTTTTTATAAACGCATTCTGCAGACAGTGTCCAGCAGGTCCGGCATTACATAATATATACCTGTCCGGCTGCAGTACTAGTGTGATATATATATATATATATATATTTTAATTTTATCTCATTATCATCCAGTCTATATTAGCAGCAGACACAGTACGGTAGTCCACGGCTGTAGCTACCTCTGTGTCGGCAGTCGCTCGTCCATCCATAATTGTATACCACCTACCCGTGGTTTATTTTTTTTTCTATCTTCTTGATACTAGTAGCTTACTTTAGGAGTCTGCAGTGCTGACAGACAGTGTCCAGCAGGTCCGTCAGTACATAATATATACCTGTCCGGCTGCAGTACTAGTGTGATATATATATATATATATATATTTTAATTTTATCTCATTATCATCCAGTCTATATTAGCAGCAGACACAGTACGGTAGTCCACGGCTGTAGCTACCTCTGTGTCGGCAGTCGCTCGTCCATCCATAATTGTATACCACCTACCCGTGGTTTATTTTTTTATTCCTATCTTCTTGATACTAGTAGCTTACTTTAGGAGTCTGCAGTGCTGACAGACAGTGTCCAGCAGGTCCGTCATTATATAATATATACCTGTCCGGCTGCAGTACTAGTGTGATATATATATATATATATATATATATATATATATATATATATTTTTTAATTTTATCTCATTATCATCCAGTCTATATTAGCAGCAGACACAGTACGGTAGTCCACGGCTGTAGCTATCTCTATGTCGGCAGTCGCTCTTCCATCCATAAGTATACTAGTATCCATCCATCTCCATTGTTTACCTGAGGTGCCTTTTAGTTGTGCCTATTAAAATATGGAGAACAAAAATGTTGAGGTTCCAAAATTAGGGAAAGATCAAGATCGACTTCCACCTCGTGCTGAAGCTGCTGCCACTAGTCATGGCCGAGACGATGAAATGCTAGCAACGTCGTCTGCCAAGGCCGATGCCCAATGTCATAGTACAGAGCATGTAAAATCCAAAACACCAAATATCAGTAAAAAAAGGACTCAAAAATCTAAAATAAAATTGTCGGAGGAGAAGCGTAAACTTGCCAATATGCCATTTACCACACGGAGTGGCAAGGAACGGCTGAGGCCCTGGCCTATGTTCATGGCTAGTGGTTCAGCTTCACATGAGGATGGAAGCACTCAGCCTCTCGCTAGAAAAATGAAAAGACTCAAGCTGGCAAAAGCACTGCAAAGAACTGTGCGTTCTTCGAAATCACAAATCCACAAGGAGAGTCCAATTGTGTCGGTTGTGATGCCTGACCTTCCCAACACTGGACGTGAAGAGCATGCGCCTTCCACCATTTGCACGCCCCCTGCAAGTGCTGGAAGGAGCACCCGCAGTCCAGTTCCTGATAGTCAGATTGAAGATGTCAGTGTTGAAGTACACCAGGATGAGGAGGATATGGGTGTTGCTGGCGCTGGGGAGGAAATTGACAAGGAGGATTCTGATGGTGAGGTGGTTTGTTTAAGTCAGGCACCCGGGGAGACACCTGTTGTCCGTGGGAGGAATATGGCCGTTGACATGCCTGGTGAAAATACCAAAAAAATCAGCTCTTCGGTGTGGAAGTATTTCAACAGAAATGCGGACAACATTTGTCAAGCCGTGTGTTGCCTTTGTCAAGCTGTAATAAGTAGGGGTAAGGACGTTAACCACCTCGGAACATCCTCCCTTATACGTCACCTGCAGCGCATTCATAATAAGTCAGTGACAAGTTCAAAAACTTTGGGCGACAGCGGAAGCAGTCCACTGACCAGTAAATCCCTTCCTCTTGTAACCAAGCTCACGCAAACCACCCCACCAACTCCCTCAGTGTCAATTTCCTCCTTCCCCAGGAATGCCAATAGTCCTGCAGGCCATGTCACTGGCAATTCTGACGAGTCCTCTCCTGCCTGGGATTCCTCCGATGCATCCTTGCGTGTAACGCCTACTGCTGCTGGCGCTGCTGTTGTTGCTGCTGGGAGTCGATGGTCATCCCAGAGGGGAAGTCGTAAGCCCACTTTTACTACTTCCACCAAGCAATTGACTGTCCAACAGTCCTTTGCGAGGAAGATGAAATATCACAGCAGTCATCCTGTTGCAAAGCGGATAACTGAGGCCTTGACAACTATGTTGGTGTTAGACGTGCGTCCGGTATCCGCCGTTAGTTCACAGGGAACTAGACAATTTCTTGAGGTAGTGTGCCCCCGTTACCAAATACCATCTAGGTTCCACTTCTCTAGGCAGGCGATACAGAGAATGTACACGGACGTCAGAAAAAGACTCACCAGTGTCCTAAAAAATGCAGTTGTACCCAATGTCCACTTAACCACGGACATGTGGACAAGTGGAGCAGGGCAGGGTCAGGACTATATGACTGTGACAGCCCACTGGGTAGATGTATGGACTCCCGCCGCAAGAACAGCAGCGGCGGCACCAGTAGCAGCATCTCGCAAACGCCAACTCTTTCCTAGGCAGGCTACGCTTTGTATCACCGGTTTCCAGAATACGCACACAGCTGAAAACCTCTTACGGCAACTGAGGAAGAT
Source organism: Pseudophryne corroboree (assembly GCF_028390025.1). Classification (NCBI taxonomy): domain Eukaryota; kingdom Metazoa; phylum Chordata; class Amphibia; order Anura; family Myobatrachidae; genus Pseudophryne; species Pseudophryne corroboree. The sequence goes on along the minus strand of NC_086452.1, from coordinate 352,286,926 downwards.
CATCGCGGAATGGCTTACCCCAATTGGACTCTCCTGTGGATTTGTGGCATCGGACAACGCCAGCAATATTGTGTGTGCATTAAATATGGGCAAATTCCAGCACGTCCCATGTTTTGCACATACCTTGAATTTGGTGGTGCAGAATTTTTAAAAAAACGACAGGGGCGTGCAAGAGATGCTGTCGGTGGCCAGAAGAATTGCGGGACACTTTCGGCGTACAGGCACCACGTACAGAAGACTGGAGCAACACCAAAAACGCCTGAACCTGCCCTGCCATCATCTGAAGCAAGAAGTGGTAACGAGGTGGAATTCAACCCTATATATGCTTCAGAGGTTGGAGGAGCAGCAAAAGGCCATTCAAGCCTATACAATTCAGCACGATATAGGAGGTGGAATGCACCTGTCTCAAGCGCAATGGAGAATGATTTCAACGTTGTGCAAGGTTCTGCTGCCCTTTGAACTTGCCACACGTGAAGTCAGTTCAGACACTGCCAGCCTGAGTCAGGTCATTCCCCTCATCAGGCTTTTGCAGAAGAAGCTGGAGACATTGAAGGAGGAGCTAACACGGAGCGATTCCGCTAGGCGTGTGGGACTTGTGGATGGAGCCCTTAATTCGCTTAACAAGGATTCACGGGTGGTCAATCTGTTGAAATCAGATCACTACATTTTGGCCACCGTGCTCGATCCTAGATTTAAAACCTACCTTGGATCTCTCTTTCCGGCAGACACAAGTCTGCTGGGGTTCAAAGACCTGCTGGTGAGAAAATTGTCAAGTCAAGCGGAACGCGACCTGTCAACATCTCCTCCTTCACATTCTCCCGCAACTGGGGGTGCGAGGAAAAGGCTCAGAATTCCGAGCCCACCCGCTGGCGGTGATGCAGGGCAGTCTGGAGCGACTGCTGATGCTGACATCTGGTCCGGACTGAAGGACCTAACAACGATTACGGACATGTCGTCTACTGTCACTGCATATGATTCTCTCCCCATTGAAAGAATGGTGGAGGATTATATGAGTGACCGCATCCAAGTAGGCACGTCAGACAGTCCGTACTTATACTGGCAGGAAAAAGAGGCAATTTGGAGGCCCTTGCACAAACTGGCTTTATTCTACCTAAGTTGCCCTGCCACAAGTGTGTACTCCGAAAGAGTGTTTAGTGCCGCCGCTCACCATGTCAGCAATCGGCGTACGAGGTTACTTCCAGAAAATGTGGAGAAGATGATGTTCATTAAAATGAATTATAATCAATTCCTCCGTGGAGACATTGACCAGCAGCAATTGCCTCCACAAAGTACACAGGGAGCTGAGATGGTGGATTCCAGTGGGGACGAATTGATAATCTGTGAGGAGGGGGATGTACACGGTGATATATCGGAGGATGATGATGAGGTGGACATCTTGCCTCTGTAGAGCCAGTTTGTGCAAGGAGAGATTAATTGCTTCTTTTTTGGTGGGGGTCCAAACCAACCCGTCATTTCAGTCACAGTCATGTGGCAGACCCTGTCACTGAAATGATGGGTTGGTTAAAGTGTGCATGTCCTGTTTATACAACATAAGGGTGGGTGGGAGGGCCCAAGGACAATTCCATCTTGCACCTCCTTTTTTTCTTTAATTTTTCTTTGCGTCATGTGCTGTTTGGGGAGTGTTTTTTGGAAGGGCCATCCTGCGTGACACTGCAGTGCCACTCCTAGATGGGCCAGGTGTTTGTGTCGGCCACTAGGGTCGCTTAGCTTACTCACACAGCTACCTCATTGCGCCTCTTTTTTTCTTTGCGTCATGTGCTGTTTGGGGAGTGTTTTTTGGAAGGGCCATCCTGCGTGACACTGCAGTGCCACTCCTAGATGGGCCAGGTGTTTGTGTCGGCCACTAGGGTCGCTTAGCTTACTCACACAGCTACCTCATTGCGCCTCTTTTTTTCTTTGCGTCATGTGCTGTTTGGGGAGTGTTTTTTGGAAGGGCCATCCTGCGTGACACTGCAGTGCCACTCCTAGATGGGCCAGGTGTTTGTGTCGGCCACTAGGGTCGCTTATCTTACTCACACAGCTACCTCATTGCGCCTCTTTTTTTCTTTGCGTCATGTGCTGTTTGGGGAGTGTTTTTTGGAAGGGCCATCCTGCGTGACACTGCAGTGACACTCCTAGATGGGCCAGGTGTTTGTGTCGGCCACTAGGGTCGCTTGGCTTACTCACACAGCTACCTCATTGCGCCTCTTTTTTTCTTTGCGTCATGTGCTGTTTGGGGAGTGTTTTTTGGAAGGGCCATCCTGCGTGACACTGCAGTGCCACTCCTAGATGGGCCAGGTGTTTGTGTCGGCCACTAGGGTCGCTTGTCTTACTCGCACAGCTACCTCATTGCGCCTCTTTTTTTTCTTTGCGTCATGTGCTGTTTGGGGAGTGTTTTTTGGAAGGGCCATCCTGCGTGACACTGCAGTGCCACTCCTAGATGGGCCAGGTGTTTGTGTCGGCCACTAGGGTCGCTTAGCTTACTCACACAGCTACCTCATTGCGCCTCTTTTTTTCTTTGCGTCATGTGCTGTTTGGGGAGTGTTTTTTGGAAGGGCCATCCTGCGTGACACTGCAGTGCCACTCCTAGATGGGCCAGGTGTTTGTGTCGGCCACTAGGGTCGCTTAGCTTACTCACACAGCTACCTCATTGCGCCTCTTTTTTTCTTTGCGTCATGTGCTGTTTGGGGAGTGTTTTTTGGAAGGGCCATCCTGCGTGACACTGCAGTGCCACTCCTAGATGGGCCAGGTGTTTGTGTCGGCCACTAGGGTCGCTTAGCTTAGTCATCCAGCGACCTCGGTGCAAATTTTAGGACTAAAAATAATATTGTGAGGTGTGAGGTATTCAGAATAGACTGAAAATGAGTGGAAATTATGGTTTTTGAGGTTAATACTTTGGGATCAAAATGACCCCCAAATTCTATGATTTAAGCTGTTTTTTAGTGTTTTTTTGAAAAAAACATCCGAATCCAAAACACACCCGAATCCGACAAAAAAAATTCGGTGAGGTTTTGCCAAAACGCGGTCGAACCCAAAACACGGCCGCGGAACCGAACCCAAAACCAAAACCCGAAAAATTTCAAGTGCACATCTCTATATCATACATAATTAAAATGAAAAAAAAAAAAAAATAGCTCATTATCATTAGAGATGAGCGGGTTCGGTTTCTCTGAATCCGAACCCGCCAGAACTTCATGTTTTTTTCCACAGGTCCGAGCGACTCGGATCTTCCCGCCTTGCTCGGTTAACCCGAGCGCGCCCGAACGTCATCATGACGCTGTCGGATTCTCGCGAGGCTCGGATTCTATCGCGAGACTCGGATTCTATATAAGGAGCCGCGCGTCGCCGCCATTTTCACACGTGCATTGAGATTGATAGGGAGAGGACGTGGCTGGCGTCCTCTCCGTTTAGAATTAGAATAGATTAGAGAGACTAATTTTGGGGAGCATTAGGAGTACTCAGTAGTGTACAGTGCAGAGTTTTGCTGATAGTGACCAGTGACCACCACTTTTATTTATAATCCGTTCTCTGCCTGAAAAAAGCGATACACAGCACACAGTGACTCAGTCACATACCATATCTGTGTGCACTGCTCAGGCTCAGGCCAGTGTGCTGCATCATCTATTATCTATATATAATATTATATATATCTGTCTGACTGCTCAGCTCACACAGCTTATAATTGTGGGGGAGACTGGGGAGCACTACTGCAGTGCCAGTTATAGGTTATAGCAGGAGCCAGGAGTACATAATATAATCCGTTCTCTGCCTGAAAAAAGCGATACACAGCACACAGTGACTCAGTCACATACCATATCTGTGTGCACTGCTCAGGCTCAGGCCAGTGTGCTGCATCATCTATTATCTATATATAATATTATATATATCTGTCTGACTGCTCAGCTCACACAGCTTATAATTGTGGGGGAGACTGGGGAGCACTACTGCAGTGCCAGTTATAGGTTATAGCAGGAGCCAGGAGTACTACATAATATATTATATAGTGAGTGACCACCAGACACACAGTGCAGTTTATTTAATATATCCGTTCTCTGCCTGAAAAAAGCGATACACACAGTGACTCAGTCAGTCACATACCATATCTGTGTGCACTGCTCAGGCTCAGGCCAGTGTGCTGCATCATCTATATATATTATATATCTGTCTGACTGCTCAGCTCACACAGCTTATAATTGTGGGGGAGACTGGGGAGCACTACTGCAGTGCCAGTTATAGGTTATAGCAGGAGCCAGGAGTACATAATATTATATTAAAATTAAACAGTGCACACTTTTGCTGCAGGAGTGCCACTGCCAGTGTGACTAGTGACCAGTGACCTGACCACCAGTATATAATATTAGTAGTATACTATCTCTTTATCAACCAGTCTATATATTAGCAGCAGACACAGTACAGTGCGGTAGTTCACGGCTGTGGCTACCTCTGTGTCGGCACTCGGCAGCCTGTCCATAATTGTATATACCACCTAACCGTGGTTTTTTTTTCTTTCTTTATACATACATACTAGTTACGAGTATACTATCTCTTTATCAACCAGTCTATATATTAGCAGCAGACACAGTACAGTGCGGTAGTTCACGGCTGTGGCTACCTCTGTGTCGGCACTCGGCAGCCCGTCCATAATTGTATATACCACCTAACCGTGGTTTTTTTTTCTTTCTTTATACATACATACTAGTTACGAGTATACTATCTCTTTATCAACCAGTCTATATATTAGCAGCAGACACAGTACAGTGCGGTAGTTCACGGCTGTGGCTACCTCTGTGTCGGCACTCGGCAGCCCGTCCATAATTGTATATACCACCTAACCGTGGTTTTTTTTTCTTTCTTTATACATACATACTAGTTACGAGTATACTATCTCTTTATCAACCAGTCTATATATTAGCAGCAGACACAGTACAGTGCGGTAGTTCACGGCTGTGGCTACCTCTGTGTCGGCACTCGGCAGCCCGTCCATAATTGTATATACCACCTAACCGTGGTTTTTTTTTCTTTCTTTATACATACATACTAGTTACGAGTATACTATCTCTTTATCAACCAGTCTATATATTAGCAGCAGACACAGTACAGTGCGGTAGTTCACGGCTGTGGCTACCTCTGTGTCGGCACTCGGCAGCCCGTCCATAATTGTATATACCACCTAACCGTGGTTTTTTTTTTCTTTCTTTATACATACATACTAGTTACGAGTATACTATCTCTTTATCAACCAGTCTATATATTAGCAGCAGACACAGTACAGTGCGGTAGTTCACGGCTGTGGCTACCTCTGTGTCGGCACTCGGCAGCCCGTCCATAATTGTATACTAGTATCCAATCCATCCATCTCCATTGTTTACCTGAGGTGCCTTTTAGTTGTGCCTATTAAAATATGGAGAACAAAAATGTTGAGGTTCCAAAATTAGGGAAAGATCAAGATCCACTTCCACCTCGTGCTGAAGCTGCTGCCACTAGTCATGGCCGAGACGATGAAATGCCAGCAACGTCGTCTGCCAAGGCCGATGCCCAATGGCATAGTACAGAGCATGTCAAAACCAAAACACCAAATATCAGTAAAAAAAGGACTCCAAAACCTAAAATAAAATTGTCGGAGGAGAAGCGTAAACTTGCCAATATGCCATTTACCACACGGAGTGGCAAGGAACGGCTGAGGCCCTGGCCTATGTTCATGGCTAGTGGTTCAGCTTCACATGAGGATGGAAGCACTCAGCCTCTCGCTAGAAAACTGAAAAGACTCAAGCTGGCAAAAGCACCGCAAAGAACTGTGCGTTCTTTGAAATCCCAAATCCACAAGGAGAGTCCAATTGTGTCGGTTGCGATGCCTGACCTTCCCAACACTGGACGTGAAGAGCATGCGCCTTCCACCATTTGCACGCCCCCTGCAAGTGCTGGAAGGAGCACCCGCAGTCCAGTTCCTGATAGTCAGATTGAAGATGTCAGTGTTGAAGTACACCAGGATGAGGAGGATATGGGTGTTGCTGGCGCTGGGGAGGAAATTGACCAGGAGGATTCTGATGGTGAGGTGGTTTGTTTAAGTCAGGCACCCGGGGAGACACCTGTTGTCCGTGGGAGGAATATGGCCGTTGACATGCCAGGTGAAAATACCAAAAAAATCAGCTCTTCGGTGTGGAGGTATTTCACCAGAAATGCGGACAACAGGTGTCAAGCCGTGTGTTCCCTTTGTCAAGCTGTAATAAGTAGGGGTAAGGACGTTAACCACCTCGGAACATCCTCCCTTATACGTCACCTGCAGCGCATTCATAATAAGTCAGTGACAAGTTCAAAAACTTTGGGTGACAGCGGAAGCAGTCCACTGACCAGTAAATCCCTTCCTCTTGTAACCAAGCTCACGCAAACCACCCCACCAACTCCCTCAGTGTCAATTTCCTCCTTCCCCAGGAATGCCAATAGTCCTGCAGGCCATGTCACTGGCAATTCTGACGAGTCCTCTCCTGCCTGGGATTCCTCCGATGCATCCTTGCGTGTAACGCCTACTGCTGCTGGCGCTGCTGTTGTTGCCGCTGGGAGTCGATGGTCATCCCAGAGGGGAAGTCGTAAGCCCACTTGTACTACTTCCAGTAAGCAATTGACTGTTCAACAGTCCTTTGCGAGGAAGATGAAATATCACAGCAGTCATCCTACTGCAAAGCGGATAACTGAGTCCTTGACAACTATGTTGGTGTTAGACGTGCGTCCGGTATCCGCCGTTAGTTCACAGGGAACTAGACAATTTATTGAGGCAGTGTGCCCCCGTTACCAAATACCATCTAGGTTCCACTTCTCTAGGCAGGCGATACCGAGAATGTACACGGACGTCAGAAAAAAGACTCACCAGTGTCCTAAAAAATGCAGTTGTACCCAATGTCCACTTAACCACGGACATGTGGACAAGTGGAGCAGGGCAGGGTCAGGACTATATGACTGTGACAGCCCACTGGGTAGATGTATGGACTCCCGCCGCAAGAACAGCAGCGGCGGCACCAGTAGCAGCATCTCGCAAACGCCAACTCTTTCCTAGGCAGGCTACGCTTTGTATCACCGCTTTCCAGAATACGCACACAGCTGAAAACCTCTTACGGCAACTGAGGAAGATCATCGCGGAATGGCTTACCCCAATTGGACTCTCCTGTGGATTTGTGGCATCGGACAACGCCAGCAATATTGTGTGTGCATTAAATATGGGCAAATTCCAGCACGTCCCATGTTTTGCACATACCTTGAATTTGGTGGTGCAGAATTTTTTAAAAAACGACAGGGGCGTGCAAGAGATGCTGTCGGTGGCCAGAAAAATTGCGGGACACTTTCGGCGTACAGGCACCACGTACAGAAGACTGGAGCACCACCAAAAACTACTGAACCTGCCCTGCCATCATCTGAAGCAAGAAGTGGTAACGAGGTGGAATTCAACCCTCTATATGCTTCAGAGGTTGGAGGAGCAGCAAAAGGCCATTCAAGCCTATACAATTGAGCACGATATAGTAGGTGGAATGCACCTGTCTCAAGTGCAGTGGAGAATGATTTCAACGTTGTGCAAGGTTCTGATGCCCTTTGAACTTGCCACACGTGAAGTCAGTTCAGACACTGCCAGCCTGAGTCAGGTCATTCCCCTCATCAGGCTTTTGCAGAAGAAGCTGGAGGCATTGAAGGAGGAGCTAACACGGAGCGATTCCGCTAGGCATGTGGGACTTGTGGATGCAGCCCTTAATTCGCTTAACAAGGATTCACGGGTGGTCAATCTGTTGAAATCAGAGCACTACATTTTGGCCACCGTGCTCGATCCTAGATTTAAAGCCTACCTTGGATCTCTCTTTCCGGCAGACACAGGTCTGCTGGGGTTGAAAGACCTGCTGGTGACAAAATTGTCAAGTCAAGCGGAACGCGACCTGTCAACATCTCCTCCTTCACATTCTCCCGCAACTGGGGGTGCGAGGAAAAGGCTCAGAATTCCGAGCCCACCCGCTGGCGGTGATGCAGGGCAGTCTGGAGCGACTGCTGATGCTGACATCTGGTCCGGACTGAAGGACCTGACAACGATTACGGACATGTCGTCTACTGTCACTGCATATGATTCTCTCAACATTGATAGAATGGTGGAGGATTATATGAGTGACCGCATCCAAGTAGGCACGTCACACAGTCCGTACTTATACTGGCAGGAAAAAGAGGCAATTTGGAGGCCCTTGCACAAACTGGCTTTATTCTACCTAAGTTGCCCTCCCACAAGTGTGTACTCCGAAAGAGTGTTTAGTGCCGCCGCTCACCTTGTCAGCAATCGGCGTACGAGGTTACATCCAGAAAATGTGGAGAAGATGATGTTCATTAAAATGAATTATAATCAATTCCTCCGCGGAGACATTGACCAGCAGCAATTGCCTCCACAAAGTACACAGGGAGCTGAGATGGTGGATTCCAGTGGGGACGAATTGATAATCTGTGAGGAGGGGGATGTACACGGTGATATATCGGAGGGTGAAGATGAGGTGGACATCTTGCCTCTGTAGAGCCAGTTTGTGCAAGGAGAGATTAATTGCTTCTTTTTTGGGGGGGGTCCAAACCAACCCGTCATATCAGTCACAGTCGTGTGGCAGACCCTGTCACTGAAATGATGGGTTGGTTAAAGTGTGCATGTCCTGTTTTGTTTATACAACATAAGGGTGGGTGGGAGGGCCCAAGGACAATTCCATCTTGCACCTCTTTTTTCTTTTCTTTTTCTTTGCATCATGTGCTGATTGGGGAGGGTTTTTTGGAAGGGACATCCTGCGTGACACTGCAGTGCCACTCCTAGATGGGCCCGGTGTTTGTGTCGGCCACTAGGGTCGCTAATCTTACTCACACAGTCAGCTACCTCATTGCGCCTCTTTTTTTCTTTGCGTCATGTGCTGTTTGGGGAGGGTTTTTTGGAAGGGACATCCTGCGTGACACTGCAGTGCCACTCCTAGATGGGCCCGGTGTTTGTGTCGGCCACTAGGGTCGCTAATCTTACTCACACAGTCAGCTACCTCATTGCGCCTCTTTTTTTCTTTGCGTCATGTGCTGTTTGGGGAGGGTTTTTTGGAAGGGACATCCTGCGTGACACTGCAGTGCCACTCCTAGATGGGCCCGGTGTTTGTGTCGGCCACTAGGGTCGCTTATCTTACTCACACAGCGACCTCGGTGCAAATTTTAGGACTAAAAATAATATTGTGAGGTGTGAGGTATTCAGAATAGACTGAAAATGAGTGTAAATTATGGTTTTTGAGGTTAATAATACTTTGGGATCAAAATGACCCCCAAATTCTATGATTTAAGCTGTTTTTTAGTGTTTTTGGAAAAAAACACCCGAATCCAAAACACACCCGAATCCGACAAAAAAAATTCGGTGAGGTTTTGCCAAAACGCGTTCGAACCCAAAACACGGCCGCGGAACCGAACCCAAAACCAAAACACAAAACCCGAAAAATTTCAGGCGCTCATCTCTAATTATCATGCTTCCTGGCAATCTCCAAGTTAGGGTTTATAACCTATTAATAAAATTGTGGGGTGGCCAATAATGATGTATGCCGTCTCCCTGGCCCTTAAATCTCTTTCTCGGACCTTTCACTCTTCCTGCACAAACTACTTTTCCTCTAGAAACATTATTTTGTAGACCTATGCCCCCTAGTGGATCTAGCCACACTTGCACAAATCAAAACTTTGAAATGGCCAAAAGCTGCTTTTACACTGCAGAGCGGTCCTTTTGAACCTTGTATATAATCTCCCAAATCTGTAAAAGCAATTCCACATCAGCAGTAGTCAATGACATGTTCTGTTCTGAAAAGGGGATGCCAAGAAAATTCTATTTCTTAAAAGTATGTTCTACTGAACAGGATCGTCTCATTTACCATTATTAACCTAACTATGTTATACACTCAAATGGGGTACATTTGTTGACGCATCTAAACAGAGACTTAACATAATGGGAGAGAAGTCTCATTGGGGGTTTTGGACCACTGCAGACCCCAATTTACCTTGTGACTATCATTCAAGTGGTTATATTCTAAACGTGTAAGCCAAATACAGTAAATTGGGGTATTTCAATCAAATATTCTTGTGCTTTAACAGTATTTTTCTATGTGGCACTACAGGTCCCAGCAGGTCCTGAATGATTTCTACAAGCTCCAGTATGCTTTTACAGCTGTGATTATGCAGGCACTTGTAGTTCTTCAAGCATCTGCATACCCAAGCAGTTTATGTTTGACATGGCTTGCTAAGACTAGTAGTGCCACTAGAAATTACTAGTAATAATAACTACTAATAGCCTAGTCTAGCCTAGAATGTAATAACTGATTATGGGCTCGTGATACTACCAATTTACTTCAGGGTAGGTTGGCATGGTGATTAACAGTTCTGTCTTGAAGGTATATTTACTAAGATCCATAATTGTCGGGATTTGGAGGGAGATTAAACACGAATGACATCGGTAGTGTGAATTTGCAACTTTTTGTTTTTTTACGCCTCATTTACTATGCTGTCCTATTCTGCATTTTCGTGTTTTCCGATGTCGATGTCATTCGTAATGTCAGGCAGTGTTTTACGGGAGTGATTAGTAAAACACTGCCGGACTTAACACAATGAATCCCGGCTGGATCAGTGTGACCCGTGCAGGGCTTCATTGTGTACCTTAAAAGAAGTGTGGAAAAGTGTTAAAAATCCACCCAAAAATTGCGTGGGGTCCCCCTTCTAAGCATAACCACCCTCGGGCTCTTTGAGCCGGTCCTGGTTGTAAAAATACAGGGGGAAAAATGACTGTGGTTCCCCCAATTTTAAACAACCAGCACCGGGCTCTGCGCATTTTTTTTTTTTTCAATTTTAACCCATTCCCACCCCTTCCCACTGATAAACATGCGCATGCCTATCAGAATACGGTAAAAAAAAAGCAGGTCTATTTGAAAACTGCTTTTTTTTTTTTTTACGATTTGTACTTTTTCCCGGCAGTGTTTGGCTTTTGACGGCAGTGATTGAGAATACGAATTTTTTGTAAATTAGAGTTCTATAAAATAACAGGCGTATTTGACCGATGGTGTATTCATTCGTATTTTTTTTTCTCTGCCTTCAAAATAATTAGGAATGCCCTCATCACTGCCGAGATTTGAGTTTAGTAAATTCCCGAGATGACACTTTGAAAAAAAACCAAAAAATCGGTCAAAATCGGGACCTTAGTAAATATACCCCTCAGAGTCTGATGTCTTGAGTTTGATTCCACCAAAGACTTGATGTTCTCCCTGTGTTTGTGTTTCCTTCCAAAATGTAAAAACATACTTACAAGTTAATTAAAAATAAAGCTGTGCAGTGTGTATGTGTACATGTGGTAGGAAATGGGGTCTATTTACTAAGCCGTGGATGGAGATAAAGTGGATGGAGATAAAGTACCAGCCAGTCAGCTTGTTAGTTTTTCAAACCCAGACTGTGACATGGCAGTTGAACACTGATTGCTACCTCATTGCGCCTCTTTTTTTCTTTGCGTCATGTGCTGTTTGGGGAGTGTTTTTTGGAAGGGCCATCCTGCGTGACACTGCAGTGCCACTCCTAGATGGGCCAGGTGTTTGTGTCGGCCACTAGGGTCGCTTAGCTTACTCACACAGCTACCTCATTGCGCCTCTTTTTTTCTTTGCGTCATGTGCTGTTTGGGGAGTGTTTTTTGGAAGGGCCATCCTGCGTGACACTGCAGTGCCACTCCTAGATGGGCCAGGTGTTTGTGTCGGCCACTAGGGTCGCTTAGCTTACTCACACAGCTACCTCATTGCGCCTCTTTTTTTCTTTGCGTCATGTGCTGTTTGGGGAGTGTTTTTTGGAAGGGCCATCCTGCGTGACACTGCAGTGCCACTCCTAGATGGGCCAGGTGTTTGTGTCGGCCACTAGGGTCGCTTAGCTATCCAGCGACCTCGGTGCAAATTTTAGGACTAAAAATAATATTGTGAGGTGTGAGGTATTCAGAATAGACTGAAAATGAGTGGAAATTATGGTTTTTGAGGTTAATACTTTGGGATCAAAATGACCCCCAAATTCTATGATTTAAGCTGTTTTTTAGTGTTTTTTTGAAAAAAACATCCGAATCCAAAACACACCCGAATCCGACAAAAAAAATTCGGTGAGGTTTTGCCAAAACGCGGTCGAACCCAAAACACGGCCGCGGAACCGAACCCAAAACCAAAACCCGAAAAATTTCAAGTGCACATCTCTATATCATACATAATTAAAATGAAAAAAAAAAAAAAAAAGCTCATTATCATGCTTCCTGGCAATCTCCAAGTTAGGGTTTATAACCTATTAATAAAATTGTGGGGTGGCCAATAATGATGTATGCCGTCTCCCTGGCCCTTAAATCTCTTTCTCGGACCTTTCACTCTTCCTGCACAAACTACTTTTCCTCTAGAAACATTATTTTGTAGACCTATGCCCCCTAGTGGATCTAGCCACACTTGCACAAATCAAAACTTTGAAATGGCCAAAAGCTGCTTTTACACTGCAGAGCGGTCCTTTTGAACCTTGTATATAATCTCCCAAATCTGTAAAAGCAATTCCACATCAGCAGTAGTCAATAACATGTTCTGTTCTGAAAAGGGGATGCCAAGAAAATTCTATTTCTTAAAAGTATGTTCTACTGAACAGGATCGTCTCATTTACCATTATTAACCTAACTATGTTATACACTCAAATGGGGTACATTTGTTGACGCATCTAAACAGAGACTTAACATAATGGGAGAGAAGTCTCATTGGGGGGTTTGGACCACTGCAGACCCCAATTTACCTTGTGACTATCATTCAAGTGGTTATATTCTAAACGTGTAAGCCAAATACAGTAAATTGGGGTATTTCAATCAAATATTCTTGTGCTTTAACAGTATTTTTATATGTGGCACTACAGGTCCCAGCAGGTCCTGAATGATTTCTACAAGCTCCAGTATGCTTTTACAGCTGTGATTATGCAGGCACTTGTAGTTCTTCAAGCATCTGCATACCCAAGCAGTTTATGTTTGACATGGCTTGCTAAGACTAGTAGTGCCACTAGAAATTACTAGTAATAATAACTACTAATAGCCTAGTCTAGCCTAGAATGTAATAACTGATTATGGGCTGGTGATACTACCAATTTACTTCAGGGTAGGTTGGCATGGTGATTAACAGTTCTGTCTTGAAGGTATATTTACTAAGATCCATAATTGTCGGGATTTGGAGGGAGATTAAACACGAATGACATCGGTAGTGTGAATTTGCAACTTTTTGTTTTTTTACGCCTCATTTACTATGCTGTCCTATTCTGCATTTTCGTGTTTTCCGATGTCGATGTCATTCGTAATGTCAGGCAGTGTTTTACGGGAGTGATTAGTAAAACACTGCCGGACTTAACACAATGAATCCCGGCTGGATCAGTGTGACCCGTGCAGGGCTTCATTGTGTACCTTAAAAGAAGTGTGGAAAAGTGTTAAAAATCCACCCAAAAATTGCGTGGGGTCCCCCTTCTAAGCATAACCACCCTCGGGCTCTTTGAGCCGGTCCTGGTTGTAAAAATACAGGGGGAAAAATGACTGTGGTTCCCCCAATTTTAAACAACCAGCACCGGGCTCTGCGCAATTTTTTTTTTTTTCAATTTTAACCCATTCCCACCCCTTCCCACTGATAAACATGCGCATGCCTATCAGAATACGGTAAAAAAAAGCAGGTCTATTTGAAAACTGCTTTTTTTTTTTACGATTTGTACTTTTTCCCGGCAGTGTTTGGCTTTTGACGGCAGTGATTGAGAATACGAATTTTTTAGTAAATTAGAGTTCTATAAAATAACAGGCGTATTTGACCGATGGTGTATTCATTCGTATTTTTTTTTCTCTGCCTTCAAAATAATTACGAATGCCCTCATCACTGCCGAGATTTGAGTATAGTAAATTCCCGAGATGACACTTTGAAATAAAACCAAAAAATCGGTCAAAATCGGGAGCTTAGTAAATATACCCCTCAGAGTCTGATGTCTTGAGTTTGATTCCACCAAAGACTTGATGTTCTCCCTGTGTTTGTGTTTCCTTCCAAAATGTAAAAACATACTTACAAGTTAATTAAAAATAAAGCTGTGTATGTGTACATGTGGTAGGAAATGGGGTCTATTTACTAAGCCGTGGATGGAGATAAAGTACCAGCCAGTCAGCTTCTGTTATTTTTTCAAACCCAGCCTGTGGCATGGCAGTTAAACACTGATTGGCTGGTTCTTTATCTCCATCCAAGGCTTAAGCATACCTCCCAACATGACCCTCTCCAGGAGGGACACAATGCTCTGTTCAGGGGCGGAACTGTGGGAGGCAGTGGAGTCGGCTGCCGCCGGGCTCCTGACCACAAGGGGGCGCATCTCCTCCACTGTCTCCCGCAGCCTGAGAACTGCGCTGCTATTGTGGACGGAGGAGCAGTCACTGACACGGAAGCTGCCTCCTGTAGGGAGAGATGGCACTGGCTGCAGCTAGGGGGAGCTCCAGAGCACAGCTCCTCTTCTAGCCAGCCGAGGGAAGCTCTCTGCTCCGTCAGCCTGATGATGAAAGCCAAAGGTAGACACTGTGTGGGGGGTAGGGGAGAGGTGTATTTGGGGGGAAGCACTGTGTTTTGTGTGTGCTTGTTTTTAAGTGAGGTGTGTGTGTGTTTTTAATGAAAGTTGTGCATTCAAGTAAAAGGCATGTGTGTGAGTGATGTGTGTGTGTGTGTGTAAGTGAGAGACATGTGTATGTAAGTGAGAGGCATGTATGTGTGTGTAAGTGGGAGGCATGTGTATGTAAGAGAGACTTGTGTGTGTAAGTGAAAGAGACGTGTGTGTGTGTGTTTAAGTGAATGAGGCGTTTGTGTTTTTTTTATATATATATCTAGTGTTCACGCTAGGTGTCTGCACCTTTTTTTAGACAGATGAATCCCACCCTGCCCGTTTTTGTGCGCCCTACCAACCCGCCGTTTTCTGCCTGCCGTACCCCGCCACGCCGCCAGACCCAGCCGTGCGCCGCCGGACCCGGTAAGCACATGAGAGTCCCCCTGGGCTAAATTAACCTTGTAAGTATTTTGCAGCTGTAAACTTCAATCTCAGTGCTCTCTACCTGGTGCAGTGTGCCTCAGTGCTCTCTACCTGGTGCAGTGTGCCTCAGTGCTCTCTACCTGGTGCAGTGTGCCTCAGTGCTCTCTACCTGGTGCAGTGTGCCTCAGTGCTCTCTACCTGGTGCAGTGTGTCTCAGTGCTCTCTACCTGGTGCAGTGTGCCTCAGTGCTCTCTACCTGGTGCAGTGTGTCTCAGTGCTCTCTACCTGGTGCAGTGTGCCTCAGTGCTCTCTACCTGGTGCAGTGTGTCTCAGTGCTCTCTACCTGGTGCAGTGTGTCTCAGTGCTCTCTACCTGGTGCAGTGTGCCTCAGTGCTCTCTACCTGGTGCAGTGTGCCTCAGTGCTCTCTACCTGGTGCAGTGTGTCTCAGTGCTCTCTACCTGGTGCAGTGTGCCTCAGTGCTCTCTACCTGGTGCAGTGTGCCTCAGTGCTCTCTACCTGGTGCAGTGTGTCTCAGTGCTCTCTACCTGGTGCAGTGTGCCTCAGTGCTCTCTACCTGGTGCAGTGTGTCTCAGTGCTCTCTACCTGGTGCAGTGTGTCTCAGTGCTCTCTACCTGGTGCAGTGTGCCTCAGTGCTCTCTACCTGGTGCAGTGTGCCTCAGTGCTCTCTACCTGGTGCAGTGTGCCTCAGTGCTCTCTACCTGGTGCAGTGTGCCTCAGTGCTCTCTACCTGGTGCAGTGTGCCTCAGTGCTCTCTACCTGGTGCAGTGTGCCTCAGTGCTCTCTACCTGGTGCAATGTGTATAACGTCTCTATCTGTCGCAGTGTGTAGGAGGTTCTATCTGGTGCAATGTGTATTAGGTGCACCACCGTGTTGTAATAAAGTGTTTGGCCCCTATTATGAAACAACGCCGCTAGATTTTTGGAGCGCGCCTTCGGCGCGCACTGTCCATGTTTTGGCCCATAGGTATGGGAGCACCAAGCATTATAGTATGTACCTAAGTTTGCCCATCCCTCCCCGTGATCAGCACCCTGCCGTAAAAAAAATCCTACAGTGAACACTAATTATATCGGCACACCACTGCGCCAAAGCATCTCCATCGAGACCTGCTGGCGGGTGAGGGAGCACTGTAGGTGTACTATAATGGTATGCTGGTGTCTGTTTTATTGTAATAACTGACTTGGTGTGCGTCCACTTTGTATGTGTATCTATATTACTACTGGGAAAGGTACCTGAGCACGCTGCTACTGTTCACCCTTAGTGCCGGATAGCTACATATGGTATGTGTGTGTATGTGTATATGTAGGGGGGCACCAACATTTATCATGCCTCCGGGCGACTGGGACGAACTTACGCCACTGGCTCTGTTTCTGGACTTTTCTCTTAATTTAGGATTGCCATAACCTGTATTGAACAGGTTAATGGATAAGAAAGGTGTTTCAGCACAGGTGATGGCAATCATAAATTAAGAGGGAAGTCCAGGAGCAGAGCATTCTGTCCCTCCTGGAGAGGGTCATGTTGGGAGGTATGGCTAAAGGGGGGTACACACGGAGAGATCCGTGCTTAAATTCTAAGCAATCTGACTAGATTGCTTAGAATTTAGGCACGGATCTCTCCATGTGTAACCCCTACAGCGATGGCGATGCACGGCCCCGCGCGTCGCTATCGCGGCAGCTAGACTGGCCTGCATCATACTTGCCTACCTGACCCTCTCCATGAGGGAGAAAATGCTCTGTTCCTGGACTTTCCTGGTAATGTATGATTGCCATCACCTGTGGTGAAACACCTTTCTTATCAATTAACTAGCTCACCACAGGTGATGGCAATCATACATTACCAGGAAAGTCCAGGAACAGAGCATTTTCTCCCTCATGGAGAGGGTCACATAGGCAAGTATGGCCTGCATGCATGCACAATCTAGCAGGTCGCTCATTTCACTCCTGGGTGAAATGAGCGCCGCCCGCCTTGCTCAGCACACATTGCGCTGTGCTGAGCAGGGGGAGAGATGTGTGCTGAGCGTTCGTGCTAGATCGTCCAGCACACATCTCTGGGGAAATCTCCCCCATGTGTACGGCCCTTTAGTAAATAGACCCCATAGATTGTAAACTACACTGGGGCAGGGAGTAAATGACTACTCTGTGACATGCTGTGTAATGTGTGTACTATGCAAGTAACTTAATAAATGGTTACATTGATATACAGGCTACAAAAAAGTCCCAGATTTTAAAGGTTAACAAATAAGGCATGGTAAAAGCTATTACAAATTTGACTACATAATCTAATAGTGCTTGGTATACAGTTTATTTTCAATTTGTTTTGAATATGATATGGTCGTTTCTTGGCGTATAGCAGCCTTCAGTTCATTAATGGTTCTAAGTCAGTGAGCCTAATTCAAACCTGATCGCAGCAGCAAATTTGTTAGCTAGTGGACAAAACCATGTGCAATCCAGTTGGGGCAGATATAACATTTGCATAGAGCAGGCATTCCCAACCACGGTCCTCACGGCACACCAGCAGTGCAGGTTTTAGTGATATCCAGGCTTCAGCACAGATGGTTAAATCAAAATAACTGAGGTACTAATTAAGTCACCTGTGTTCAAGCCTGGATATCACTAAAACCAGGACTGTTAGTGTGTCTTGAGGACCGTGATTGGGAAACACTGGCATAGAGAGTTAGATTTAGGTGGGTTATTTCATACCTCCCAACATGACCCTCTCCAGGAGGGACAGAATGCTATGCTCCTGGACTTCCCTATTAATTTATTATTGCCAACACCTGTGCTGAAACACCTTTCTTATCCATTAACCTGTTCAAATCAGGTGCCGGCAATCATACATTAAGAGAAAAGTCCAGGAGCAGAGCAATCTGTCCCTCCTGGAGAGGGTCATGTTGGGAGGTATGGTTATTTTATTTCTGTGCAGAGTAAATACTGGCTGCTTTATTTTTAAACTGCAATTTAGATTTCAGTTTGAACACACCAGACCCAAATCTAACTCTCTCTGCACATGTTATATCTGCCTCCCCTGCAGTGCACATGGTTTTGCCCATTAGCTAACAAATTTGCTGCTGCGGTCAGGTATGAATTAGGCCCAATGTCTGTAGACCACAGCTGTCAGATGGCGCCGTTGGCTGTGTAGAGGGCTTTCATGAAGCTGATGAGGTTTGTTTTCCACACAGTAATAAAACTCTGCTTGTTAACGTAGACAGACAAATAAGAGTGAGCTTCGGCAAGACATTGCAGCAATAACTCCAGATATGACCGCTGAGTGGTGTGAACCTCCAGAAATTGGCTACAAATGTGTATCACGAATGAAGGCCACTATCTGGATGATATCATATTCAAAACCAATTGTATTCCATGCATTTTTAGATTATGTCATAAAATTCTGAATAGCATTTAACATGCCTTTTATTTTAACCTTTAAATTCTGGAGTTTTTTTTTACATTACCCTGTACTATAGGTTCTGTGACACGGGTGTGGTTCATAGGGTCGACCACACTTAGCTCGACAGAGTCTAGGTCGACCACTATTGGTCGACAGTAACTAAGTCGACACCCAAAATAGGTCGGCACAAGCATTAGGTCGACATGACAAAAGGTCGACATGAGTTTTTTTTTTTAAAAATAGTGTTTTCTTCATAGTGACCCGGAATCCCAATTAGATCACTGCGTCCCCCTCACATGGCTTGCTTCGCTCGCCATGCTTCAGGCAAGGTGCCTCGCTGCGCTCAGCACAGATTACCATTCCCAATTGTAGTCCACGTGGATCGTAAAGTATGAAAATTTAAAAAATGAAAAAAAATTGTGAAAAACACATGTCGACCTAGAACATGTTGACCTAGTGACCATGTCGACCTAGAAACCCTGTCGGCCTAATGCATGTTAACCAACAGTGGTCGACCTAATGACTGTCGACCAAAGTGTGTTCGATCTAGAGACCGGATACCCTGTGACACAGTATGACAAAAATAGCAAAATCCAATTAGCCTATGGTTTTAAAGACTTTTATACACAAAAGAAAATGGCGTTTCCATATTGTACATAGACAAGTGTACATCTCAGCAGAAATTTCCCAGCATTCTGAGGCCTTGCACTGCATGTTTGTTGCCATTGTACTATAACTACACCAATAAGGTTTTAAGTTTCTCCAAACAGTCCTTTAATATATATATTTTTTTTTCTGCCACAACTGGTGTGTTTACTGGTTTGCGGCTTGGTCACTGCCATAGATGTGTGACATGCATTTATCAAGATATTTACACTACTGGTCGTCAAAAAAAAAACCCTATAAAAAAAAAATAGCGTAATAGTGTAAAGTGTAAAAAATGTAAATAAAATAAAAGCAAAAACAGACAACTTTTTCTTAATTACAAATAAAAACAAACAAGTGGTTACAGAGGTATTCATATTTTTTCTTTTACGTTGGTAGGCGTAACCTCAGATATTATTGGAGTGATGTTTATTCAGGTGTCTCCATCAGCTTAGTATCTTTACTTTGCAATTTAAAACCCATTTTGGTTTGCAACATAACTTGAGCTCGATCAGGCTAGATGGGCCCATTTCTGAAGAGTCATATTAATATGTCCAAAGATTCTCAATGAGATTGTGTTCTTTGACTGCTCCACTGAGTGTAAGGGGGATATCCCATTAGCCCTGGTAGTTTACCAGGGCTAATAGTCCCTCCAGGGACTATCCTATTATCCCTGATAAACCAGCACGAGCGGTGGTGTATCGGGGTTACCTGTTGCTGCACTGGGTGCTCAGTCTTGACTATGACCCCATGGGAAGACTCCTTCTAAACTTGGGATGCAGGTCTCATATTTTCTGGTAAATTCTAGGTGACACTTCAAGAGTTTTCTTCAACAATTGCCATCTTATGAACATTCTCACATACATCGTACACTGTAGTTTCAGCTTACTGTTCATTGGGTGAATGCCTTGTCGATAACATAAAATGTGGAAGGCAGCACATTATCCATCACAGTAGCCTGTAACTTTGTAATAATAGCATTAAGTTCCAATGTGATTTTGAATAAACTTCAATACAAAGTTATTCCCGTTCTCAACAACACTCCAAAAAGTCAGTACAGGACCGATGAGACCATATATTACTTTGGGGCAGATGTAATAAGCCTGAAGAAGGGATAAAGCAGTGATAAGCGCAAGGCGATAACGCACCAGCCAATCAGCTCCAATATGTCAATCGACAGTTATGAGCTGATTGGCTGGTACGTTATCACCTTGCACTTATCACTGCTTTATCACTGCTCCGCCCCCATATTATTATTTTTTTCATTTAAGGATGAGCATGCTATTTGCTCGTTACAGCCTTTATAGTTAGGTTGTACCATTACTTTTGTTTTTTACATGCTTGGAGACTTGAGTCCACAGTTCAGTGAAATACCAGAAAGTTCATAATAACAGGAGCATGAATTCTTGAGACTAGAGGCAGTTATAACTTATGTATTTTTGTCACACTCCCTAAAGTAACTTGAGCTGAAGAGAAGATTATTGGGTTAAGATGGTGATCAGTTAATGTCCATCATCTAGTTAATTGAGGATAACCGCTCTGGGAGCCACAAGCAAGGAATAGAACTCACACTTTACTAAAGCTGGGTAGATATAAACTACAGTATATATATATATATATATATATATATATATATATATATATATACTTCCCAACATCATATATTAAACAGGGTGGGTGGGGTATCAGTGACCAGACCATATTAGATCAGTTTATCCAAGATCTTCACTTAAAAAAATAATCCCTATTTTTTTTATCTGAAGAAATTTTATTAGAGAAAATTTTCAATACAGAACATACACAACGTTATGAAAACAGAAAGGCCAATAACATAGTAACAGTATGTCTGTAAACCATAGTACATGGTAGTAAAGTAATAATACTAAAAAGGCTTAAGAGTTAGATATAGAGAAAAAATAGGGGAGATAAGAAAGAGAGGGGATAGAGAGAGTGGGACACAGGATAGAGGAGATGCTGACCATCAGTCTTTCAGGGAGACTGTAGAGAACCTGCGCAAATTTCTGTACATTTTTAACTAAACTGTATGAAGACATATATAACAAGGAGCTAAACATTCACACCTTGTCAGGCAAGGCATTCCGGGAGGTAATGCAAGAGGAATAGTAATCAAGCCACGGTAGCCATTTCAGTAGAGGGGATTGGGGGGCTAAGGAATATTTAATGCTCATAGTTTCCATTTCACAATTGCGCTGTATTGACGTTATAATTTTGGATAGTCGTGGTGGATCTGTCCTTTTCCAATATTGAGCAATTGCGGCCCTGGTGGCTATGAGAATATGGCCTATAATATAAGAGTATTCAGAGGGTACATAGGGAGTAAAGTAATGTAAGAGAACAATCTCAGGGCGGTGGGGGAGGATCACCCTTGTGACCTTTTCAATTAGTCTAAAAACTTCCGTCCACAATGGCCTAATAACTGGGCATGTCCAAAATGTATGTATTAAAGTACCTTCCAATCCACATTGCCTCCAACAAAATTTAGAGGAATCTGGCCAGAACCTATGGAGTTTATCAGGTGTGTGGTAGAGGCCGTGGATTAGTTTGAACATCATTTCAGTATGGTTGATGCACCGTGACATTTTAAAAATATTCATAAAAATAGTTTCCCATTCCTGATCTGTCAGAAGAATATTAAATTCTGATTCCCACCTTGTTTGAATATGTAATTTCACATCATTTAGCGGAGAGAGGAGCGTGACATACCATTGGGATATACCACCTTTGTGGTGTATGGAGGAAAAGTTACTCAAGATATATGGTGGGGGAGTAGGGGAGGAGAGAGGATCAGGCATGTTCGCCCTAATCCAATGTCGGATACGTAGGTATTTATAAAAGTCCTTTGACGGTATCAAGTATTGGGTTTGTAGCTGTTGGAAGGTTTTAAGCTCTGATTTATCATACGAGTCCTTGACCAGCTGAACCCCAAGCTCCCGCCAGTTCCGCAGGGAAAGGTCTGGGAGCAGCTTGGTAATCGCCAATATGGATAGGTGCGTGGAGGGTAGTGGGCAGTCGCCCAGATTAGTGACCAATCTGTCTCAGACCTTAAGAGAATTAATTATACTCCTCATAAGTTTGGAGGAGGGGGGTCTATGTGCAGGTTTGACCCAGATTAAATCTGGAAGAGGAAATTCAGTGCACATATGTCTTTCAATATCTACCCAGGGTTTTAAGGACTCCGTCCGGAGCCAGTCCTTCAACTGATCAAGGAGACATGCATGCTGGTAGAGTTCTAGGTTAGGGAATGCGAGACCCCCGCTACCCTTGGATCTAAACAAGCGGGTTCTAGCTATCCTGGGTCTTTTACCCTTCCAAATGAAAGTAGACATGACAGAATAGAACTTGTTAAGGAGAGCTAGCGGAACTAAGTAAGGTATGGCTCTAAACAGGTAGAGAATTTTAGGGAGGAGCATCATTTTGATTGATGAAAGTCGCCCCAACCAAGAGATTTCATAGTTTGTCCACTGTTTGGTGAGTGTTTTGAAGTGACCCAAGAGAGGAAGGTAGTTACAATCCACCGCTGAGTGAGAACCGGAAGGGATCTTGATCCCAAGGTATTGGAGGGAAGAGTCCTGCCATGCGTAGGGATAAATAGATTGTAGGGATTGGAGTGGGATCGGCTCAATGTCAAATGCCAAAGCCTCAGTTTTTGCCGTGTTCATTTTATAGTAGGAGATTTTAGAGTAGTCCTGCAGAATATCGTGGATAGCTGGGAGAGAGGATTCAGGTTTAGTTACAAACAACAGGACGTCATCTGCAAACAGGCAAATCTTATGTTGCGTGGGGCCTATGTAAACTCCGCTCACTAGGGTAGATGCCCTAATTTTCTCTGCCAGAGGTTCTATTGCTAAAATGAATATTAATGGTGACAGTGGGCATCCCTGTCGGGTGCCGTTGGTGATGGGGAAAAAATCGGATAAAAACCCATTACTAAAAACGCGCGCTGAGGGGTGCATATATAGACGTAGGATATTCTGTAGAAATTGTCCCGTGAACCCAAACCTGGCAAGAACTTCTGACATGTATAGCCAATGAATCCTGTCAAAAGCTTTCTCCGCATCAAGAGAGAGCAGTAATAAGGGTTCTCGCGACGCGGAGCGAGCCTCCAGAAGGGAAAAGACTCTCCTGGTGTTGTCAGGGGCCTGGCGACCAATAGTGAAACCCACTTGATCTTGATGGATCAATGTGGGGATCAACGGATTCAGTCTATTTGCAAGCAGTTTGGCATACAGCTTAATATCTGTGTTCAAAAGTGCTATGGGTCTATAATTTGCGCAGAGAGATGGGTTCTTGCCAGGTTTGAGAATCGTTATCACCTGCGCCTCCAACATTTCTCTAGGGAAAGGGTTAGAGGAAGCGTCATTGTACAGATTAAGGAGGAGTGGGGAGAGTGAGTCTTGAAAGGTAATGTAAAAGAGATTGATAAACCCATCTGGCCCAGGGGCCTTGTCTTTTTTGAGGGCTTTCAGGGAAGTCTGAAGTTCTCTCTCAGTCCAGGGTGTACACAGTGTGGAAGCATCATCTGGGGAAATAGAGGGTAGATTAATGGAATCTAAAAAAGACCGTATAAGCTGCATGGAAGGTTGTGGGGTGAGGGGATCATGTTTGAGATTGTACAGTTTTCTATAATAAGAGGCAAATTGGTTTGCAATATCTTTAGGGTTCAGGGACAGCGATCCATCTGGGTTTGTCAAGTGTTTAATTCTGTTGATTATGTTTTTCCCTCTGAGTTTCCGCGCCAGTAATTTACCCGCCCTATTGCCTAATGTGTAATATTTTTGGTTTAGGTTGGAGACTGCTCTTTGTACGTGCAAAAGGTAGAGACTGTTCAATTTCCTCTTTGCTTCAGTCAGAGACGCAAGGGTGAGCTCGTCGGCAGGGGATTGTTTATGTTTGGTTTCTAACGTCGTCACCTCCAACTCGTAGGCCAGCTGAACTTCCCGGTCACGGCGCGCTATGTGAGCTGAGGCTTGGATAGCTGCACCCCTCAGGACTGCCTTAAGAGCACACCAATGATTAGAAATAGAGGTATCGGCGGGGCTATTGGTGTCCAAATAAGAAGACAAGGCCTCTCGTAATATAGAGACTCCATCCTCATCATTTAAAATGTAATCCCGCAACCTCCAAGATCGTGGTGTGGAGATAGGCGTTTTGTATGACCAGGTCCACAGTAAGGGTGCATGGTCTGACCACGATATCGGTAATATTTTGATGTTAGGGATAGATTGTAATGTCCATTTATCCGTCAGGAGCAAATCGATCCTAGAATAGGATCTATGCACTGCCGAATAAAATGTATAGTCTCTAGCGCCGATATTCCTGATTCTCCAGGCGTCATATAAATCAAATTCGGTTAGTAGGTGTGCAAAAGAGGCGGCCAGGGTTTTGGCTGCGTTAGCAGACTGTTTGTCTAGTTTCGAAGATTTGTCTAGATTAGGGTCAGGAGCTATATTAAAGTCACCCATCAGGAAAACCGCACCTTTCTTGACACTATACAGCTTTTGAAGAAAGGATTTCAGGAACCGAGGTTGATTAGAGTTAGGGGCATAAATGGAGACCAAAGTAACATATTTAGTTCGCAGTTTCCCCACTAGAATCAGATATCTGCCATTGCCGTCTACCCACTTACTCTCCAATTGGAAAGAGCACGATTTATGGAAAAGAATAGCTACACCGTTCCTCTTAAACGGTCCACAGGAGACATAGTGGACTGGGTAATTGGTATTGGAGAACTGAGGGGGGGAGTGCAGTGGGAAGTGGGATTCCTGTATAGCCACTATGTCCGCCTTTTGATCAGCAAAATATTTCAGAGCCAGGCGCCTCTTTTGTGGTGAATTGAGCCCTTTAACATTAAGACTTAGAAAGGTGGCCATGTGGGAGGGTATGACAGGGTGATACATAACACATCGAAAAGCATCAGTAAAACTTGCATCAAAATATAATACATAGCAGCACAGTCCTCTAAGACCGAGGAAGTAAAGTCAGCATCAGTAAAGAGAAGAATATGAGAAAAGAAAACAGAGCAAGAAATAAAACAGGGGAAAAAAACAGAAATAGCATCCATAAAGGAGCTAGAGATCCCGTCACATGGGTATCGTGACGGACAGGTGTGGGTGGGTGGCATATCAGCCAAAATTGCCCACCGTCGCCTCCAAACCAGAACATACTTAACATATGATTATCAATCGCAAAGATGGATAAGATTAATAAATAAGGTCATCCTAAAATAGGGAGAAGTGGACGTTTGCTATCTAATTGAAACAGACACAGTTCTACCTCTATCTAAGATTTAACGAAAACATTGGAACATCAGTCGAAGAACATCGCCTATAATATAGTGAACCTATAGCCATTGATGAACCTGTAGGGGAAAAAACAGAAGCTAAATAATAGCTATGTTATGGTTATTCCCAGGTGATTCTCAGCCCGGAGCCAATGTCCAGTCTTGGGCTATCCGTTTCGGTGATGCAACGGGGGGAGCAGGTTGTATATCGAGAAGGATGTCCCATTTTTCTAGAATTTTAGGTCCATCTTCAGGTGAGGTAATGATGGTGGTAATACCATTACGTAGTACGATCAGCTTAGTAGGGAATCCCCACTTATATTGAACTGCAGCTTTCCGTAAGGCTGATGTAATATTGGAGAATGGACGTCTTTTGGCCATAGTCGCTGGAGACAGGTCTTGGAAGAGTTGAAGAGAATCCAAACAAGTCGCCGTAGGTGAAGAGGGCAATGCTGCACGCAAGATCTTTTCCTTGATGTGAAAAAAATGAACCCTGAGAAGTGTGTCTCGGGAGGCCTGAGGAGGTGCTTGCCTAGACTTTGGGAGTCTGTGGATCCTGTCAATCAGGAGATCATGTAGCGGAGCGTCAGGTATCAATTTATGAAAAAGATCGGTAGCGTATCCGTACAGGTCAGCATTTGAAACATCATCAGGGATGCCTCTTATTTTTATATTATTCCTACGTGAGCGGTCCTCTAAATCTGTGGTTTTGTCCCGGATGTTGGCGACTTCCTCCAGTAGAGAGTCGTGTGCGGTGATCAAATCATTGTGTGATGTTACCAGCTCCTCCATCTTATGTTCAATGTGGTCTGTTCTGTCACCGATTTCAGAGATATCAGAGCGAAGAGCTTGTATATTAGATCTAAGCTCAGATGAAATGTCAGACTTGAAAGAGGCTAGCAAGGAGTGGATAGAGCGTAGCGTGACCGGGCCATCCAGAGAGTCCATATCGACTTGTGCGGCGTTAGCCGTGTTACATATTTTTGATGAAGTTGATTGAGATGATTGAGTTGGGGTCGGCGAGGGAAAGGATGCGTGGGGCTTGTTACCAGAGGAGGAGGACCCAAAGAAATTCACTTGTGAAGCAGATTTAGACCCCTTCGACTTCTTTGGAGGCATGATAAGACGTCCCGAGGGGGATCAGTAGATCATATAGATAAAAAGAGGATGACCGTAGCGAGTGGTTATTCAGGCAGGAAGCGACGGTGAGATAAACATGGTGTTAGAAGGACATAACCTCACGGGGGAGTCGCACCATATATGCCGTAGTTGTTAGCAATGGGTGTAGGACTGCGTGGTCCCGGAGAATCAGATTATATACACAGGGGAGCAAGGCAGTGGCACGGGTCGTTTGCTTCTTCCCCAGTCCCGCTCTTCAGGGCTCCCAACCTGGACCAGCCAGCCATCAGGGTATTCCGTGCAGAGATTGGTAGATACCCAAGGGGACTCTGTGGGGTGATTCAGGTGTGGGGTAGCTTGTGCACAGCAATAATCCCTATTTTAAAGTGAATCTTTTACAAGTTAAGTAGGCCAGTACCTACCTTCATAATTAAAATAAATACCAAAACATAGGGAAATAGAATAATGAGTCCCTCTTCCAAGTATTGCAATTAAACTCAAATACATTGATCATCATAGTCCCCAATAGGTACAGACTAAGGGCCTAATTCAGACCTGATCGCTGCTGCCGATCAGGTCTGAACTGCACATGCCAGACAGCTGATGGCCATCTCAGCCCTGCGATCGGCTCCGCCTGATTAACAGGCAGAGGCGGTCGCTGGGTGGGAGGGGGTGGGCCGGCGGCATTTGGCTTCAGTTTTGGGGGCACGTTGCAGGCAACGCAGGCGTGCCTGGACCATGCGGGGTGCGGGCCGTGGTGGCTGCGTGACGTCACATGCAGCCACTGCGACCCGGACAGTGACGAGTAGCTCCCTGCCAGTGCACAAGAGCTGCGCCTGTAGGGAGCTACTCGCCAACTACAAAGGCATCGCCTCTGTGCGATGCTTTTGTACTTGTGCGGGGAAGGGGGGGGGGGGGGGGAGTAGGACCAGACATGCGTGGTGAACTAGCCCTGTGCTGGGCGTCCCCCCCGCATGTCTGAGTAACTGATCGTAACAGTGCAAAATTTTGCACAGCTACAATCAGGTCTGAATTAGGCCCCAAATATCCAGGCAGGTGAGATTTCAAGAATGTAAAGGATGTTGAAAGTTTAGCAATCATCGTGCTTAGCCATGTTTCAGGAAGTAAGACAACATAAATTCTACCATGAAAATTATTGATCTGTATAATACATTTAAACTACATACATCCCCAGTCAGGTTATTGACATATGCATGCTTGCCTGCTGCGGAGAGGCAAACGCTTGCATCTTCCGCACGAACCGCCTGTGGCGACTGTTGGATGTGTGAGGGTGGCGGTGCAGTGTAGTGCCTGCTGCCGTGCAGGTGTAGACTCACTACTTACCAGGTGCCGCACACTCTCACCTTCAGGTCACGGAACCTTCAATGGACCCGGAACCTTCAGTTGGACCCGGACATGGCGGTCCCCTTCCAGATGTAACATAGTAACATAGTATCTGAGGTTGAAAAAAGACAATTGTCCATCGAGTTCAACCTATTTGTGGTGTCCTATGCATGATGATTTGACTAAAATTTCTGACTGATGCTGCTGTCAGCCGTTGCATTTTATCCCTATTTATAGTAACTATAATGCATGACTATGCACCATACCCCTGGATATCCTTATCCATTAGGAATTTATCTAACCCATTCTTAAAGGTGTTGACAGATTCCGCCATTACAACTCCCTCGGGCAGGGAATTCCAAACACGTATTGTCCTTACCGTGAAAAAGCCTTTACGCCGTATTGTGCGGAATCTCCTCTCCTCTAACCTGAGCGAGTATCCACGAGTCCTCTGTGTTGATCTAACCAAAAACAGGTCCCGCGCAAGCTCTGTGTATTGTCCCCTTATATATTTGTAGATGTTGATCATATCCCCTCTTAGTCTCCGCTTTTCCAATGTAAACATGCCTAGTCTTTCAAGCCTTTCCTTGTATCGTCTCCATGCCCTTAATTAGTTTGGTCGCCCTCCTCTGTACCTTTTTCTAGCTCCAGGATATCCTTTTTGTAGTACGGTGCCCAGAATTGTACACAGTATTCAAGGTGTGGCCTTACTAGTGATTTATATAACGGGAGTATAATACTCTCGTCCCTAGCATCAATACCCCGTTTTATGCATGCTAATATCTTATTAGCCTTCTTTGCTGCAGTCCTACTTTGGGTACTACTGCTTAGCTTGCTATCTATGAGGACACCTAAGTCCTTTTCCAGTACAGAATCCCCTAATTTTACCCCGTTTAGTAGGTAGGTGTAATTTTCGTTCTTGTTACCACAGTGCATTACCTTACACTTGTCCATGTTGAAGCGCATTCTCCATTTGGCTGCCCATGCTTCTAATTTAACGAAGTCGTTCTGAAGAGACTCGGCATCCTCCTCTGTATTTATAGCCTTACACAATTTGGTATCATCTGCAAAAATTGACACCATGCTCTCTAGACCTTCTGTTAGGTCGTTAATGAAAATATTGAACAATAGCGGTCCTAATACTGAGCCTTGCGGCACACCACTTAGCACTTCAGTCCAAGTTGAAAAAGATCCATTAACCACAACGCGCTGCTCCCTATTATCTAACCAGTTTTTGACCCAAGTGCATATTGTGCTTCCTAGCCCTGATTCTAGTAGCTTGTAGATAAGTCTCATGAGTGGTACAGTATCGAACGCTTTGGCAAAGTCTAAAAAGATTACATCCACGTCTTTACCCTGATCTAGGTTTGCGCTTACTGTTTCATAAAAGCCAAGTAAGTTGGTTTGACAGGATCTGTCCTTCATAAACCCATGTTGATTCCTTTTAATGACCTTATTGACTTCAAGGAACTTCTGAATACTATCTCTTAGAATACCTTCCAATACTTTCCCCACTATAGATGTAAGACTAACTGGTCTATCATTACCTGGTTCAGCTTTACTTCCCTTTCTGAATATAGGCACTACTTCCGCTATACGCCAGTCTTTGGGAACCATACCTGATATAATTGAATCCTTAAAGATCAAAGATAGCGGTTGTGCCAGTTCAGAGTGAAGCTCCATTAGAACCCTTGGGTGAATACCATCGGGCCCTGGTGATTTATTAATCTTTAAATGTTTTAATCGGTCACAGACTACTTCCTCGCTTAAATAAGTACCTATCAGTGGGATATTCTCGTTATTGAGATTGTGTGTCAGTCCCTGAATTGGGTCCTCTCTAGTGAATACTGTTGAAAAAAACTCATTTAGTGTGTCCGCTATGTCATTATCATTTTTGCTTAAGACTCCCAACTTGTCTTTTAAAGGGCCTATACTCTCCTTCTTTAATCTCTTGCTATTAATGTATTTAAATAATTTTTTGGGATTCGCTTTGCTTTCCTTTGCTACTAGTTTTTCAGTTTCTACTTTAGCCGCTCTTATTTCCTTTTTGCAAATTTTGTTACATTCCTTATAGTGCTGAAATGACTCTGCTTCCCCGTCAGATTTGTATTTTTTAAATGCTCGCCTTTTCTTGCCCATAAGTTCCTTAATCTTTTTGTTAAGCCACATCGGTTTATGATTTTTATTCCTTTTTTTGCTGCCCATAGGAATAAATTTGAGTGTATTTTTAGCTAGCAGGAATTTTAGTACCTCCCATTTCTCCGTAGTATTTTTTCCTAAAAACAAACCTTCCTATTCAATATCCCTGAAAAATACCCTCATCTTTTCAAAATTTGCTTTGCTAAAGTTTAGAGTCCTAGTTGAGCCAGTATAGGGCTGTTTATGGAAACTGATATTGAATGTGACCATATTGTGTTCGCTGTTGCCTATGGGTTCCCCTACTATAATACCTGATACCAAATCCCCATTGTTTGTTAATACCAGGTCTAAGATTGCATTGTACCTAGTTGGTTCCTCAATTAGTTGGACTAAGTAGTTATCATTAAGTGTGTTTAAAAACATATTGCCCCTAGCAGTATCACATGAATCGTTTTTCCAGTTTATCTCTGGATAGTTAAAATCTCCCATCACTACTATGTCTCCTACTCCTGCTGCTCTTTCAATTTGCTTTAGTAGCAATTCCTCATCAGATGCGTTGATACCAAGCGGCCTATAGCATACAACCAATACTAACTTTTTTATTCCTTTTTCCCCGCATGCAATTTCTACCCATAATGTCTCGACAGTGTCTACAGTCCCCTCCTGAATATCTTCCCGTATATCAGGTTTTAAAAACGGCTTTACTTAAAGACACACCTCTCCACCCTTTTTATTTAGTCTGTCTCTCCTAAACAGTGTATAGCCCTCTAGATTGACTGTCCAATCATGAGATTCATCCCACCAAGTTTCAGTAATGCCTATAATATCATACTGTTTGCTTGCTGCAAGTATTTCTAGTTCACCCTTTTTACCAGTAATGCTTCTGGCGTTTACATACATACAACTAAGATAAGTATTTTCCCTTGCGTTAGGGACATATTTCACCTTATGTAGCAATGATGACCTGTAATCGTCATTGGTTAGTGCTTTGGTAAAATCTCTTTTAGTACCCATGTTAGTAACCTTACCGCCTGCTCTTACCCTCCCCCCAACTTCTCCCCCATTTCGTTTACTACCGCCATCCCCACTATTCTCACTGCATGACCCGTAGTTTCTAGCTAAACCCTCCCCCCAGGCTCCTAGTTTAAAATCTCCTCCTTCTAACCATCCTTCCCCCCCAGCACCGCTGCCCCCTCCTCAGTCAGGTGCAATCCGTCATGACAAAAGAGATGGCGCCTGACTGAGATGTCCGCCCAGTGTTCCAGGAACACAAACCCCTCTTTCCTGCACCAATCCCTAAGCCACACATTTACCTCCCTAATCTCCCTCTGCCTCCCGGGACTAGCGCGTGGCACGGGTAATAATTCCGAGAATATTACCTTAGATGTCCTTGCCTTCAGTTTCTTTCCTAAGTCCCTATAGTCTTTCTTAAGGACAACCCACCTTCCGCTAACTTTGTCATTGGTGCCAACGTGCACCAAGACCGCCGGGTCTTTCCCAGCCCCTCCCAACAATCTATCTACCCGGTCCGCGATGTGCCGTACCCGAGCACCCAGGAGACAACAGACTGTACGGCGATCACGGTCCCGGTAGCAGATTGCCCTATCTGCCTTCCTGATGATAGAATCCCCTACCACCACCATCTGACTAGGTACCTCTCTATCTTTTATCCCAACCACGCCAGAGGGACCGCTCCTCTGGATGCTAGAGGGAGCAGTCTCCTCCGGCACAGTCATTTCTTCACTATCATCCTCCGATTCCTCGTCCAATCGGGCAAATTTGTTCGGGTTTGATAGTTCGGAGATGTTGAGCCTCCCCCTCTTTTTCTTCCTTCTAACTGTGACCCAACTGGCT
The DNA here is from genome assembly GCF_028390025.1 of Pseudophryne corroboree. NCBI lineage: Eukaryota > Metazoa > Chordata > Amphibia > Anura > Myobatrachidae > Pseudophryne > Pseudophryne corroboree. Next base: position 352,255,088 of record NC_086452.1, on the reverse strand, counting down.
ACCTGATCATCATCCTCTTCTACCAGTGACCCCTCCCGCTACTCCTCCACCGTTCTGTCTAAACTACGCTCGAGATTGTGAATCTCCCTCAGTCGCGTAACGGTTTGCTCTAGATCAGTTACCTGGGCTTCCAGGGCAACCGTTCGCACACACCTCGTGCAGATGTAATCACACTGGGCCGGTAGCTCCAGGTGTGCATACATCTTGCACGACATGCACTGAGTGAGGTCCCCAATCACAGCCCCTCCCATATTGTTTGTAAGGTCTAACTCCCTGTTACTCTCAAAGAAAAAGCAGCAAAAATAAAAAGTAGAAGACAAGCAATCTCACTTATACAATAATTAAGCTGGCTTATACTTATCTATCTTTGTGCGGTTCTTGGTCCTTCACTTTTATGCAGCCGTAGTACTCTCTCCTGCGGCACCTATACTCCACTTAGCAGTTGCAGTTGTTCCAGCTCACTGCACCTCCTTTTCACTCGGCTTCCAGCTCACTTAGAAATCCAAGCAGCACTTAAAAAATACAAGCCTTTACACAGAGCTAACGACGGACGGACGAGCTGGAGAGGAGAGGAGATAAATGAAGGAGTATCAACTCTTTTCCCAAGGGAAAGAGGATACTCCCAGGGTGGCGGCGACTTTCACCGGTTAGGTGAAAATCATCATCGGCACAAAGCCTCAGCCACCCAGTTTTCACACACACACTCTCTCGCGCGCATAGTGTGATAAAGGGGGGTTCTCACATCCGTGAGCAAACCTCTAATCCGGCGCTCGGGGGACAGGCAGACAAAGGGACAGAGGGACACAGATGTTGCTCACAGTTGCCAATCTTGCACTGCGATCTTCCTCTTCACTTACAGGTCCCTGTAAGGGGGCAAACAAACAACAGCCGTGCAGGGCCTAACTCTATCCTAGTGTGCGTCCGCTACACTAGCTTCATTAACAGAGCCCTCAAACTAGCTCAGGTTTATGTGGTGCAACACAACTATGCACAAACGGTAAACAAACTTTGCCCTGCACGGAACAACACACATCACAATAACAGTACGGTATAAGTATCTACAACGGTGCTGTGCCTTTAAGTTCCTATCTGCCTTAGATTACTGGGGAGTGGGAGCCGTACAGCCTACCCACTTCCCTTTACTGCTTAATTGGGCCTAATGCTTCCTAACTGCTGCACAGGCCAGAGGCCTGTCTGTTTCCCACGGGCCTAGCGCCTGCCTATCGTGCGGCCGTTTGGGTGACCTGGGCCTAATGCCTAATGCCCAGAGTCACCTTACATACCTAACAGGGGTATTCGCTGGAACTCTACTCGTCCCCACAGGCCTATTGCCTGATTATGGCCACGGGCCAAATGCCCGCCTATCATGCCCCACAGGATGGAGGCCTGAATGTACTCACAGGCCTAGTGCCCGGACCCTGTTGGTCTAGGGAGGAGAGAAGGGGGGGTTGACAGGCACCGTCACCGAGGGCCTACCTGTCCCGGTGGGAGAGGCACCAGGGGGGAGCTTCATTAGCTCTTCTGTTTTCCTCCCCTGGTGGCCTCTCCGGGTCCTCCGCCTCAATCTTCGGCTGCTGACCCGTCCTGGCCAGCGACGCTGCCACTGCTCCTCCGCATCCAGCCGCCGCTGGACATTTTCGCAGACAGCCGCGTCTTTAGGCCTCTTCAGCGGCCACCGGATCTCTTCTCCCCGTGGCCACCATCTGACGTCACTCCAAGGGGACAGGGCCAATTGGCTCGCCGCGCCAGCCTGTGATTGGCTGTGACTTTTGGGAATTTCCTATCTTGCCCATTGTACTATATGTAGTGCGCCCTAAAAGGCTGCAGTGGCTGATAAAGGCGGGATGAACGTGCCCCTTGAATTGTTGATGCAGTGGGTATCCGGTTACTGTTCATTTCTTTCCTGTACGTACTTTTTCCATGTATTGCTTATTTGCACATAGCCTAACATGTCGCCTCATCTGGTACTGTGTGCAAAATAAAAAATATGACATTGCAAGAACGTCACATAGAATGTCTCTCTCCCATTAAAAGGGGGCATTTATTCAATTACTGCCATTTTTTTCGCCTAGCACTTTACGCAATTTTTTAGGGCGAATGGGGATTTGCCCTATGTAATAGCAAGGCTGTTTCTTCACCTAGGTGAAACATTCAGCAAGAGCGAAAAACATGTGGATTGTCGAATCCACATTTTCGAAGTGAAAAGGCATTGGTGAAAATGCCTTAAAAATGAGTGAAAACAGGCTGCAATTGAATACGTAGCGGGGTAAATTTGATAGCTCCAAAACTGCCAGAGCTAATCGAATAACCTTCCTAAGTGTCATCACTTCCAGGCACTGCATATTCTGTCCGAAGAAATGCTGCTCCTAAAATGGCTGCCTTTCCTTGAGCCTTCATGGGTAGGATGAATAATTCTGCAACTGATGACCCGAAATGGTGGCCACACCCTTTGTATTCCATTATCTCTGTAAAGCACTGCAGAATATGTGTGCGCTATATAAATAACTGGTAATAAATAATAATAAATAATTATCTCTATGGACTCAATATTCCACGCAAAGTTAAACCCCGTTACTGGGCCGGATGTAATGAAGTCCGAGTTAGCTGTAGGTGCGGGTTCTTGGCCGAACTCTGACATTTGATAAAAGCAGTATTAATTTACAAGACATGGTTCTGCCTTTTACATGATTGCCGCTTTGAAAAACAAAAAGTCCCGGTTTGGCCGAGAACCCGCACGCTGTTTAGGAGAGACAGACTAAATAAAAGGGGTGGAGGGGTGTGTCTTTACGTAAAACCATTTTTTTTAAAACCTGATATATGGGAAGATATTCGGGAGAGGACTGTAGACACTGTCGAGACGTTATGGGTAGAGATTGCATGCGGGGAAAAAGGAATAAAAAAGTTAGTATTGGGTGTATCCTACAGGCCGCCTGATATTAATGTATCTGATGAGGAATTGTTACTGAAGCAAATTGAAAGAGCAGCAGGAGTAGGTGACATAGTAGTGATGGGAGATTGTAACTGTCCAGAGATTAACTGGAATAACGATTCATGTGATACTGCTAGGAGTAATATGTTTTTAAACACAGTAAATGATAACTACTTATTTCAACTAATTGAAAAACCTACCAGGTACAATGCAGTTTTAGACCTGGTATTAACAAACAATGGGGAATTGGTATCAGGTATTACAGTAGGGGAACCCATAGTAAACAGCGACCACAATATGGTCACATTCAATATCAGTTTTCATAAACAGTCCTATACTGGCTCAACTAGGACTCTAAACTTTAGCAAAGCCAACTTTGAAATGATGAGGGAAGCTTTAAGGGTTATTGAATGGGAAGGTTTGTTTCTAGGATTAAATACTATGGAGAAATGGGATGTATTAAAATCACTACTAGCTAAAAATACTCTCAAATTTATCCCTACGAGCAGCAAAAAATGGAATAAAAATCATAAACCGATGCGGCTTAATAAAAAGATAAAAGAATTTATGGGCAAGAAAAGACGAGCATTTAAAAAATACAAATATGACGGGAATGCGGAGTCATTTCAGCACTATAAGGACTGTAACAAAATATGCAAAAAAAGAAATAAGAGCGGCTAAAGTAGAAACTGAAAAACTAGTAGCAAAGGAAAGCAAAGAGAATCCCAAAAAAATATTTAAATATATCAATAGCAAAGACAAGTTGTGAGTCTTAAATCAAAAATTATAATGACATAGCGGACACACTAAATAAGTTTTTTTCAACAGTATTTACAAGAGAGGACCCAATTCAGAGACTAACACACAATCTCAATAATGAGAATATCCCACTGATAGGTACTTATTTAAGTGAGGAGGTAGTCTGTGACCGATTAAAACATTTAAAGATTAATAAGTCACCGGGTCCCGATGGAATTCACCCAAGGGTTCTAATGGAGCTTCACTCTGAACTTGCAAAACCGCTATTTTTTATCTTTAAAGATTCCGTTATATCTGGTATGGTTCCCAAAGACTGGCGTATAGTGGAAGTAGTGCCTATACTCAAAAAGGGAAGTAAAGCTGAACCGGGTAATTATAGACCAGTTAGTCTTACATCTATAGTGGGGAAAGTATTGGAAGGTATTCTAAGGGATAGAATTCAGAAATTCCTTGAAGCCAATAAGGTCATTAAAAGGAATCAACATAGATTTGTGAAGGACAGATCCTGTCAAACCAAGTTACTTGGTTTTTATGAAACAGTAAGTGCAAACCTCGATCAGGGTAAGGAGGTGGATGTAATCTTTTTAGACTTTGCCAAAGTTTTCGACACGGTACCACACATGCGACTTATCTACAAGCTACAAGAAATGCCCTATTTGTAGCTTATTTCTTAGAGAGCACAATATGTACTTGGGTCAAAAAATGGTTAGATAATATTGAGCAGCGCATTGTGGTTAATGGGTCCTTTTCAAATTGGACTAAAGTACTAAGTGGTGTGCCTCAAGGCTCGGTACTAGGACCGCTATTGTTCAACATTTTCATTAACAACCTAACAGAAGGTCTAGAGAGCATGGTGTCAATTTTTGCAGATAATACCAAATTGTGTAAGGCTATAAATACGGAGGAGGATGCAGAGTCTCTTCAGAACAACTTAGTTAAATTAGAAGCATGGGCAGCCAACTCATAGATAGCAAACTAAGTAGCAGTACCCAATGTAGGATTGCAGCAAAGAAGGCTAATAAGATATTAGCATGCATAAAACGGGGATTTGATGCAAGGGACGAGAGTGTCATACTCCCATTATATAAATCATTAGTGAGGACACACCTTGAATACTGTGTACAATTCTGGGCACCATACTACAAAAAGGATATCCTGGAGGTTCAGAGGCGGGCTACCAAACTAATTAAGGGCATGGTGATGCTGAAATACAAGGAAAGTCTTGCAAGACTGGGCATGTTTACACTGGAAAAGAGGAGACAGAGGGGACATGATCAACATCTACAAATATATAAGGGGACAATACACAGAGCTTTCGCGGGACCTGTTTTTGGTTAGATAAACAGAGGACTCGGGGACACTCGCTTAGGTTAGAGGAGAGGAGATTCCGCACATCACGACGCAAAGGCTTTTTCATGGTAAGGACAATACGTGTCTGGAATTCCCTGCCTGAGGTAGTTGTAATGGCGGACTTTTAGCTAAATTCCAGGGTTATGGTGCATAATCACGCACTATACTGTAGTTACTACAAAAAGAGGGATAAAACGCAACGGCTGACATCAGCATCCGTCAAAACTTTAGACCAAATAAACCTGCTTAGAAGACCACAAATAGGTGGAACTCGATGGACAAAGTGTCTTTTTTCAACCTCAGATTGTCATGACTGTGGTTTTTGTGAACCCGATGTTAGTTAAGTCTGTGCGGGCGACTGGAGGACTATGTGAATATTAGGCTGGTCTGTAGGAATCAGTGAGAAGAAGGAGCAATCCCTGACCGGGGATTGAACCCGGGCCTCAGCAGAGGAAGCCGTATCCTGACCACTGGATCACCAGGGACTTGGTGTTGATAGCAGGATGATGAATGTATAGGTGAGATTGAACTGGATATAGTGTCACAGGAGTAGGTGCTTATGTACTCAAGGTTACTGGCGAGATAGTAAGCCAGACTGGTTACCGGTGAGACTGAGAACCAGGCTGGTTACCGGTGAGACTGGGACGCAATTGTAATCCGGGCTGGTACCGGATTTAACTGGAAATGCAACTGAAAGTAGAACAATGACTGTGGCTGTGACTTTAGGACGAGGCTGAAGAACACTGCGGCTGTGACTTTAAGATGAGACTGTAGAATACTGCATCTGTGGCTTTAAGATGAAACTATGGAATACTGCAACTATGACTTTAAGATAAAACTGTAGAAATTCTGGATATCAATGGTAACACAACTGTAATCCAGACTGGGTAGCAAAGGAGCAGAGTTTTACAAGAACCGAAGTACAAGTGTTACCTTTAGGGAGCTCAGCTTCTAAGCTCACACAGAGCTGTGTGTGACACGAGTAATTGGCAGAGTTTCCAACTCAAGTCTCCTGACTTATACTTCCTGGTCCTTGGTGATTGGTGAGCAGTGTCAGGTAATTCAGAGAGTCTCAGGCTGGCACAGGATTGGACAGCTCTGGGTCAGGTGAACAGTCACTGCCATGTGAGTACTCTAGACTAGGCTGTGATGTGGAGTGAGGCCTAGCAGGCTGAAAGAAAACTGAAGCCTGAACTTCTGCAAACAAATAGAGGATGCTGGCTTTTAGGCCTAAACTTCAGATTGCTGAATTCAGACTCACACAGATTAATCACCACAGGTGGAGCTCGTTAACTCTTACCTTCCAGGCAGAGAACTCGGGACTCCGGAAACTCATGGTAATGGCAAGCTGTTTATCCCAGTGAGCAGAAAATACACAGGATCCAGGACAGATGGCAGGGGTAAGTCACCCAATATGAGAACTACAGTCAGGATTGTGACAGTACCCCCCTCTTCAAGGGTGGACTCTGAACACCCAACTTGAAACCTAGAGGAACTTGATGAATAACTTGTACACAAAGATTCAGAAAAGTGGAAACTAGAGGGTCCAGAGTAGGATTCTTTAGAAGTCTTCCTGATCTTCATCTTCTGAACAGGTAGACCATCCATCATTGACAAAACTGGAATTTCCTTCACCTGAAAGGACTAAGGAATAAACTGCAGAAGGTTCCTTTTCTAGATTTGTAGTGTGAGAAGATTGTGCTTTCGTAGCAAGCACTCCACTGAGGCTTAAATTAAATCTTGTTCTATAACGAGGACTTTTCATACAGAGACCTCTAGAGCTTTTTGGTAATTCTGGAACCTCTTCATGCGTGAAAGCATAACAGGAAAGAGCGGGACCTCCCAGGAAAGGAGTAGCATCTGTCGAAGTCGAAAATATTATACCCACATGCATCACGTGCAAACACCACACAGAGTGGCCTCCGTGCGTGTGCTTGTTCTGCCGTGTGTGCGCATATCCGCACGCTGCGTACATTGGCTCACAAAGTCCTGCGTATTAGCGCATGGTATGAGTAAATACGGTAGCATACGCATTCGCATGGAAAAGCCACAAAGACATATCTGATATTTAAACCACATAGTGCATAATTTACACATAGCCTACACGCACCACACCAGCAAGTTACATTTGCTTCAGAGGTATAACAACAGAGGGATTCAACTTTGCAGGATATGAGAGGACAGAATTAGGTTAGGATGTGGTGCTTGGTATCCAGATGTACAGTATTTCAAGGGCAATATTCCGATGGCAGTTTGCAGAATGTAGCACGCTGCGCAGGAATACAATATTAATATCACACTGTATTTACTGTACTCCTGATATTCGGCAGGAACCCAGTGGAGGACACCTGCAAGTGCACCTGGACCAGGCATCGCCCACCTATTCAAACCGACCTATGACCCCTCATGTACTGTAAATGACCAGCCCTTTGACCTATGAAAGAAGAGATTACAGATTCCTTTGTGCTATGTTTTGGACAATTGTATAAAAGGCAAGCCTCCTGGCCGGTCCCAGTCTAATTATCTGAAGGTCATCTTGCTAGACTGACTGAGGAACAGATCCGGGTGGCGCAGGCGAACAAATGTAAGTATCCATTGGTTGTAGCTTTTCTCTTGTATTGTTGTATTTCTGTTGTACCCCCTTTAAGTAAATATTTGTTGCTGCATTGGACCACAACAGAACATATACAATTGGTGTCGTGTTCAATTCCTGTTAGGGGTTTTAAAGTGTATTCAGCTGCACATGTAGCTACTTTGTGCTTACAACGTGTCGGCGTGCTTACGCAACGTGTACGCATTCATAGAGGTTTAAAACACACACTTAGCGGTCGCAGCGGCCCGAACATTTGTGTATTAAGGTATTGCTTTTTCCTGAAAGTTAAACGAACTTAACACATCATAAACTGGATCAAATTCAGAGTCTGAGTCCAAGTCTAATGGAAAACACGAATCTCCCTTAGATACACAGTTTGAAGATGACAAAGAAGTGTCTGTAGTTTTAAATTCTTTGGCGGAGAACTTAGTATTGAGCTAGAAGAGACAACTACATGACCAATTTTAATGGTCGGATTCTTACAGAAGGAGATAGATTATCCTTGGAAGGACTGCACAAACTTCCTTTTGTATCAGACTGTTGTAGTTTGAATGAAGACGAACTGGAATTCTTTTTGGAGCAAGATTTTTTAACGGAGTCAGATTCCGAGGGTTTAGGAGTAAATTCTTTAAAGACTGCATTACTAAAAGTCTGTAAATCATGGAACACAGGATCATTATTCTCGAAAGGCGTGTTAGCCCACTCCAAAGCTCTTCCTTTGAATGCCAGGAACAGACATTGAGTAACGCTGGAAGGAGTTACTGCACCTGAAGGATCTGATTCCATCAGAGAGCGAAATTGATCAACTAAAGCAACATATTGCAATAAATCTCCATCAAAATAAATAGGTGCAAAAGCATAGGACGAAAGCTTAGAGGCTGAAACTGATAAAGGTTTTGACCTACTGACGGAACCGGATTAGGTCCTGAGGTTTTGGTTTCAACTGGAACTGAAGGAGACAGACCAGGCAGGGCATGGAGTATTGCTGGACCAGCTGGAACCGGGACGGACTGACCAGACTTGGCCTGGAATACTGCTGGACTGGCTGGAACCGGGAGAGACTGAACCGGACATATGGACGAGACCAGATTGAGTCTGGATGAACTTCAACCGGCTGGGACCGGAGGAGACTGAACCGGACATATGGACGGGACCAGATTGAGTCCGGACGAACTTGAAATGACTGAAACTGGAGAAATCTTTGGCTGGACGAGTAGGACCGGATTGAATCCCAGGATACTTGAATTGGCTGGAACCAAAGGAGACTGACCAGGCTGGTCCAGGAGAATTGCTGCTGGACCGGCTGGAACCGGGACGGACTGAACTGGACATATGGACGGGACCAGATTAAGTCCGGATGAACTTGACCCGGCTGAGAACAGAGGACACTGAACCGGACATATGGGCAGGACCAGATTGATTCCGGACGAACTTGTACCGGCTGGGACCAGCGGAGACTTTGGACCTACGGATAGAACCGGATTGGGTCCAGAGATTTTTTAAATGGCTGGAACCGAAGGAGTCTTTGGACCTACGGATGGAACCTGATTGGATCCAGAGATATTTGAATCGGCTGGAACCGAAGGAGTCTTTGGACCTACATATGAAACTGGATTGGGTCCAGAGATATTTGAATCGGCTGGAACTGAAGGCGTCTTTGGACCTACGGATGGAACCGGATTGGGTCCAGAGATATTGGAATCGGCTGGAACCAAAGGAGTCTTTGGACCTACGGATGGAACCGGATTGGGTCCAGAGATATTGGAATCGGCTGGAACTGAAGGAATCTTCAGACAGACGGATGGAACCGGATTGAGTCTAGAGACCGTTGAATCAGCTGGAACTGAAGGAGTCAGAATCTGGTTAGAACCGGAAAGAGTGGTATCTGAGTGTTCAGTTAGACCATCCTGGACCTGATCCATGCTGGATGCCAACAGGGTGGTGCTCTCTGAAGATGGCAAACAGGAGTTCCTAACTGCATCTGTAGCACAAAAATTTCCATCTGAGAACTTGGCTCTGGATACTTCCCTTGGGGCTGAAACTCTGGAGAACCCTCCTGGGTTAGACGAATCAGACACCTCTCTCAGGGTTGTTATTTCCAGCACCCCTCCTGGGATTGACAGGTCAGAAACTCCTCCTTTTTGAGAAGACTCATATGCCCCTATGAGAGCCTGAACAGTGGATACCCTTCCTGGGGCTGGATGCTCAAAACCCCCTGGACCCCCTCCTGGGGCTGAAGATACGGATGCCCCTCCTTGGGCTGTAGACAAGTACGCCCCTCCTTGGGCTGTAGACAAGTACGCCCCTCCTTGGCCTGCAGACACGGACGCCCCTCCTTGGGCTGCAGACACGGACGCCCCTCCTTGGGCTGCAGACACGGACGCCCCTCCTTGGGCTGCAGACACGGACGCCCCTCCTTGGGCTGCAGACACGGACGCCCCTCCTTGGGCTGCAGACACGGAAGACCCTCCTTGGGCTGCAGACACGGAAGACCCTCCTTGGGCTGCAGACACGGAAGACCCTCCTTGGGCTGCAGACACGGAAGCCCCTCCTTGGGCTGCAGACACGGACGCCCCTCCTTGGGCTGCAGACACGGACGCCCCTCCTTGGGCTGCAGACACGGACGCCCCTCCTTGGGCTGCAGACACGGACGCCCCTCCTTGGGCTGCAGACACGGACGCCCCTCCTTGGGCTGCAGACACGGACGCCCCTCCACAGACGCCCCTCCTTGGGCTGTAACACAGACTCCTCTGTGGGATAGGGTCTTTTAATCACAGGACCCCAGTCATAAACGAGTCTCTTTTTGAGTAGCCTTCTTAACAACCCCGTCAGCAGTAGCAGGATCGGCTACTGTGGATGACTTGTAGACATGAGCGCTATGATACCGAGATTTGTCACCATTTCCTGGCTTGCGAAGAATGCAGTCCTTAACAAAATGACCGGAATTTCCACAGTAAAGACAGAGGTGTAGCTCAGTGGCGCACACAGGGGGGGGGGGTTTCCGAGCTCCCAGAAACCCCCCCTCACAAAAAAAAAAAAAAATTTTTCTGCATGCCTATTATGCCTGCTGGCTTCCTGGTGGTACTTATAAGTGCTTAATAAAAGTTTATTTTAATTATAGTACATATATATCCATGTGCATACATATATACACATGTATATACATACATATAAACACAAACATACGATATATATACATGTGTATATATATGTGTACTGTATATATATATATATATGCATGTTTAATATGCTATGTATATATATATGTGTGTGTGTATATATATATATGTGTGTGTGTGTGTGTGTGTGTGTGTGTATGTATGTGTATATATATATATATATATATATATATATATATATATATATATATATAATATACATACACACACACTAGTTTTACGGACCCATCATATACTGGGTCACCTCAGTCCACACCCCCGTGCATGGCTCCACCCAGTTCTGGAAACCCCCCCATGCAAATCCTGCGTTTGCCACTGTAGCTCCCTACGCCACTGATGTTCGGCTTCAGAGAGCTTGGGCCATGGATAGCTCTGATGAACAACTTTTCCTTGCACAGAGGAAGAGACTTTAGTAACTGGACGGGACAAAACAGGATCAACAACGTTGGTAGTATTCCTGAAGAGATCAGGCATCACAAAAAGAATACTAGACAAAAGTTCTTGTAACTGTAATAACATCTGGTAGAAAATCTGCAGTTGGTCAGGAGTCTTAGTGCAGAAAGTCCGAGAATCTCTGGAGAAGTTCCGCTGCAGACACTGTGCCAATTGATGCTGAGTCGACTCCAAACCCTCCAAGCGTCCTGCAATATTGCATAGGAGGTCCTGCGTCAGACAAACACTTTCGGCCAGTTCCTACTGTCATGACTGTGGTTTTTGTGAACCCGGTGTTAGTGAAGTCTGACTGGAGAACTATGTGAATATTAGGCTGGTATGTAGGAATCAGTGAGAAGGAGCAATCCCTGACCGGGGATCGAACCCGGGCCTCGGCAGAGGAAGCCGTATCCTAACCACTGGATCACCAGGGACTTGGTGTTGATAGCAGGATGATGAATGTATAGGTGAGATTGAACTGGATATAGTGTCACAGGAGTAGGTGCTTATGTACTCAAGGTTACTGGCGAGATAGTAAGCCGGACTGGTTACTGGTGAGACTGAAAACCGGGCTGGTTACCGGTGAGACTGGGACGCAACTGTAATCAGGGCTTGTACCGGATATAACTGGAAACGCAACTGAAAGTAGAACGATGACTGTGGCTGTTACTTTAGGACGAGACTGAAGAACACTGCGGCTGTGACTTTAGGATGAGACTGTAGAATACTGCAGCTGTGGCTTTAAGATGACTGTGGAATACTGCAACTGTGACTTTAAGATGAGACTGTAGAATACTGCAACTGTGGCTTTAAGATGAAACTATGGAATACTGCAACTGTGACTTTAAGATGAAACTGTAGAAATACTGGATATCAATGGTAACACAACTGTAATCCAGACTGGGTAGCTGTGGCTGGCTAGTCTCTCCGGCCACATTAATTTCTGTGACAGGACGGTACCGTACGAAAGCACTCGCCGCTTTCGCGTCCCGTTGACTGCGCACAGACTGGAAGGTCAAGCCGCACGAGGCCTGACCACATAGGGGATTCCCGCTTACCGTCAGTAACCGCCTGTTACTGACTCCACCCACTGCGTTGTGGGTGGGTTCTCGCTGCCACCACCAAACTCCTAACCTGCCGTGGCGTTTGGAACCACGGTTCTGCTCTGTATGTGCCGACGCACTGCCTTACCACAGCTGTGTGGTGTTGACGAATCCCCACTAGCCACTTGCTAGGCCTCTACCGGTAGCTGGCGGAAGGCGGAGCTTGGAGACGCTAGGTACTTCCCTGGACAGCCGGAGGACGGGGCTAGGTTTGGCCTAACCCTGTTGGTCACAAGATGAAGCAGTCTTCTTGAGGCAAAGATGTTTATTTGCTCAATAGTTCTAAAGAGAACCCTTCCCTATTGCTAGGGGCAACAGCATACAATCAGATGTTTCAGCAGAATAAAGATGGTACAACTACAACTCTGGAGGCACGCAGGTCTCCTTTTTATGTCAGTTTTCCACACAGTATCACAGGGGGGTAAGCCCTCCCTGTCTTCTCCAACCAATCAGGTTATTTTACAAAATACCAATAAATTACATTTTACAAGGATATAAGTGCAATAAAACAATATCCTCCTTCCTGTCACCCAGACAACGTTTGGTATCAGATTAACATTCACTATTGATAAATTTATCACATATCTTCAAAATACAAATGTGTCTGGTCATTCCCATCTGCAGGCAATCCCAGTGTTTAAGATTACAACAGGAATAGCTACAATACAAACAAACTGTCTTCCTTCCTTTATCTGCCATTCACGGATCGTATCCCCTACATGAAACAGATTCCAAGCCCATAGACCCAGTGATTAGTATCTCTCTCTAAGGAACTTACACATCAAAAGGTATTGTCCTTCACACCTCGCTGCTAGGACAGGACCATTAGCATGCCACTTCCTATTTCCAGAGGATAAGAGATGCTTATTCAGTAACTGCATTTTTCCTTTAAATACATTTCATTTAAACACGTGTTTCCCTTTAAATATACACCAAGCCTGTCTTGAATATAAAATAAATACATTTAAACATGTCTTCCTGCAATGGTGCACAGAGCACTACATATGACATGTTAAAACACATCATTCAACAAACTTTTAAACAGTGCGCAACATGGCGCTGGGCACGCGGGTTAACCCCTTCAGTGCCGCAGACGCCATTATACGTGTGGCTGGCTAGTCTCTCCGGCCACATTCCTCCCCCCCCATTCAAGCGGGTCAACCAGGGACCCATGTCCCAACGATTTGGGTCCTGGTCCCGCAGTCCCTTGTGTTGAAGGGGACGCTACCTAGGGTGTGTAGGCTCCTGCCTAGACAGTTCATCCATAGTGCAGTGGGCCTCTCTTCGTGGGTGCACAATGTTCAAATAGTCCACCTGAAGTCCAAGTTCAAGGCGCCACCACAAAAGTCTGTCCAATTTCCCCAAGGTCGGTTGCAGCCACCTAACAGGTAGGTGGTAAGTCACCATGGTGGGGGGCTGGTTACAAACAAGTGACACCCAAGGTGTCCCAATTGTGGCATACCCCACCTCCCACCATAGCAGTTTTCTGCTCAAACAGGCCACAGGGTGCTCCTGCCCATATGGCTCTTTCTGGCTCGGTACTGCTCCCAGTCCGTGCAGTGGCGCAATAGTTCGTAACACACAGTCCTGGTCAAGAATGTGCGCCATCAGCACTGGAGCGGGTACCCGAGCCTCCTTCAATGACTGGAATGCCAACTCGCAAGCGGGTGCAAAGTCCACTGACTTGGGAATGCCCTTCCTTGCCATCTCTGTCAAGGGGTTCACTACAGGACTAAAGTCAATGACAACATGTCCGTAGGGCCTTACAGGTTCTAAGGTCAGTACCGGTCTGGGTGATGTGGGTCGGGGACAGCCTCTGGTTGCCTCCACCCCCTCTGGGTTGGGCCTACCCCTGTCTCCTCCCACATGGTGCCCCAGGCACTGCACCTCCATCATACCTATCTGGCAACTGTCTGCCCTAACTGTCAGACCTGCCCTCCAATCCTCTTCTGTCGACCTATGACTCGGGAAACCTATCCTGTCACCTAGGCCTACTCTTCCCTCCTCGTCCGCTACCTGTGCCACAGTGATGGCGGCCAGACCACCAGCCTCTGGATCCTGTGTGGCATCCACTACAGGGAGGCTGCGTGTCTTCCCCGATCTACTGTGCACAGGCAAGGGACCTGCTATGTCCACAGCAACTTGCTGCAAGGGTTCTCCTATGGGCAGAGGCCCAGAGACAACACAATCGCTGGAGTGCCCCGGCTGCCAACGCATGGCACCAGCCTTACATGTGGTCTGGGTGTCATCCGACATTCCAGACCAGGGTAAGCTCTGTATCAGGCACTTCAGGGTACGGTCTGTCTCCGGGTTGCTGTCCAAAGGGGTTTCGCTGGCAACCGACACCGGTTGCACAGGAACGTTCCCTGAGGGGACCAGTTGGACACATTCCCTATCTGGTCTATCCCCTCCCACTTTCCTGGCTAACCTGTACCTTAACCCTTCCCGCCAGGTCAAACTTCCCGCCCCAACCCTGTCAAGGCCGCTGCCAGAGTGGCGCCTCATGCCTTTCGGGGATGGGTCAGAGAGTTGAGCCTCCCTAAACTCCTGCCTGTGGCCCTCAATCTCTCCTAAATTGGGACACTCTACAGGGGGATCTAGGTAGGGACTACTAGGGTCAGTCTGGTAGGGGTCAGTCATGGAAAAGTCAGTGTGGTTTTTCATACTCACCGCCGGAGTTGGCAAACCACTTGGGTCAGGAGCATCATTGGGCACCCCCACAGGATCAAACGAGCTGGAACCGACATCCTCTGCGTTGCTAGGGGATGTAGGCATACCAGAGGCAAAAGTCATGCGGGGCTGATGTGCTGATCTAGCCGCTGTGATCTTTTCCTCTGGGCTGGTTGAAGCTGTGGTTGGCTGTGCTGGCAGTTGTCTAGCAGCTGTAGTCTTTTCCTCTGGGCTGGGCTGTGCTGGAGTAGCTGATGTCAACGGTGGTTTTGGAACTTGACTCCGGGGAATGGCGCCAACAAACATAGTGACGATCCCACCACCCAGATCATTTCCTAGGACCACATCAGTTGGGAGACCATCCATGACGGCAACTTCTCGCAACTCTGGTCCAGCTCCCCAGTCCAGGTAGACTCTTGCCATGGGAACCGCTTTTTCTGTTCCTTCTGCCAGGGTGACCGTGGCAGTGCGACCCTGCAATACTGCAGCAGGATCTATAAGGTGGGGGCTCACCACAGTGATTGAGGCCCCAGAGTCTCTTAGGCCTTCTCCCTGCAGGGGTCCCACGTGGACTGGCTGCAGGTGCCTCCACATGTTGTGTAGGGGCTGTTTGGCCATGCAGGTGACTCTCTCCGCAGAGTGCACCTGTCTCTCGCCACACTCCATCGGACTGACTGGAGGGGGAACAGTCTCTGTAGGCTCATCTCCTCTCGTCAAACAAGCGAGCCGGGCTCCAGCACTCGGATTTGGGGCACGAGTCTGGGGTGCTTGGGATGCAGGACAGTTCATCCTCCGATGTCCGATTTTCCCACAGCCGTAGCACTTCTTCTCCAGTCGTGGCACCGATGATCTCTGATCAGTTGCAGGGACGCTGCGGTGCGGTTGCTGGCCAAGAGCACCCGGGTTGGAAGATGCTTGTCTTTGGGGTTGATGAGCTGAAGAGGGTGGTCCCCTTGGTGGTACAGTCTGTTGGAGCTGGCTGCTGGCGGGGCGCTTCTGCCCCCGTGGCCGAATTGCCACATATTTGTCGGCTAATTGGGCAGCCATTTTTAAGCTGGGTGGCTCCCGATCTAGCACCCACTCCTTCACTTCTTGGGCGCACCTGCGGTAGAACTGCTCCCTCAGATCAGGTCGATCAGTGCGTCCCATGTAGTGGCTTCCGAATCCTTCACCCACTTCACCACGTACTGCCGCAGCTGGGTGGCGAACTGCTCATGGGTGCTGCTAGGATTCTTGGGCAAGTCTCTGAACTTCTTCCTGTAAGACTCTGGAGTGATGAAGAATCGCTGGAGGAGGGCCTTCGCGACTTCGTCGTAGTTCCCACAGTCCTCCGTCGCCACTCCTCGATAGGCCTCCAAGGCCTCTCCATGCAGAGTGGGCACAAGGTGTCTCACCCACTCTGACTTGGGTAGATCATGTAATTTGCAAGTCCTTTCAAAAACTTGTAAATGTCCATCAATGTCCCCATCACTGTCTGCAAACTTGGCAAACTGAATACGTCCTGATCTGTGTACAACAGCTGACAACGGCTCCCGGGGTACCACGGCCTGTGATGCCCGCTCCGCATGCCACATCCGAATGACAAGCATGCGTTCTTGCTCCGTTGCCCTTTCCCCCAATTCCGCTAGCCGATCTGCTAGGGTATCTGGGCCGCCCCCCCTGGAACGTTGGGATCCTGGCCATGCTAGGGATTGCTGGGAAACATTGCTGCGGTGAGAGAGGGCGGGGCTTGTGGTTCTCACCGGTTCCTTACGAAGGTCCACTGTTGGGCCGTCCTCTGCGATGCTGACGCAGTCAGTGCTTTCCACCTCCGCCCGATGAGACTCCTCCACGCTCCTGAGCGCCGCCTTCATGACGCTTCTGGATGCGTTGGAAGGGATATCCACACCCTTCTCCTGGCACACGATCTCCAGATCGCCCTTGGACATTCCGCCATCTTGTGCGTTCTCCTGCGCTGCAGTTACTCCTCTTCTGAGTAACTCGGCTTCTCCAATCGGGTGATGAAAAGCCGCCTGGGAATATCCCACCACTATGCCACCAATTTCTGTGACAGGACGGTACCGTACGAAAGCACTCGCCGCTTTCGCGTCCCGTTGACTGCGCACAGACTGGAAGGTCAAGCCGCACGAGGCCTGACCACATAGGGGATTCCCGCTTACCGTCAGTAACCGCCTGTTACTGACTCCACCCACTGCGTTGTGGGCGGGTTCTCGCTGCCACCACCAAACTCCTAACCTGCCGTGGCGTTTGGAACCACGGTTCTGCTCTGTATGTGCCGACGCACTGCCTTACCACAGCTGTGTGGTGTTGACGAATCCCCACTAGCCATTTGCTAGGCCTCTACCGGTAGCTGGCGGAAGGCGGAGCTTGGAGACGCTAGGTACTTCCCTGGACAGCCGGAGGACGGGGCTAGGTTTGGCCTAACCCTGTTGGTCACAAGATGAAGCAGTCTTCTTGAGGCAAAGATGTTTATTTGCTCAATAGTTCTAAAGAGAACCCTTCCCTATTGCTAGGGGCAACAGCATACAATCAGATGTTTCAGCAGAATAAAGATGGTACAACTACAACTCTGGAGGCACGCAGGTCTCCTTTTTATGTCAGTTTTCCGCACAGTATCACAGGGGGGTAAGCCCTCCCTGTCTTCTCCAACCAATCAGGTTATTTTACAAAATACCAATAAATTACATTTTACAAGGATATAAGTGCAATAAAACAATATCCTCCTTCCTGTCACCCAGACAACGTTTGGTATCAGATTAACATTCACTATTGATAAATTTATCACATATCTTCAAAATACAAATGTGTCTGGTCATTCCCATCTGCAGGCAATCCCAGTGTTTAAGATTACAACAGGAATAGCTACAATACAAACAAACTGTCTTCCTTCCTTTATCTGCCATTCACGGATCGTATCCCCTACATGAAACAGATTCCAAGCCCATAGACCCAGTGATTAGTATCTCTCTCTAAGGAACTTACACATCAAAAGGTATTGTCCTTCACACCTCGCTGCTAGGACAGGACCATTAGCATGCCACTTCCTATTTCCAGAGGATAAGAGATGCTTATTCAGTAACTGCATTTTTCCTTTAAATACATTTCATTTAAACACGTGTTTCCCTTTAAATATACACCAAGCCTGTCTTGAATATAAAATAAATACATTTAAACATGTCTTCCTGCAATGGTGCACAGAGCACTACATATGACATGTTAAAACACATCATTCAACAAACTTTTAAACAGTGCGCAACATGGCGCTGGGCACGCGGGTTAACCCCTTCAGTGCCGCAGACGCCATTATACGTGTGGCTGGCTAGTCTCTCCGGCCACAGTAGCAAAGGAGCAGAGTTTTACAGGAACCGAAGTACAAGTGTTACCTTTAGGGAGCTCAGCTTCTAAGCTCACACAGAGCTGTGTGTGACACGAGTAATTGGCAGAGTTTCCAACTCAAGTCTCCTGACTTATACTTCCTGGTCCTTGGTGATTGGTGAGCAGTGTCAGGTGATTCAGAGAGTCTCAGGCTGGCACAGGATTGGACAGCTCTGGGTCAGGTGAACAGTCACTGCCATGTGAGTACTCTAGACTAGGCTGTGATGTGGAGTGAGGCCTAGCAGGTCGAAAGAACACTGAAGCCTGAACTTCTGCAAACAAATAGAGGATGCTGGCTTTTAGGCCTAAACTTCAGATTGCTGAATTCAGACTCACACAGAAGATTAATCACCACAGATGGAGCTCGCTAACTCTTACCTTCCAGGCAGAGAACTCAGGACTCGGGAAACTCATGGTAATGGCAAGCTGTTTATCCCAGTGAGCAGAAAAAACACAGGATCCAGGACAGATGGCAGAGGTAAGTCACCCAATATGAGAACTACAGTCAGGATTGTGACACAGATACTATTGTTACTATGTTACCTCCAGCCAACTCGGACTTCTTTACATCCGGCCCATTATGCTCAGTTTCTGTATTGTATTATGCTCATACTATCTGTTAAACACCTTGAACCCTATTCGAGAAAGAGAGCTACTGTATAAAAATAAAATAATTATTAAAGAATCTCTTAGTTCATCCAAATTAGAAAGATATACAAAACATTAATATTGAATTATTATTAATTGGGTGTGGAGTGTTGAGTTGACAGTAACTAGGTCGACAGTCATTAGGTCGACAATGACTAGGTCGACACCTGAAAAAGGTCAACATGGAAAAAGATTGTCATGGAAAAAGGCTGACATGTTTTTGTTTTTTTAAATGGTGTTTTTTTCGTATAGTGACCGGGAACGCCAATTAATGCACCGTGTCTGCACGCCATGCTTCGGGCAAGGTGCTTCACTGCGTTCGCCATGCTTTGGGCAAGGTGATCAGCACCGGTTACTATTTCCAATCGTAGTCCACGTGGATCATAAAGTATGAAAAAGTAAAAAAAAAACCTCATGTCAACCTTTTCATGTGTCGACCTAGTGACCATGTCGACCAATAGTGGTCAACCTAATGAGTGTCGACCCAAAGCCCGGATACCATATTAATTAGCTTTGGTAAATACTTATCAAAACATCTCCAGCTCTTATTACAGGCAGAAATATTTTTGCATAAGACTCTTAACTTTGAACACCAAGACATAAAAAGAGAATTTTGGTATTTACCGATAAATCTATTTCTCCGAACCCACTTGGGGACACTGGAGATTAGACAGCTGGGGTGTGAAGAATTGAGATTGGAGGTAGCACAATGTATGTAAAAAAACAAAAGTGCACAGCTGGCTCCTCCCCCTTCATGCCCCTCCGTCCCTCCAGTTTGAAAAATTGATGGAGAGAAGAGGGAACATGAGGGAAAACCATTCGGCAAGGAACCAACCATACCATAGCCTTGTAGCCTCTTTTAAGGCCATCCGGTCCTTCGTTCCTCCTGGATGGTTTATATATGCCGCTGCTGTCACATTGGGGGTCATTCAGAGTTGTTCGCTCGTTGCCGATTTTCGCAACGGAGCGATTAAGGCGAAAATGCGCATGGTATGCAGTGCGCATGCGCTAAGTATTTTAGCACAAAACTTAGTAGATTTACTCACGTCCGAACGAAGAATTTTCATTGTTGAAGTGATCGGAGTGTTATTGACAGGAAGTGGGTGTTTCTGGGCGGAAACTGACCGTTTTCTGGGAGTGTGCGGAAAAACGCAGGTGTGCCAGGATAAAATGCAGGAGTGTCTGGAGAAACGGGGGAATGGGTGACCGAACGCAGGGCGTTTGTGACGTCAAACCAGGAATGAAACGGGCTGAGCTGATCGCAATGTAGGAGTAAGTCCCGAGCTACTCAGAAACTGCTAAGAAATTTCTATTCGCAATTCTGCTAAGCTAAGATACACTCCCAGAGGGTGGCGGCCTAGCGTGTGCAATGCTGCTAAAATCTGCTAGCGAGCGAACAACTCGGAATAACCCCCCTTGTCCGATTGCACTTTCACGTGCTGTGCTCGTACCAGGCTCTCCGCTTGAAGAAGCGCATTGTAGATGGCTCGTAGTTCCAGCACATTTTTTGGTAGATGGTTTTCGTATGGTGACCACCTCCCCTGAAATTGATGGTTGCCCAGTACTGCACCCCAACCTCTGAGACTTGCATCTATTGTCAAAATGATCCAATCCCAGATTCCAAAACATTTCCCCGCTGATAAGTTCTTGTGGACTGACCACCAAATCAACAAAATTCTGGCGACAAGCGAATCTTCCGGTGAAGGCGCAGGTGCAAGCATGCCCCTTGTGCAATCAAATTCATATGGAAAGGTCTTGAATGAAATCTGCCATATTGAATTGCTTCGAAAGATGCTACCATCTTCCATAGAAGCCATATACAAAGGTGTAGAGACACTGTCTGATTTTGTAAAACCTGGTGAACCATGTTTCTGATATCTTGAATCTTGACTTCTGGGAGGAAGACTCTCAACCATATCGTGTCCACACTGAGACCCAAGAATTGAATTCTTTGGGTTGGTTGTAAGTTGGATTTTTTTTAAGTTCACAATCCAACCTTGTTGAGTCGGGACCTGATAAGTGATCTGTGCGTCCCGGATCAAGAATTCCTGGGACGGGGCCTTGATAAGAAGGTCATCCAAATAAGGTATTATTGTTACCCCTATTGACCTCAATTTCGCTACTATGACCGCCATGACCTTTGTGAAGGTCCTTGGAGCCGATGACAGGCAGAACGGTAGTGCTCTAAATTGGTAGTGGTTCTTCTCCACAGCAAACCTCAGATATGCTTGATGTGGTGTCCAAATTGGAACATGTAGGGACGCATTCTTTATGTCCATTGACACCATGAATTCCTGTTGTTCCAAACCTGCAATGAACGACTGTATCGATTCCATCTAGAACTGGTAAACTGTCAAGAATTGATTTAACACCTTTAAATTTAGAATGGGTCTGACTGAGCCATCTGGTTTGGGTACCACAAATTTTTTTTAATAAAATCCCTTCCCTCTCTGTGGTACCGGAACAATGACCTCTTGTAGAAGCAATTTTTGGATTGCTGTTTCTAATGCCCTTGCCTTTTGAGTGCAATGAGGTAAACCTGTAGTAAAGAACTGACTGTGAGGGCGGACTAGAAAATCTATTTTGTAACCCTGGGAGACTATATTGTTGACCCAGACATTTGAAGAGGTTTTGGCCCAGGCTTCCTGAAACCTTGTCAATTGGGCGCCCACCTTGGGGGACCCAAGATGAGCTGGGAGACCGTCATGCCACGGTCTTGTCAGTGGGCTTAGAGTCCTGTTTTTGGGCTGTTGACTGGGAACGGCCTCTGCCTCTGTTTCCATGAGGTTGTCCTCCAAAACCTCTACATCTGGCACGAAGGACTGTGTCCTAAATGAAGTAAAAGCCGGACCAGAATAACTTCGTCTTACAGCTGGCGTGGTTCTAGGATATGTAGTAGGCAGGAATGTCGATTTTCCAGCCGTGGCCTGTGAAATCAATTTATCCAATTCGGGACCAAACAAGGTCTCCCCAACAAAAGGAATATCCTCTACTGACTTTTTTTTTGAGCCTGAATCCACCTGCCAGTCTCTGAGCCACAGTATTCGTCTTACTGATACTGCAGAAGCCAAAATACATGATGCTATCCTACTAGCATCCTTTGCAGACTGGCAAAGATAAATGGCTGACTCCCGGATATGCTCCGCTAAACGAAATATCTCCTCCTGGTTGTTATTATCATTTGCCACTGTGCAAACTATCTGACCAGCCCAAGCAACAAAAGCCTTATTAATTCAGGCACTCTCAAGCATAGGTCTGTGGGATGCCCCTGCTGCCACAAAGATGGACTTAAGCGCTGTGTCCAACTTGCGGTACGAAGCATCCTTTAATGTAGTCACATTTGGTATAGGTAAGATAGTCTTTTTCGACAATCTAGCCAAAGACGTATCCACACTAGGTGGGACCTTCCATTTTTTCATGACCCCTGTTCCTTGGGTGAGTTAGGAATGGGAAATACTGCCATTTGTGGCTTTTAAGACTCAAACAGATCGAAAACTTCACGTTCCTTAACTACTTCTTCCTTGAAGTGAAGGACCTGCTTTACTGCTTCAATAAGGAATTCCAAGCCCGTAATCTCTGAATCCTCCTCTTGAGGAGTAACCGCAAATACCTCTTCAATCAACTCCCTGTCATCATCATCATCTACCAAGAGACTCTGACTTCTCTTGCAGAACAGGAAGGGGTCTCTTTACTGATTTACGCACAGATTTTTCTACCTGTGTAAGCGGTGTAAGTCTAATCCGGAATTCCTCTTTAGTCTTAGAAAAACCCACAGTCCATTCTAAATGTTGCTTGCGAGATTCTGCCATTTCTTTTAAAATATCTGCCAGGGCATTTTCCCATGTTCCGGATGTACCACTAACGCCTGCCTGTGCGTCCATACCCGGACATGTGTCGCACACCCCCGAGCTACCAACACTTGTGCTCTTTTTCTCACATTTAGAAGTAGAACACAGGTAGCTAATTTATGTGGTCTTGGTTGGTGCTTTTGACACCATGTTAATAGTACACATACACACAGCAAACAGCAGTTCTGTCACTCTATTAGAATAGATGGAGACAGACTGTAGGGATTTGAGGAGCAATGAAAAACAGGGAAATGCACAGCTGGTTAATATAAAACAAAATCAACAAAAACAAAAAATTTTTGTACCAGCCGGTGATTTACAAACACCACACCACCAACTGTTATGACAGCAAGTCTCCGATGCTCCCCACCTCCAGACCTGTCAGCAGCGTCCCTTGGGTCGCCTGTTGGGTTGCCTGCATAGTCCATTTTTCCTTGCGATGCCGATCCCGCGGGGCCACGCTTCGGCATCGCAAGGGCTATACACGGTGCGATATGCACTACATTTTCTTACAATTTTTACTATATAGTCAAAATTGAAATAAATATTGCACCATGTATACACAGCATAAGTAATCACTAGTTGCCCCATTTATTTGCCAGCAACAAAAATTGTATCAAAAGTTCTACTCTTTATTTCATCCCTCAAACTTTTCATATTCTTTCCCAAGTACATATACCTAAAACAGGCAGAGTGCTTCTTATAGCAGTATACTCCATTCCCGCTAATGCGACAAACAATAACGTGCAACATGCCAGACATTTCCACACTCGTATAAAACTTCTGCTCTGGGGGTCTGAATTCCCATGTGGTTGGGCAGATAGCTGCAATTAAGATGGATATACACTATAAGATTATCTGTCCAACCTTTCTGGTTGGAACAAAAAAAGAGGATTTTGGTAGTTACTGATAAATCCATTTCTCTGAATCCACTCGGGGAGACCTGAGAACTTAGACAGCTGGGGGTGTGAAGGATGCAGACCGGAGGTAGCACAATCTAAATAAAAAAATTATGCGCAGCTGGCTCCTGCACAACTCCCTGTCCCTCCAGTTTGAAAAGTAGATGGAGAGATAAGAGAACATGAAAAATCAATCCATAAGGGAAGGAA
Organism: Pseudophryne corroboree; assembly: GCF_028390025.1. Classification (NCBI taxonomy): domain Eukaryota; kingdom Metazoa; phylum Chordata; class Amphibia; order Anura; family Myobatrachidae; genus Pseudophryne; species Pseudophryne corroboree. Next base: position 352,231,093 of record NC_086452.1, on the reverse strand, counting down.
CCAACCAACCAACTAACCAACCAACCGTACCAACACGTCAAACAACAACCAAGAACTAATAACATAGTAATCAAACCGTTTGAACTAAATTTAAAAGAACACGCAGGCAGACAGCACTGAGGCGGGCGTTCAGTGTCCCCGAGTGGATTCAGATAAATGGATTTATCGGTAAGTACCAAAATCCTCTTCTCTTTTATCCACTAGGGGACACTGGAGAACTTAGACCACTGAGAACACCCCAAAGATACTCCCATGTGCGGGAGAGCGGTCTGAAGCCAGAAGAACCAAACATCTAAAACTTGCATCTCCAGATGCAAACGTGTCGAACTTGTAAAACCGAGTGAACGTGTGTGCTGATGACTACGTTGCAGCTCTGCAAAGTTGTGTAGTGGAAGCTCCTCTAGCCGCAGCCCATGATGCTCCTACTGATCTGGTGGTATAAACACCTACCCAAAAAGGAACTCTCTTACCACAAGCAATGTATACTTGCTTGATGGCTAGTCGTATCCATCTGGCCAAGGTCTGGGGCCATCGTACAGTACAAACAACATGTCCGATTTTCTAATAGAAACAGCAGCCTGGACATACACCCGTAAGGCTCTGACCACATCCTAGGACAGGTCCTCTTCTGACAATCCTTTGAAGGATGGGACCACAATCAGCTGGTTTATGTGGAAACCCTGAAACCACCTTAGGTAAAAACTCCACCTTTGTTCGTAGTTTTGCTCTGTCTTCATGAAAGAACACCTAACTTTGAGACCCTTCTAGCTGATGCCAAGGCCAGAAGCAGGACCGCCTTCCAACTTACATATATTTAAGGTCTGTCCTTTCCAAAGGTTCGAAACGGCCGATTTAGAAAATTCTAGGACCAAATTTAAATCCCATGGAGCCGTGGGTGGACAAAAAGGTGGTTGTATTCTCAATACACCTTTTAAAAATGTCTGGACTTCTTGCAAGGACGCCAGACGTCGTTGAAAAAGGATAGAGGGGGCAGAGACCTGTACCTTCAAAGATCCCAATCTCAAACCACCATCCAAACCCTTTTGGAGAAACCTCAACAATCTAGTAAGATGGAACTCTCTAGGGTTCCAACCCTGAGGTTGTCATCAGTTCATGTTCTTCTTCCAAATTCTATAGTAATGTGCCGCCATGACTGGCTTCCTTGCAGCTAACATGGTAGGAATAGCTGATTTTGGGATACCCCTGTCTCTTAGTATACTGGTCTCAAGAACCATGCCTTCAAATGCAGACAGTTCAGATATGGGTGAAGGAATGGGCCTTGTGACAACAGGTCCTCACTCTGCGGCAGTCTCCAAGGATCTTCCGCCAGGAGTCCCCTCAGATCCGAGTACCAATTTCTGCGAGGCCAGTCTGGTGCTATTAAAATCACCCACGCTCTTTCCCATTTCACCTTTTTTATCACTCTTGGTAACAGGGGAAACGGCGGGAAGATGTACACCAGGTCGTATGTCCATGGAATCGCCAGCGCATCCACCACCTCTGCTGCTGGATCCCACGTCCTGGCCACATATCTTGGCAACTGATGGTTGTTCCGCGAAGCCATTAGATCTATCTGCGGCAGACCCCAGCTTCTTACCACTGCGTTGAATACCTGAGGATGTAGACACCACTCTCCTGGATGCATATCCTGATGAATGAGCTAGTCTGCTTCCCAATTTTCCACTCCTGGAATGAACACTTCCGACAGTATTATACTGCACTTTTCTGTCCAAGACAGATTCCTTGTGGCCTCCTTTAAAGACACGCGGCTTCTTGTTCCTCCCTGACAGTTTATGTATGCCATTGCCGTCACATTGTCCGACTGCACTCTCACGTGTTGAGCCTTTACTAAATCTTCCACCATCGGAAGAGCATTGTAAATGGCTCTTAACTCTAAGACATTTATTGGTAGACTGCTCTCCTGTGGTGACCATCTTCCCTGAAACTGATGGTTTTCCAGTACTGCCCCCCATCCTCTGAGACTGGCATCTGTTGTCAGAATCTTCCAGTCCCAGATTCCAAACTTCTGTACTGCTGCTAGATTCTTGTGGACCGATCACCAAATTAGCAAAGTCCTGGCCTGGGGCAATAAGCGAATCCTTCAGTGGAGAAGTAAATGCATGCCTGCCCCCTGGGCAATCAGATCCAGCTGAAAAGGTCTGGAATGAAGCCTGACATATTGGATCACTTCGAAGGATGCTACCATCTTCCCTAGAAGCCTTACACAAAGATGTAGAGAGACAGTCTGGTTCTTCAGAACCTGACAAACCATTTCCATGATGTCTCGAATCTTGTCCTCTGGAAGAAACACTTTCACATGCACCGTATCTAAAATGAGACCCAGGAATTGAATCCTCTGCGTTGGTTGTAGAACTGATTTTTTCAAATTCACAATCCAGCCGTGTCAAGTCAGAAACCGATGAGTGATCTGAGCATCTCTGATCAATTGATCCGGAGAGAGAACCTTGATAAGAAAGTCGTCCAGATATGGTATTATCGTTACCCCTAGTGATCTCAATTTCACTACCATGACTGCTATGATCTTCGTGAAGATTCTCGGGATTGATAATAAGCCAAATGGAAGGGCTCTGAACTAGTAATGAGTCTTGCCCACAGCAAACTGTAAATAGGCTTGGTGTGGAGACCAAATTGGGACATGGAGGTACGCGTCTTTTATGTCCATCGACACCATGAACTCCCTTAGTTCCAGACTCGCAATAACTGACTGTATCGATTCCATCTTGAACTTGTAAATTGTCAGGAATTGATTTAAAACACCTTTAAATTGAGGATTGGTCTGACGGACCCATCTGGTTTTGACACAACAAAAAGATTTGAGTAAAATCCTGTTCATCTTTGAGAAATCGGGACCCAGCATAATTACTCCGTCTGAAGTAACCTTTGAATAGCAATTTCTAAAAACTTCGCTCTTAGAGGGCACAGAGGAAGGCCTGTCGTAAAAAACTGACTGTGAGGTTGGTTCAGAAAATCTATCTTGTATCCTTGGGAAAGGAAGATTTTGGTACTTACCATTAAATCCCTTTTTTGGAAGCCATAGGGGACACTGGCACAACTTCAAGACTGTGGGGTGATCATGGTGGCTTACAGGGAGCTGGCACTTTAAATAATCTATGAAGTGAAACAGGCTCCTCCCCCATCATCCCTCAGTTATGAATTAGCCAAGAGGAGACGGGAAGAAGAGAACAGAAACTAGATGAGGGAAGAGAGCATATAACAATTAACCACAACAGCACAACAAGGAAGGCAAGAGAACAGCGACAGGCTAGCGGTCAGTGTCCCCTATGGCTCCTGAGAAAGGGATTTATCGGTAAGTACCAAAATCTTCCTTTTTCTTTCAGCCACTAGGGGCCACTGGCACAACTTCAAGACTGTGGGGACGTCCCAAAGTTTCCCCCCAGGGTGGGAGATCGCTGAGGAACTTGCAAACCAAGACAGCCAAACAGTGAAGATGAAAACGCAAAAGTATCAAACTTGTAGAATTTAGCAAACGTATGAATACTGGACCAAGTGGCTGCTCTACAGAGAGACAGTCGGGGGGACTAGTGGCCCACGAAGACCCAACTGAGCGTGTAGAGTGGGCAGCAATGGTTAATGGAGGTCGCCTAGATTGGTGTAGATAGGCCTGACGAATAGTCAACCTAATCCAGCGGGCCAAGGTTTCTGGCAGTCTGTAGCAATGTGCACCTGTCTCTGCTACCAATGCTGATTACTGAGGAGAGAAGAAACATTGTTGCTAACACATGAACTGCCTGGCTGATAAAAGCACCTTTTTGTGATTGACCGGTAAAAAAAACAAAACGCCCCTCCCCCCTTACACAGGCAACCATCTCAACCAGGTCTAAAGCCATTTTGAATGGGTGCCTGACCAAATTAACAACAGGTCTATATTGCACTTAATGTATAAAATGTGCTCTGTTATGAACCCTGCTGTCCCACCGCGGTAAGTGACAACCATACCTCTTCTACCTGTGACGCCAGGAAGCTGGTCTCCGTTAGCGCTGTAAGCGAGGAGGGGGGGGTGGCCGCTGTGCTGGCTGCTGCCACGCGGCAGTGAAAACAACAATACCGCAGCCGCGCGGCAGTGAAGGCAACAATACTGCTGCCGCAGCTACCTCTATCCTCGGGGAACTTGCGCTGGCGGAGGACGCAGGCACCGCATATCTGTACAGGGAGGATGTACTCCCCAGTCCGTTGAAGCCTCAGGATGGTGCGGCTTTTCTTTTAGGGACAAACAATGCTTCTCAGTTAAGCTCTGTTCTCCCTTGTGCAGCGTAACGCTGCTAGTGTCTGACCCGGACCCCACTTCTGTAGTTAAGTGGCGAAGGGTTCCTTAGGCCAAGGGACTAAGTCCCAAGAACTATAAGATTAAAAAGAAAAGAAAAAAAGATGTAACTGAGCAGGAGCTCAGTCAGCAGTGACTGGTTCCCTCAGCACAAATTCAAAACTGAGGGATGAAGGGGGATAGAGGGGGAGGAGCCTGTTTCAGTTCTTAGATTATTTAAAGTGCCAGCTCCCTGTAAGCAACCATCATCACCCCACAGTCTTGAAGATGTACCAGTGTCTAGTAACAACAACCACAAGTGCCTGGCCCTAATTTATAATAAATATATCTATCTATCTATCTATCTATCTCTGGGACGTGCAGGCAGGGGAGGCAGTACCTCCCCTATCATTAATGAGTAAAATAATACAAAGAAGATACTTATGACACATAAGTATCTTCTTTATTATTTTACTCATCATTAAAGTGTGCACAATTAGTTTGGGAGGCACCGATCGTGGTGCCTCCCGTAGTGATCGAGAAAAGATGTGGGAGCGGGGGGCGGATATGGGAGCGGGAGGCGGGCACGGGCGGGGCCTAGCAATGGGCAGGAAAAGCCCATTGAAATTGTATGGGAAAGCAGCACCATCAGAGGTGCCGCTTTCCTACAACCTATGAAACCTATGAAAGCACGCCCCTGTGAGTGAGGCCACAGTGATTGGCCAGCGGATCCGTCACTGGATCCGCTGTCAATCACTGCGGGCGTAGGTGGCGGCGAAGGTGCGGGATGCGGCGGGCGGCGGAGGTGCGGGCAGCGGTAGCGGCGGCGGGACGCGTCGCGGCAGTACGGACAGTTCAGCAGAGTTTGGCAGCGGAAGCGGTACCCATTTCAAAAATGGCGCCTCAGCGTCATTTTTGAAATTCAAGATGGCCGCCGATAGCCAATCATGGCTCGCCGCGTCATCGCCCCGCCCCCTCCGCTGACTTATATAAGTCAGCGCGAGGCAGTGGCTGCCAGTCCGACGGTGGAGGAGGAGCTGAGAAGAGCTCCTGTAGACCGAAGACGCAGTGGAAGTCCTGGATGGGCGGCGGCTATGCAAAACAGCTTAGCAGCCGCTGCCCACCAGGTGAAGACGCTGGAAGTCCTGGGAAGGCGGCGGCCATGCAAAAGAGCTTAAAGGCCGCCGCATCCCAGGTGAAGACGCCGGATGAAGACTCCAGAAGCCCTGGGGAGGTGGCGCCCCCCCAGGTGAAGACGCCAGAAGCCCTGGGAAGGCGGCGGCCATGCAAAAGAGCTTAAAGTCCGCCGCCCCCAGGTGAAGACCCTGTTTAATAAAGGTTTTTTTAAAGTACGTGTAGTGTTTTTTTTTTTTTATATTTTCTTTACAGGTGGACTACAGGTGGACTACAGGTGCCAGTGGGCCCTTTATGTTCAGGCATGCTGGCACTTGTGGTTCTCCAAGTGCCAGCATGCTGGTGCAGGCTTGCTGGGACCTGTAGGCCACCTGTAAAGAACAATATTACTATTCTTTACGGGTAGACTACAGGTGCCAGTTGGCCATTTATGTCCGGGCATACTGGCACTTGTGGTTCTCCAAGTGCCAGCATGCTGGGGCAGGCTTGCTGGGACCTGTAGGCCACCTGTAAAGAACAGAATTAGCATACAATGAACCCCGCACCCACCGCCACCAGGGGTGCGGGGCATAGCACTGGGCTATCAGCCCAGTGCTGGTTATTGCTCGGGAGGGGGGACCCCATTTTCATTTTTTGGGGGCCCCACTTTCCGAGGAATACCAGCCCTGGGCTGACTGGTTTGGGGGGTGTTTAATGGCATGGCAGTCGACCCCACACTGAGTGTCTCCCCTGCTATGGCATTCCCCCCCCCTAGCTGGTTCTGCCTGGTGCTGGTTTTAGCGGTGTGGGGGGACTGCTTTTTTTTTCCCGGGGTGGGTGGGGGGGGGGGGGGGGGGGTGTTTAGCTGCAGTGCCTCCCCAGCCCCTGACCTCACGTCACTGATTTTATATATATATATATATATATATATATATATATATATAAAAATAAATAATTATAGTACACAACACACACACATAAAAATAACTGTAGCATTAATAACACTAATATTTTAAAACACCAATTGTTCAGATAATCGTATCAAGCAGCAAAGGAATGACTGGCTTGTGGATATAGCCAAAAATCACCTGATATAATCAAGTGTAGAACTAAAAAACTATTTTTTTCCTTCTGCGCTATTTAATTAAAATGAAGCAACAGGACATAAATGTACTTGATACACCAATCAATTTATAATGAGTTTTAATCTTCGAATGACTAATTACATAAAAACAATATAATACATCAAAAATAAAAGAAAAAAAGGGATTATTTTATATATAAACCAAAATAACATATAAAATATAAGCATAAGAGGTGGATCATATATCTAAAACTATAATATTATCCACAGCGGGCTCCACTGTCAGCTGTACTAATGAAATACTGTCCAAATTCAACAATAGCCTTGTTCACCCAAGCACTAATAATCGTAGGCCTCTTTAAGAGTAGGTCATGTTTGGTATAGGTAAGATTGTCCTTTTTGGACAGTCTAGCCAGGGAAGCATCCACAATCGGCGGAACCTCCCACTTAGACATGATACCCCTGGGTAGTGGGTAGTTAGACGTGAATTTTCTGGGGATTAGTCTATCCGGCTACATCCAAGCTTCTTCCATACGACTTTGGAGAGTCTGAAGAATCGGAAAAATTGCACTTTGCAGTTTCGGAGACTAAAATAATAAGAATTTACTCACCGGTAATTCTATTTCTCGTAGTCCGTAGTGGATGCTGGGAACTCCGTAAGGACCATGGGGAAAGCGGGCTCCGAAGGAGGCTGGGCACTCTAGAAAGATTTAGGACTACCTGGTGTGCACTGGCTCCTCCCACTATGACCCTCCTCCAAGCCTCAGTTAGGACACTGTGCCCGGACGAGCTGACATAATAAGGAAGGATTTAGAATCCCGGGTAAGACTCTTACCAGCTACACCAATCACACCGTACAACTCGTGATACTATATCCAGTTTGACAGTATGAAAACAACTGAGCCTCTCAACAGATGGCTCAACAATAACCCTTTAGTTAACAATAACTATTTACAAGTATTGCAGACAATCCGCACTTGGGATGGGCGCCCAGCATCCACTACGGACTACGAGAAATAGAATTACCGGTGAGTAAATTCTTATTTTCTCTAACGTCCTAGTGGATGCTGGGAACTCCGTAAGGACCATGGGGATTATACCAAAGCTCCCAAACGGGCGGGAGAGTGCGGATGACTCTGTAGCACCGAATGAGAGAACTCCAGGTCCTCCTCAGCCAGGGTATCAAATTTGTAGAATTTTGCAAACGTGTTTGCCCCTGACCAAGTAGCTGCTCGGCAAAGTTGTAAAGCCGAGACCCCTCGGGCAGCCACCCAAGATGAGCCCACCTTCCTTGTGGAATGGGCATTTACAGATTGTGGCTGTGGTAGGCCTGCCACAGAATGTGCAAGCTGAATTGTACTACAAATCCAGCGAGCAATAGACTGCTTAGAAGCAGGAGCACCCAGCTTGTTGGGTGCATACAGGATAAACAGCGAGTCAGATTTTCTGACTCCAGCTGTCCTGGAAACATATATTTTCAGGGCCCTGACCGTCTAGCAACTTGGAATCCTTCAATTCACTAGTAGCCGCCGGCACCACAATAGGCTGGTTCAGGTGAAATGCTGACACCACCTTAGGGAGAAATTGGGGACGAGTCCTCAATTCTGCCCTATCCATATGGAAAATCAGATAAGGGCTTTTACATGATAAAGCCGCCAATTCTGACACTCGCCTGGCTGAAGCCAAGGCCAATAACATGACCACTTTCCACGTGAGATATTTCAGATCCACGGTTTTTAGTGGCTCAAACCAATGTGATTTTAAGAAACTCAACATCACGTTGAGATCCCAAGGTGCCACAGGAGGCACAAACGGGGGCTGAATATGCAGCACTCCTTTCACAAATGTCTGAACTTCAGGTACTGAAGCTAGTTCTTTTTGAAAGAAAATCGACAGAGCCGAGATCTGTACTTTAATGGAGCCTAGTTTTAGGCCCATATTCACTCCTGCTTGCAGGAAATGCAGAAATCGACCTAGTTGAAATTCCTCTGTTGGGGCCTTTTTGGCCTCGCACCATGCAACATATTTCCGCCATATGCGGTGATAATGCTTTGCTGTAACATCTTTCCTGGCTTTAATAAGCGTAGGAATGACTTCTTCCGGAATACCCTTTTCCTTCAGGATCCGGCGTTCAATCGCCATGCCGTCAAACGCAGCCGCGGTAAGTCTTGGAACAGACAGGGCCCCTGCTGACGCAGGTCCTGTCTGAGCGGCAGAGGCCATGGGTTCTCTGATATCATTTTCTGAAGTTCCGGGTACCAAGCCCTTCTTGGCCAATCCGGAACCACGAGTATCATTCTTACTCCTCGCCATCTTATTATTCTCAGTACCTTTGGTATGAGAGGCAGAGGAGGGAACACATAAACCGACTAGTACACCCACGGTGTCACTAGAGCGTCCACAGCTATCGCCTGAGGGTCCCTTGACCCGGCGCAATATCTCTTTAGCTTTTTGTTGAGGCGGGACGCCATCATGTCCACCTGTGGCCTTTCCCAACGGTTTACCAACAGCAGGAAGACTTCTGGATGAAGTCCCCACTCTCCCGGGTGTAGGTCGTGTCTGCTGAGGAAGTCTGCTTCCCAGTTGTCCACTCCCGGAATGAACACTGCTGACAGTGCTAGTACGTGATTTTCCGCCCATCGGAGAATCCTTGTGGCTTCTGCCATTGCCATCCTGCTTCTTGTGCCGCCCTGTCGGTTCACATGGGCGACTGCCGTGAGGTTGTCTGACTGTATCAGTACCGGCTGATTTTGAAGCAGGGGTCTTGCCTGACTTAGGGCATTGTAAATGGCCCTCAGTTCCAGAATTTATATGTAGGGAAGTCTCCTGACTTGACCATAGGCCCTGTAAGTTTCTTCCCTGTGTGACTGCTCCCCAGCCTCGAAGGCTGGCATCCGTGGTCACCAGGACCCAGTCCTGTATGCCGAAACTGCGGCCCTCTAGAAGATGAGCACCCTGCAGCCACCACAGTAGAGACACCCTGGTCCTTGGAGACAGGGTTATCATTTGATGCATTTGAAGATGCGATCCCGACCACTTATCCAAGAGGTCCCACTGGAAAGTCCTCGCATGGAACCTGCCGAATGGAATTGCTTCATATGAAGCCACCATTTTTCCCAGGACTCGTGTGCAACGATGCACCGATACCCTTTTTGGTTTTAGGAGGTCTCTGACTAGAGATGACAGCTCCTTGGCTTTCTCCTGCGGGAGAAACACTTTTTTCTGTTCTGTGTCCAAAATCATCCCCAGGAACAGTAAGCGAGTGGAAGGAACCAGCTGTGACTTAGGAATGTTCAGAATCCAGCCATGCTGTTGTAGCACCTCCTGAGATAGTGCTACTCCGACCAGTAACTGCTCCCTGGACCTTGCCTTTATAAGGAGATCATCCAAGTATGGGATAAATAAAAACTCCCTTTTTATGAAGGAGTATCATTATTTCTGCCATTACCTTGGTAAACACCCTCGGTGCCGTGGACAGTCCAAACGGTAGTGTCTGGAATTGGTAATGGCAATCCTGTACCACAATCTGAGGTACTCCTGGTGAGGAAGGTAAATAGGGACATGCAGGTAAGCATCCTTGATGTCCAGGGATACCATGTAATCCCCCTCGTCCAGGCTTGCAATAACCGCCCTGAGCGATTCCATCTTGAACTTTGTTATGTAAGTGTTCAAGGATTTCCATTTTAAAATGGGTCTCACCGAACCGGCTGGTTTCGGTACCACAAACAGTGTGGAATAGTAACCCCGTCCTTGTTGAAGTAGGGGCACCTTGACTATCACCTGCTGGGAATACAGCTTGTGAATTGCCTCTAGCACAGCCTCCCTGCCTGAGGGAGTTGTCGGCAAGGCAGATTTGAGTAAACGGCGGGGGGGAGACGCCTCGACTTCCAGCTTGTACCCCTGAGATATTACTTGAAGGATCCAGGGATCCACCTGTGAGCGAGCCCACTGATCGCTGAAATTTTTGAGGCGGCCCCCCACCGTACCTGGCTACGCCTGTGGAGCCCCCGCGTCATGCGGTGTACTCAGAGGAAGCAGGGGAAGAATTTTGATTCTGGGAACTGGCTGCTGGTGCAGATTTTTTCCTCTTCCCTCGTTTGACCCGCCTGCTTTTTTGAAGCCGAAAGGACTGTACCTGATAATACAGTGCTTTTCTTAGGCTGTGAGGAAACCTGAGGTAAAATATTTTCATCCCAGCTGTTGCTGTGGACACGAGGTCCCAGAGACCATCCCCAACCAATTCCTCACCCTTATAAGGCTCTATGTGCCTTTTAAAGTCAGCATCACCTGTCCAGTGTCGGGTCTCCAATACCCTCCTGACAGAATGGACATTGCAATAATTCAGGATGCCAGCCGGCAAAATATTCCTCTGTGCATCCCTCATATATAAGACGACGTCTTATGTTCGCAAAATAGTATCCCTGTTTGAAAGGGGTACAGACCACGCTGCAGCAGACTGCAGGTCTCAGTCTAGTACCTGAGTGTGTAAATACAGACTTCAGGATAGCCTCCTGCTATTTATCAGCAGGTACCTTCAAAGTGGCCGTATCCTAAGACGGCAGTGCCACCTTGACAAACGTGTGAACGCCTTATCCACCCTAGGGGATATCTCCCAGCGTAACTTATCCTCTGGCGGGAAAGGGTACGCCATCAGTAACTTGTTAGAAATTACCAGTTTCTTATCGGGGAAACCCACGCTTTTTCACACTTCATTCACTCATTTGATGGGGGAACAAAACACTGCCTGCTTTTTCTCCCCACACATAAAACCCTTTGTTTTTAGTGGTACTTGGGTTAATGTCAGAAATGTGTAACACATTTTATATTGCCGGGATCATGTAACGGATGTTCCTAGTGGATTGTGTACATGTCTCAACCTCGTCGACACTGGAGTCAGACTCCGTGTCGACATCTGTGTCTGCCATCTGAGGGAGCGTTGATGGCCTTTGAGACGCCTGGTCAGGCGCAGGCTGAGAAGCCGGCTGTCCCATAGCTGTTACGTCATCCAGCCTTTTATGTAAGGAGTTGACAGTCACTGTCGGTTAATACCTTCCACCTATCCATCCACTCTGGTGTCGGCCCACAGGGCCGCCATCTCATTTATCGGCATCTGCTCCGCCTCCACATAAGTCTCCTCATCAAACATGTCGACACAGCCGTACCGACACACCGCACACACACAAGGAATGCTCCAATGAGGACAGGACCCACAAAAGCCCTTTGGGGGGACAGAGTGAGAGTATGCCAGCACACACCAGAGCGCTATATAATGCAGGGACTAACTGAGTTATGTCCCCTATAGCTGCTTTTATATAATTTATACTGCGCCTAAATTTAGTGCCCCCCCTCTCTGTTTTAACCCTGTTCTGTAGTGTAGACTGCAGGGGAGAGCCAGGGAGCTTCCTTCCATCGGATCTGTGAAGGAGAAATGGCGCCAGTGTGCTGCAGGAGATAGCTCCGCCCCTTTTCCGCGGACTATTCTCCCACTTTTTTCTGGATTCTGGCAGGGGTATTTTCCACATATATAGCCTCTGGGGCTATATATTGTGGTATTTTTGCCAGCCAAGGTGTTATTATTGCTTCTCAGGGCGCCCCCCCCCCAGCGCCCTGCACCCTCAGTGACCGGAGTGTGAAGTGTGTATGAGGAGCAATGGCGCACAGCTGCAGTGCTGTGCGCTACCTTGGTGAAGACTGTCTTCTGCCGCCGATTTTCCGGACCTCTTCTTGCTTCTGGCTCTGTAAGGGGGACGGCGGCGCGGCTCCGGGACCGAACACCAAGGACCGGGCCTGCGGTCGATCCCTCTGGAGCTAATGGTGTCCAGTAGCCTAAGAAGCCCAATCCGGCTGCAAGCAGGCGAGTTCGCTTCTTCTCCCCTTAGTCCCTCGCTGCAGTGAGCCTGTTGCCAGCAGGTCTTACTGAAAATAAAAAACCTAAATCTATACTTTCTTTCTAAGGGCTCAGGAGAGCCCCTAGTGTGCATCCAACCTCGGCCGGGCACAAGATCTAACTGAGGCTTGGAGGAGGGTCATAGTGGGAAGAGCCAGTGCACACCAGGTAGTCATAAATCTTTCTAGAGTGCCCAGCCTCCTTCGGAGCCCGCTTTCCCCATGGTCCTTACGGAGTTCCCAGCATCCACTAGGACGTTAGAGAAAAATCAAAAACATCAGGTTCCTTAACTTCTTCCTCCTTGCAGTTAAGGGCCTTCTTTACCTCGTCAATAAGGGATTCTAACCCCTCGACTTCCACATCCTACTCATGAGGACTGACATCAATAATTGCCTCAACTGACTTTCCTTCCTCCTCATCGTCTATGAAATCCTCCTCCGATTCTTCCTGCCGGAGAGGGAGTGGTCTCTTTACCGCCTAACGCACCTGTTTTTCAACCTGTGCGGACGGGGTAACTCTAATTAGGAATTCCTCCATGGTTTTGGAAAAACCTGCAACCCATTCTAAATGTTGCTTGCGGGATTCCGCCATCTCCCTAGAAATATCTGCCAGGGTACGTTCCCATGACGCAGCTGGACAACTGCTCCCAGGTTGAGTGTCCATTCCTAAACATGTGTCGCACACCCCAGAACTGCCAACCGTAGTGCTCTTTTCACATTCTGAACACACATAATAAGTTTCTGTGGTCTTGGTTGGTGCTTTTGATATGTTGATACACACGCACACCAAACGGCAGTACTTTCACCCTAATAGAATAGGTGGAGAAAGACTGTAGGGATGTAGGGAGAAATTAATTATTGGGAGTCACACAGATGGAATGATCTTTAAAAAAAAAAAAATCAATAAAAAAAAAAAATCAATTAAAAAAAAAATCAATAAAAAAAAAAAAACAGCCTGGCGTTTACAACCCTCACACCACAAACTGCTGATAGAGTCTGAGTTGACTGGGTTGAGAGTCGTAGTGCTCCTCCTCCGCAGGACCTGGCAGCAGAGTCCTTTGGAAGACAATAAGGAGAGTTATGGTAGACTTACCATGGTTAAATCTTTCTGTGAGGTATACTGGGTTCCACAGGGAAAACATCGGGTGTAGAGTGGATCTTGATCCAGAGGCACCAACAGGCTAAAGCTTTAGGCTGTCCCAAGATGCACTGGGCCTCCTCTGTAACCCCACCTCCAGGCACTGTGAGCTCAGTTTCGTTAACCAGTCCAATGTAGGAGCAGGTAAGAAAGAAGGCAGATGTTAGCCACATACAACCACATTCTCACAACAGAAGAAGAGACCACCGGCTAATGCCATACAAACCCATAGAAGCTAAGTGCGTCAGGGTGAGTGCCCTGTAGAACCCAGTGTACCTCGCAGAAAGAGACTTAACCAAGGTAAGTATGCCATAACTCTCCTTTTCTGCAGCAGGGTACACTGTGTTCCACAGGGAAAACATCGGGTGATGTCCTAAAGCAGTTCCTCAAGGGAGGGGACGCGCCTTCGCGGGTATGAGAACCCGGCGTCCAAAGGAAGCATCCTGGGAGGCGGAAGTATCAAAGGCATGGAACCTGATGAACATGTTCACTGAGGACCACGTAGCCGCCTTGCACAATTGTTCTGCGGACGCGCCACGGCGGGCTGCCCAAGAAGACCAACAGACTGAGTAGAATGGGCTTTAATAGCAGCAGGAGCTGGGAGTCCAGCCTGCGCATAAGCTTGTGCAATCACCATTCTAATCCATCTGGCCAAGGTTTGCTTATTCGCAGGCCAACCACGTTTGTGGAAACCAAACAGTACAAAAAGGGTATCTGACCTCCTGATAGAGGCAGTCCTCTCCACATATATATATACGGAGAGCCCTTACCACATCCAAGTCAGAAGAGATAAAGGCCGGAACCATAATCTCTTGGTTAAGGTGAAAAGATGACACCACTTTAGGTAAGTAACCTGGGCAAGTTCTCAGAACTGCCCGGTCACGATGGAATATTAGAAAGGGTGGACAATAGGACAAAGCGCCTAAGTCCGACACCCTTCTAGCAGAGGCAGTAGCCAGCAGAAACAGGACCTTGGCTGTGAGCCATTTAAAGGTCTACTGACTCAAGAGCAGAGGCGTAGCTAGGGTTTTTGAAGCCCAGGGCAAGATCAATAATGGCGCCCCACCCCCCCAAAAAAAAAATACAAAAGGAAAGTATGTGTCACTGTATATAAAGATGTCAGGGTGTGTATGTATAGATGTAGGTGCAGTGGTTGAGGTTGAATTTTTGAAGGCGGAATGAAAGCGTGTATATAGCAATTATGCTCCGGAAAAGGGGCATGGTCACTCAAAAGGGGCGTGTCCTTCAGTGTAGTAGGACCCCTTATACTATCTAGTACTGGTGCCCCTTTCACATTATAGCACATGGTATGAGCCGAAATTCACATTACCCCACACGTTATGAGTCGAAATTCACATTACAGCACACAGTATGAGCCGAAATTCACATTACCTTACATGGTATGAGCTGAAATTCACATTATAGCACACGGTATGAGCTGAAATTCACATTACAGTACACGGTATGAGCCGAAATTCACATTACCCCACACAGTATGAGCCGAAATTCACATTACCCCACATGGTATGAGACGAAATTCACATTACCCCACATGGTATGAGCCGAAATTCACATTACCCCACACGGTATGAGCCGAAATTCACATTACCCCACACGGTATGAGACGAAATTCACATTACCCCACACGGTATGAGACGAAATTCACATTACCCCACACGGTATGAGCCGAAATTCATGTTACAGCACATGGTATGAGCCAAAATTCACATTGTAGAGTGAGGGGATCCTACCCCCTTAATTAACTAATCCTGCGGTGCACTGTGGTGAGGGGAGCCTACCCCCTTAATAGACTAATTGCAGAGTTTAGCAGCGGAAGGGCTGCAGCGGTATCTCACCCCAAGCTGCGGCGCTTCTGCCACCTCAGACACTCCACATCTTTGGCGACACCCAGGATGCAGAGCACCGCACCGGGGATGCACCCTTTTCAGTGTGGTCTGCTGCGCTCCGAAGGGGTTCTTCTCTCCTGCTGCAGGATCCCGATGTGCGCCGTCCTCCCCGCTGTTACTGCCACGGTAAGAATTAGTATCGTTTACCACAGAGACCATTTACTGAGGCATATGTGTTAAACCTCGGGAACTGAGATGCCCTTCTCACCATACAGCTGTGTGGCCGAGCCGGGCGGGGGGACAGCCAGCAGCATGCCAGATATCAGAAGCCGAGGGTGCGGGCTGTACATACTTGAGGCAGCTGGACATTCAACAGTGCTGAAAGCCTCCGGAGCCCGCACCCCCGGAGCTGCAGTACACTGGCAGAGGACACCCATCCCCCGAACCCTGCGTAGCCCAAAGCCGGAGATCGGCAGCATGTTGGAACGCGGAAGCAAAAGCCGCTTGTTGCCGGTCAACATGCCGCCGATCTCCGGCTTTGGGCTCCGCACGTGCCTTACAGTCCGCACCCACGGCTGATGATATCCGGCATGCTGCCCCTGCTGCTGACATTCCACCTGCCCGGCTCGCCCACCCAGCTGGATGGGGAGTGAGAAGGGCATCTCAGTGCCCGTGGTTTAATACATATCCCTCTTTGGTAAATGGCCATTAGTACATCCCGCCCACACACACAGACTGCCCCACCCCCTTACTTACACACACACACTGTAGATTACACACAGACTGGCCACCCCCAAACCCCACACCCACCCACTTAGACTACACACACATTCTCATACTTTCCCTTCCCCCACACACACTGGACTGCAAAAATGTACACACACTCACACTGTCCCACACACACAATTAACACACGCACACAATAAACACCCACGCACACTGTCCCACACACCAGTGGCATGCGGTGAGGTCAGTGGCTGGTGAGCCACTGCAGCCATAATGTCCGCCGAATCCTGCCGATGACCCCTACCGCCACCAAGTCAATGCCCGCCACTGCCTCTGAGCCGATGCCCGCTGCCACCACCAATGGCTTACAAACCCGCCCACCATCAACTGACCCAGCCCTCCGCCACTAATTTGCATCTCAGTCCGATGCCGCCAATGCCCACTGCCTGCTCATCATACTTGTGATATATTGTACATTTTTATAGAAAAAAATAATAATTAGTGTTTGGGACTGGGAAAGGAGTAGGACATGAATGCAATTTTGTTGTCCAGGGCTTCCATTATCTTAATGGAGAAGGGTCTGAATGGGTTAAAAAATGTAAAAAAAAATTGCGTGAGGTCCCCCCTCCTAAGTATAACCAGCCTCTGGCTCTTTGAGCCGGTCCTGGTTGTTTAAACACTGGGAAAAAAATTGGACAGGGGTTCCCCGTATTTAGACAACCAGCACCGGGCTCTTAGTCCGGTCCTGATTCCAAAAATACGGGGGACAAAAGATGTAGGGGTCCTCCGTATTTTTAAAACCAGCACCGGGCTCCACTAGCCAGGGACATAATGCCACAGCCGGGGGACACATTTGTAGGTCCCTGCGGCCGTGGCATTACCCCCCCCCAACTAGTCACTACTGGCCGGGGTTCACTGGAGGAGTGGGGACCCCTTAAATCAAGGGGTCACCCCCCCCTCCAGGCACCCAAGGGCCAGGGGTGAAGCCCGAGGCTGTCCCCCCCCATCCGTGGGCGGTGGATGGGAGGCTGATAGCCATGTAATAAAAAAAAGAATATTGTTTTTTGTTGTGGAACTACAAGGCCCAGCAAGTCTCCCCCGCTTGCTGGTACTTGGAGAACCTCAAGTACCAGCATGCGGGGAAATAATGGGCCCGCTGGTACCTGTAGTTCTACAACAGAAAAAATAGCCAAATAAAAACACAACTCACACACCGTGACAGTAAAATGTATTAAAACACACTGACACACTCACACATACTTACCTATATCCCACGCCAGTCACGTCCACTTGTCCAGTAGAATCCAATAGGGGTACCTGTAAAAATGAAAATTAGACTCACAAACTTCAATCCACAGGAAGAGGGAGAGGGAGAGAGAGAGGGAGAGAGAGAAGGGGGAAGAGAAAGAGACTAACCTGCTGCTGCTGCTGGGGAGAGCCGCACACACTGCAGGGCCACGCCAGGAGGACGGAGTCGGCGGAGAGCCGCACACCGCCGCTCCTGTCAGCGGGAGGACGGAGCCGGCGGAGGAGGGGGAGAGCCGCACAACACCGCTCCTGTCAGCGGAGGAGGACGGGGGGCGCACACTGTAGACGTCAATCACCGCCGGGACAATTAACACACACACAATTCACACACTGTCCCTCACACATACAATTAACACACTCACACTGTCCCACACACACACACACACACACACACACACACTGTCCCACACACACACACACACACACACACTGTCCCACACACACGCACACAATTAACACACTCATACTGTCCCACACACACACGCACACAATTAACACACTCACACTGTCCCACACACAATTAACACACACACTGTCCCGCACCCCCCTCCCCTCTCCCCCCCTCTTCCGACAGAAAAGTATAAACAGCTTTAAAAACTGTTTAGCCCGCTCACCGAGGCCGCACGCGCGTGTACCTCCGAGGTCGCGCACTGTACAATTTGCAGGGAGGAGGGGTGGGGGAGTAGGGGAGGCTCCTGGCTGCCGCTGCCTGTCCAGTGTGACAGGCACAGCAGCTGGGGAGACAGGGAGAGCGCCGCATGTAGCACCAGCGGAATCCCTGTCGCATGGGGCGAGCGGGCTTCTGTTGGGGCTTCCACGGCGCCCAGGGCACGTGCCCTGCTCGCCCCGTGCTAGATACGCCTCTGCTCAAGAGGTTCAAATGGAGACTCTTGCAGGGCGTTCAGTACAACAGACAGATCCCATGGAGCCACAGAAGGGACATAGGGAGGCTGAATCCATAACACACCCTGAGTGAATGTATGAACGTCAGGTATAGACGCAATTTTTCTCTGAAAACACACCAACAAGGCAGATATGTGAACCTTGAGTAAGGCCAGACTAAGGCCTAAGTCCAGGCCTTGTTACAGGAAAATCAGGATTCTGGATGTTTTGAATCTGTGTGCTTCATAGTTCTTATCAGCACACCAGGTGAAGTAAGAATTCCACGAACGCTGCTTGAGGATCCCTGGTCTTTGATCCGAATACCGGAACTTTGTGATTGTGTCTTCATCTGTTAGGCCCCACGTGTCCACTAGGAATTGAAAGACTTCCGGATGAAGACTCCATTCTCCGGCATGTACATCCTGGCGACTGAGGAAGTCTGCTTCCCAGTTTAGTACCCCCGGAATGAACATTGCCGATATTGCTGGCAGATGGCTTTCTGCCCATTGAAGGATTTTTGACACTTACAACATTGCCATGCGGCTTCAAGTGTCACCTTGATGGTTGATGTATGCCACTGTGGTGGTGTTGTCTGACCGTACTTGAACAGGCCTCTAATATACCAGAGGCAGAGCGAGAGTTAACGCACTGAACACTGCATGCAGTTCCAGAATGTTTATCGGGAGGAGGGACTCCTCCTTGGTCCAACGACCCTGGAAAGAGTGTTGCTCCAATACCACACCCCATCCCTGAAGACTGGCATCCATCGTCAGCAGGACCCAGTCGGGGATCCAGAAGGGACGGCACCTGCTCAATTGCTGGTCCTGTAGCCACCAGGTCAGCGATTGACAAACCTCCGGCGTCAAGGTAATCATGTGAGATCTGATCCGATGAGGTAGGCCGTCCCACTTGGAAAGGATTAACCTCTGCAGAGAGCAGGAATGAAATAAAGCGTACTCTACCATGTCGAATGCTGACACCATCAGTCCAAGTACTTGCATCACCAAGTGTATAGACACTCTGGGGCGACAGAGGAAGCATCTTATCCTGTCCTGAAGCTTCAGCACTTTCTCTGGAGAAAGGAACAGACGTCGACTGTGTGTGTCCAGGAGTCCCCCAGGTGCACCTTGCTCTGAGCTGGGACCAGCAAGGATTTCTTCCAATTGATGAGCCACCCGTGGTCTTGTAGGAAGCTAAGTGTCAGTTGTAAATGACTGAGGACATTGTGGGAGTTTGCCAGGATCGGCAAGTCGCCCAGATACGGCAGGATCCTGACTAAGTGGCGACGGAGATGTGCCGTCATTACGGCAATGATCTTGGTGAAGATTAGAGGAGCTGTAGCCAGTCCAAATGGAATTGATAGTGTAGGTTGCCAACAGCAAACTGCAGATACTGCTGTGACTTGACCATAGGTATATGCAGGTACATATCCTGAATATCCAGGGATACATGGTGTCCGGGTTCCATCGCCAGCACAATTAAGCACAGCGTCTCCATACGGAACTTGGACACTCACACAAACTTGTTTAGTGATTTGAGGTTGAGTATAGGCCGGAATGACCCATTGGGTTTCAGGACTAGAAACAGGGTCGAGTAGTAATCACTGCCCCTTTGGGACAAAGGTACCGGCACTACCAATCCTGTATCCAGGAGGGAACTCACAACCTTTTGAAGAGTTTGAGCCTTTAGTGGATTCGAAGGGATGACCGTGGTGCAAAGCTGGCGAGGGGAACATCTCTTGAAAGAGAGTGCGTACCCATGAGAGAGAACTTCTCACACCCATGCGTCTGAAGTGGTCTTTAACCAGACCTGGGTGAACTGCAGTAGTCGGCCTCCCATCCTGGGGTCCCCCAAGGGGAGGTCCGCCCTGTCATGCGGAAGGCTTGTCTTGTTTAGAAGCAGGCTGATGGGCCGCCCAGGACTGCTTTGCCTTGGGCTTAGCGGTTTTGGAAACACGAGACTGTCTCGGATATGCCTGACCTTTTGCTTTCCCTTGAGGTCAAAAGGAACAAAAAGTGGTACCTTTTGCCTTCTGTGCAGAAGGATTAGGATTTGGGAGAAAGGCAGTCTGTCACGATCCGGGTATCTGGACGCCATTTCTTACCCATCAGATGCCTCCTAAGGCTGGCTCAGCGCTCCAGGACCGGATCCCATCTGTTATCCTGATGTGTACATTCCTGTATCCTCTCCTGTCACTCTGGGACGCTGTCACAGTAAACGCCATATTACACCTGGCATGGCGTCTCCTGCGGCCTCCGCCGCCATCCCTGAACTTCTGCATGCAGAGTGTCTGAGTGGCGATTACGTCAGCCGCGGCCTCCGCTGTGTCCGCGTGGTTGGATGTGCATCTGTCAGCCTGGCGCCTCCTGTCTCCGGTGGCCGGCGCCGCCATTACTGTTTTCATTACCACATGGATTACAAACCAAACTTCCCTCCAAGTGTCTGCATGGGCGCAGCCATCTTGGATTCTGTCAGCTGATCATTTCCACCAATCTGTTCTCAGTATTGATAATCTGCATAATTGCCTAGCCAATCCCTTCCTTGCTGCAGGTATAAATACACTGTGCCTGAGCAAGGAAGGCGTCAGTGCTTTGGTTGTCAAACCTAGTTCCTGTTTGTCTCTCTCCTGTGATTGTCTTCCAGGTTCCAGCTCCTGTCTCAAGACTTCCACCATAGAGACCCGCACCAGCATTCCACCTGCGGTGTAGCCTGACTCTCCAATCCATTGTGGATTCATCTGTTTCCAGCTACAACATTACCTGCTTCCAGCTCAGCTTCCAGCAGAGTACAGCTTCCCTTAAAGGGCCGGTGTCCTTTCTACACTTTACCACTCTCCACCGGTATTATTATTTCTCCGCTCTCAAGTTCTACATTTCAGTTCATATTTCATCGCTCCCAAGTTCATTTATTATTTAACTGGTTCCAGCCAGTATCCACTCCGTGCTAACAACAGTCTGGTTCCAGCCAGTATCCACAGCAGCTGTTTTATCTTCAGCAACCCAGCTTTTCCTGGAACACCAGCTAGCACAATCCTGGGTTATCTCCATTGCTACAGTCGGGCCTGGTAAGGACTTTCCATCTAGAAGATCATAAGAACTATCTCACACTACCAGTGCCCTGTGGCTCCTGCCATCCTGTAGTACCCAGGAACTGTATTTATTCTTTGCTGACTTTTACGTTTTCTTTTACTGCTGCTGTGTTGCGGAGTTGTCATAATAAACATCATTGACTTTTATCCAAGTTGTCGTGGTCACGCCTTCGGGCAGTTATTATTCATGTTACTTACATGTCCAGGGGTCTGATACAACCTCCCAGGTTCCGGTACATCTCAGCCCCTACAACTGAGGCTGCCTCCCGTCAGCTCAGGCCCTCAGTTGTGACAGTAAGCACTGACCTAATGAATCCAGCCGGAGACCAGGATCAAGCGGCCAGGCCGATGCAAGAACTGGCAGCCCGACTAGAACATCAGGAGGCTGCACAGGGCCACATCATCCGCTGTCTCCAGGATCTCTCTACTCGGCTGGATGGGATTCAGACAACTCTCCGTGGATCAGGCGCGTCTGGTGCGTCAACCACAGTGACTCCAGCTATAACCCCACCCACCTTACCCATTTCTGCTCCACGTCTTCATCTTCCAACGCCAGCAAAATTTGACGGATCTCCAAGATTCTGCAGGGGATTTCTCAACCAGTGTGAGATTCAGTTTGAGCTACAACCTGGCAATTTTCCCAGTGACCGTACAAAAATTGCCTACATTATTTCTCTTCTCAGTGGCTCAGCCCTTGATTGGGCATCACCGTTATGGGAGAGGTCCGACACCCTGCTATCTTCCTACACTGCCTTCGTGTCAACATTCAGGCGCATCTTCGACGAGCCAGGCCGGGTAACCTCAGCTTCATCCGAGATTCTCCGTTTACGCCAGGGGTCACGTACTGTAGGACAATATCTGATACAGTTCCAGATCCTGGCATCCGAACTGGCATGGAACGACGAGGCCCTGTATGCTGCATTCTGGCATGGCTTATCTGAGCGTATTAAAGATGAGTTAGCTACCAGAGACTTACCTTCTAAGTTAGATGAGCTAATCTCACTCTGCACGAAAGTTGATTTACGTTTCAGAGAGAGAGCAACTGAGTGTGGAAGATCATCTGCTCCAAAATCTTCTGCTCCTCCTCCTCGTCAACTGTCACCATCTAAAGATGAGCCCATGCAACTTGGCCGTTCCCGTTTAACTCCTGCTGAGCGCCGAAGACGTCTCTCCGAGTTTCTCTGTCTCTATTGTGCAGCTCCGTCTCACACCATTAATGCCTGTCCCAAACGTCCGGGAAACTCCAAATCCTAGCTCGCCAAGGAGAGGGCCGGCTAGGAGTAATGATCTCCTCTCCATCTCCTCAAGATTGTAATCTCCCAGTCTCGCTTCAAGTTGCTCAACGTTATCGGAACGTCATTGCCCTCCTTGATTCCGGAGCAGCTGGGAACTTTATTACCGAAGCCTATGTTAAACGGTGGTCCCTACCCACCGAGAGACTTCCTTTGTCCATTTCTTTAACTGCCGTGGATGGCAGCAAAATTTTTGATGCAGTTATTTCTTTAAGGACTCTACCAGTTCGTCTGAGAGTGGGAGTTCTTCATTCCGAACTTATTTCTTTTTTAGTGATTCCAAGAGCCACACATCCTGTGGTCCAGGGCCTTCCATGGCTCCGTCTTCACAATCCTACAATTGATTGGACGACTACGCAAATCCTGGCATGGGGTTCCTCCTGTGCTGAGACATGTTTGTTTAAAGTATTGCCTGTCTGTTCTTCCTCCCCCAGGTCGTCTGATGTTCCACCTCCTCCATATCAAGATTTCACGGATGTGTTCAGTAAAGCTTCTGCTGATATCCTTCCTCCTCATAGAGAATGGGACTGTCCGATTGATCTCGTTCCAGGGAAGGTTCCACCTCGAGGCCGAACTTATCCGTTGTCTCTGCCTGAGACGCATTCTATGGAGGAATATATTAAAGAGAACCTAGCAAAGGGGTTCATTCGACCTTCTTCTTCTCCAGCCGGCGCAGGCTTCTTTTTTGTAAAAAAGAAAGATGGTGGTCTGCGGCCGTGCATCGACTACAGAGGTTTGAACGACATTACCATCAAGAACCGTTATCCTTTACCCCTGATTACTGAGCTCTTTGACAGAGTTAGCGGAGCTACCATCTTTACAAAGCTGGACTTGCGAGGTGCATACAATCTCATCCGGATCCGTGAGGGTGACGAGTGGAAGACCGCCTTTAACACCCGTGACGGACATTATGAGTACCTCGTCATG
Organism: Pseudophryne corroboree; assembly: GCF_028390025.1. Taxonomy (NCBI): domain Eukaryota; kingdom Metazoa; phylum Chordata; class Amphibia; order Anura; family Myobatrachidae; genus Pseudophryne; species Pseudophryne corroboree. The sequence continues at coordinate 352,207,520 of NC_086452.1, read as the reverse complement.
CCCTTCGGATTGAGCAATGCTCCAGCTGTCTTCCAGCATTTTGTCAATGAGATCTTCAGAGACATTCTATACCGTCATGTCGTGGTCTATCTAGACGATATCCTCATTTTTGCCAACGATTTAGAGGAACATCGTTTTTGGGTTAAAGAGGTTCTGTCCCGTCTCCGTGTCAATCATCTCTATTGCAAATTAGAAAAATGCGTCTTTGAAGTCAAGTCCATTCCGTTTCTAGGGTACATTGTGTCCGGTTCCGGACTAGAGATGGATCCTGAGAAACTACAAGCAATCCAAAATTGGCCGGTACCCTTAACCCTCAAAGGGGTCCAAAGGTTCTTAGGGTTCGCCAACTATTACCGAAAGTTTATACGAGACTTTTCCACCATTGTGGCGCCTATTACTGCTTTCACTAAGAAGGGTGCTAACCCGTCCAAGTGGTCTGAAGAAGCCATCTTTTAAAACAAAGGTTCATCTCTGCGCCTGTTCTGAAACAGCCTGACATCGACTCTCCTTTCATCTTAGAGGTGGATGCCTCCTCCGTTGGAGTAGGAGCGGTGTTATCTCAGAGGGCTAAAGATGGCCATTTACACCCTTGCAGTTTCTTCTCCCGGAAGTTCTCCCCAGCTGAGCGCAACTATGCCATTGGCGACCAGGAGTTGCTAGCCATCAAGCTCGCTCTAGAAGAGTGGAGGTATCTGTTGGAGGGAGCTTCTCATTCAATCACCATACTTACAGACCACAAGAACCTTTTATACCTGAAGGGCGCACAATGTCTCAACCCTCGTCAGGCCAGATGGGCACTTTTCTTTTCCAGGTTCGACTTTAAACTCCAGTTCTGTCCGGGCTCTCAGAATCGCAAGGCCGATGCCCTTTCCCGCTCATGGGAGCAAGAAAATGAGTCAGGGTCTTCAGACAAGCATCCTATTATAAATCTGTTGGCATTCTCCACGGTAGGGATGGACTCTACGCCCCCATCAGGGAAAAGTTTTGTGAAGCCGATGCTAAGGAAGAAGCTCATGCATTGGGCCCATGCTTCCCGTTTTGCCGGACATACAGGTATCCAAAAAACCCTTGAGTTTATCTCTAGGTCCTATTGGTGGCCAACTCTGAAAAAGGACGTCTTGGAGTTTATTGCATCTTGCCCAAAGTGTGCCCAACATAAAGTATCCCGCCAGTCGCCTGCGGGGCAACTGGTTCCACTATCCGTTCCCCGTCGACCATGGACCCACTTGTCGATGGATTTCATTACAGACTTACCCATGTGCAACAAGTTCAATACCATCTGGGTGGTAGTTGACCGGTTCACCAAGATGGCACACTTCATTCCTCTCACCGGTCTTCCGTCAGCTTCCAAGTTGGCTCAAGTATTCATACAAGAGATCTTCCGACTCCACGGTCTTCCTGAAGAAATTATCTCAGATCGAGGAGTTCAATTCACAGCCAAATTCTGGCGAAGTTTATGTCAAGTCCTCCAAGTCAAGCTAAAGTTTTCCACGGCTTACCATCCTCAGACCAATGGTCAAACCGAGAGGGTGAATCAGGACTTGGAGGCCTTCCTCCGCATCTATGTGTCCTCCTCTCAAGATGACTGGGTTCAATTACTTCCCTGGGCCGAGTTCTGTCATAACAACCAGTATCATTCTTCATCTGCTTCAACACCATTCTTCACTAACTTTGGATTCCACCCTAAAGTCCCTGAGTTCCAACCGCTTCCAGCAACTTCTGTTCCCGCAGTGGATATCACCTTGCATCAGTTTGCCAATATCTGGAAGAGCGTACGATCAGCTCTGCTCAAGGCATCGTTCAGGTACAAGAAGTTTGCGGATAAGAAGCGTCGAGCAGTTCCTGCTCTCAAGGTGGGTGATCGGGTATGGTTATCCACGAAGAATTTGAGGTTAAGAGTTCCCAGTATGAAGTTTGCACCTCGCTATATCGGTCCTTTCAAGATTGAACAAGTCATCAATCCTGTTGCTTACAGACTCCAGTTGCCTCCCTTCTTAAAAATACCCAGGACATTCCATGTTTCCCTGTTGAAACCGCTGATCTTGAATCGGTTTCATTCCTCACTTCCTCCAACTCCGAAAGTCCAAACTCAACGAGGCGTTGAGTATGAAGTGGCCAAGATCCTGGACTCACGTCACCGTTACGGTCAACTACAATATCTTATTGACTGGAAGGGTTATGGTCCTGAGGAACGTTCATGGACCAATGCCTCTGATGTCCATGCTCCTGCCTTGGTCCGGAGATTCCATTCCAAGTTTCCTCAAAAGCCAAAGAAGTGTCCTGGGGCCACTCCTAAAGGGGGGGGTGCTGTCACGATCCGGGTATCTGGACGCCATTTCTTACCCATCAGATGCCTCCTAAGGCTGGCTCAGCGCTCCAGGACCGGATCCCATCTGTTATCCTGATGTGTACATTCCTGTATCCTCTCCTGTCACTCTGGGACGCTGTCACAGTAAACGCCATATTACACCTGGCATGGCGTCTCCCGCGGCCTCCGCCGCCGTCCCTGAACTTCTGCATGCAGAGTGTCTGAGTGGCGATTACGTCAGCCGCGGCCTCCGCTGTGTCCGCGTGGTTGGATGTGCATCTGTCAGCCTGGCGCCTCCTGTCTCCGGTGGCCGGCGCCGCCATTACTGTTTTCATTACCACATGGATTACAAACCAAACTTCCCTCCAAGTGTCTGCATGGGCGCAGCCATCTTGGATTCTGTCAGCTGATCATTTCCACCAATCTGTTCTCAGTATTGATAATCTGCATAATTGCCTAGCCAATCCCTTCCTTGCTGCAGGTATAAATACACTGTGCCTGAGCAAGGAAGGCGTCAGTGCTTTGGTTGTCAAACCTAGTTCCTGTTTGTCTCTCTCCTGTGATTGTCTTCCAGGTTCCAGCTCCTGTCTCAAGACTTCCACCATAGAGACCCGCACCAGCATTCCACCTGCGGTGTAGCCTGACTCTCCAATCCATTGTGGATTCATCTGTTTCCAGCTACAACATTACCTGCTTCCAGCTCAGCTTCCAGCAGAGTACAGCTTCCCTTAAAGGGCCGGTGTCCTTTCTACACTTTACCACTCTCCACCGGTATTATTATTTCTCCGCTCTCAAGTTCTACATTTCAGTTCATATTTCATCGCTCCCAAGTTCATTTATTATTTAACTGGTTCCAGCCAGTATCCACTCCGTGCTAACAACAGTCTGGTTCCAGCCAGTATCCACAGCAGCTGTTTTATCTTCAGCAACCCAGCTTTTCCTGGAACACCAGCTGGCACAATCCTGGGTTATCTCCATTGCTACAGTCGGGCCTGGTAAGGACTTTCCATCTAGAAGATCATAAGAACTATCTCACACTACCAGTGCCCTGTGGCTCCTGCCATCCTGTAGTACCCAGGAACTGTATTTATTCTTTGCTGACTTTTACGTTTTCTTTTACTGCTGCTGTGTTGCGGAGTTGTCATAATAAACATCATTGACTTTTATCCAAGTTGTCGTGGTCACGCCTTCGGGCAGTTATTATTCATGTTACTTACATGTCCAGGGGTCTGATACAACCTCCCAGGTTCCGGTACATCTCAGCCCCTACAACTGAGGCTGCCTCCCGTCAGCTCAGGCCCTCAGTTGTGACACAGTCTTAGTAGCCGCCAGTTCAGACACAATTTAATTCAAGTCTTCCCCAAACAAGATGTCTCCCTTAAAAGGCAGTACCTCCAAGGTCTTTTTGGAGCCCAGGTTCACCTTCCATGACCTCAACCACAGAATGCAGCGAGCCAGGACATAGTCGACACCTTGGCCGCCAACACACCCGCCTCAGAGGACGCCTCTTGAATATAATAAGAGGCGGTGGTGATGAGAGACAGATATTGTCTGGCATTGTCAGATATATCCTCGGGCAGCTCTCCCTCTAATGCCTGAACCCATGCTTCAATACCTTTAGCAGCAATAGTGGGTCTATGTACAGCACCTGTCAGGGAGTAAATAGATTTAAGGCATGCCTCCACCCGCTTATCTGTTGGTTCTTTCAGTGAAGTGACAGTGGTGACAGGCAGAATGGATGACACCACTAGGCGGGTGACATGAGAATACACCGGCGGTGAATTTTCCCACTTGTTACATAACTCTGACAGGAGAGGATAGCGAGCTAAGGCCCGTTTGGAGAGAGGGAATTTCATCCCTGGATTAGACCAGGGTTCCTGCCTGATGTCTACCAAATGGTCAGAATGGGGTAATAGATTTTTAGCCACCTTCTGCCGTTTAAACATGTCAGTTTTCTTGGTGACAGTAGTGGAATCATCATCAGCGATTGGTAGAATTTGCTTAATAGCAACCACTAGAGCAAGGACGTTAACATGCACTGTAGAATCCTCATCAGAAACGCCTGATTCAGTGTCTGACAAGAAAGTATGTTCCCCCTCTTCTTCAGATAAAACATCTGAGAGATTTGTGGATTGTGAGGAGGAAGCAGCCCGTTTAGATGACACGGAATTGACCTGGGGTAGATTTTTGTCTTACCATGGAATGAGTCAACCGCTGCAACTGGTTAGACAGGTTGTCCACCCAAGGCGGATTGACCATAGGGACTATTTGAGGCTGTAATAGTACAGGTGGTCCCATAGGGGGCGTTAGACGTTCCACTAGAGTACCCAGTAGGTTTGAGAACGCGGCCCAAGGTGGCTCTTGTTTGGTTACAGGAGCCGTGGACTGACTAAGGGTGTATGGCACACAGTACACAGACCATCATACACAGCTTCCCCATCTGGTAAATCCTTGGCGCATACCCTGCATGATGCAGGAGCGTCCACAGACTTACTGCCCTTTCTGTTAGACATTGTACACAAATGCAACACAGAGCGGTTTATTACGATGAAGCTAGAGTATAATACCTACAAATAAATCCAATAGTATGTGACCGAGTACGCAGCAGAATACACGTAAAAGGTAAATACTGTGACGCACTATATAAAATGACCCTGACGCACCTAGTCCCTTAGGATACAGAATATAGTGATCGATCTCTGGAAAACACTGAAAGTGAAACCTCACAGCAGATATGGGCACAGTCACATTAGCTATGCAGATAATTATAGTACAATAAAACTGCACTGAACATAAATAAATGTATATGTATATATATATATATACACACTCACTTTTCCCATGGCTGAAAAAAGAATTAGACCAGCACTCACGTTTTAGTTGAAGAAAAAAAGGTTTTTTTTATTCCTGATAAGACATCAAGGATACGTCAAGGATACACCCCACTGTTTACAGTACGCCCAACAGCCGTTTCAACACTTGGTGGTCTTCATCAGGGGCCCCCTTTTTTTCTTCAACTAAAACGTGAGTGCTGGTCTAATTCTTTTTTCAGCCATGGGAAAAGTGAGTGTGTATATCAATCATTAGGACCTTGCACCAATTAATTTTTGACTTTAGACATAGAGTGCTGTCACTTTGCCATATTTTATATATATATATATATATATATATATATATATATATATATATATATATATATAAACAAGGAAGGATAAGCGGCACTCAGCGTCTTAATAAAAAATAGAAAAGTGTATTTATAACACCATCTTAAACCTAAGTGTTATAAATACACTTTTCTATTTTTGACTAAGACGCTGAGTGCCGCTTATCCTTCCTTGTTTGTTTATCCATTACTGCTGAGAGGGCACCGGCGCACTTTTGAATATTGAAAACGGAGTGCCGATCCACTTCCATTCTCTGTATGTATGTATGTATGTATGTAACATATACACACACACACATACATACACACACACACACACACACACACACACATACATAATAGGATTTTGATACCTACCGGTAAATCCTTTTCTCCTAGTCCGTAGAGAATGCTGGGGACCACATCAAGACCATGGGGTATAGACGGGATCCGCAGGAGACATGGGCACTCTTAAGACTTTTCATTGGGTGCAAACTGGCTTCTCCCTCTATGCCCCTCCTCCAGACCTCAGTTATAGGAACTGTGCCCAGGGAGACAGACATTTCGAGGAAAGGACTTACTTTAAAACTAGTGGTGAGATACATACCAACTCACACCCTCAACCATGCCGCACACATGGCATTCAACATAACACATGCCAACAGGCATGAAACAATTGCAGCAACATGCTGAAAAACGAAGATAACACAACTTGTGTAACTAATAACTAAACTGCAGGTAAAGTACGCACTGGGACGGGCGCCCAGCATCCTCTACGGACTAGGAGAAAAGGATTTACCGGTAGGTATCAAAATCCTATTTTCTCACACGTCCTAGAGGATGCTGGGGACCACATCAAGACCATGGGGTTTATACCAAAGCTCCAGTGCGGTCGGGAGAGTACGGACGACTCTGCAGCACCGATTGACCAACCTTTAGGTCTTCATCGGCCTAGGTGTCAAACTTGTAGAACTTAGCAAATGTGTTTGACCCCAACCAAGTAGCTGCTCGGCACAATTGTAATGCCGAGACCCCCCCGGGCAGCCGCCCAGGATGAGCCCACCTTCCTAGTGGAATGGGCCTTCACCGACGTCGGTAACGGCAATCCAGCCGTAGTATGAGCTTGCTGAATCGTATTTCTGATCCACCGTGCAATAGTCTGCTTGGAAGCAGGACACCCAATCTTGTTGTGAGCATACAGGACAAACAGGGCCTCTGTTTTCCGTATACAAGCCGTTCTAGCAACATAGATTTTCAAAGCTCTAACCACATCTAGAGATTTCGATTCAGTGAATGTGTCAGTAACTACTGGCACTACAATAGGTTGGTTTATGTGAAAAGATGAAACCACCTTAGGAAGAAAATGTTGTCGAGTTCTCAACTCTGCCCTATCTTCATGGAAGATCAGGTAAGGGCTCTTGTGAGACAAGGCCCCCAATTCAGACACCCGTCTTGCAGATGCCAAAGCCAAAAGCATCACCACTTTCCAAGTGAGAAACTTCAACTCTATCTTTTGTAGAGGCTCAAACCAATCCGATTGAAGGAACTGCAATACCACGTTAAAAAGAAACAACAAAACCAAAGTGTCTGGCGCTGATTAATATATACTTAATCTCTTAAAAAAGAGAGAGGACAACCTATAATCGGCTGCCTTCCCAATGTGGACCTGGGGATCCACCCAACATGCAATATGCAACCAAGAAAAAATAGGTAAAGGCGCACAGATAAATAGAAAAACCGACTGCTGTTTTGATACAAATTATAAATTTATTGCTAATTAGATGTAAAATCTTAAAATACACACAGTAAAACAAAATTGGTATATTTACCATAAGACCAACAAGTAATAAGTATTAATCCCGCATGATGTTAAGAATCCACACAGGCTAATGATTAATTAGTGAATTACTCCTTCAAAAAAATCACTTGACCACATGCACCTAATCTAAAAAGTGGTAATTCTCCTCCAACAGATAGAGCCAAATTCCATGCACATATGTATAGAGTTGAAATGATTTTTAGTCCCAAGCAAAGACTGTTAGTTGTGCAAAGATTAGAGCATAAAGAGAGTTTAGTTGCATGCACCTATGTAATTGAAGAATAGCAGGATAGTTCTCCTTCAGCTAAATTAATTTGATTTCATGCGCACATGTAAACATTGGCTCAAAACACCAGCTTAACACTGATTCAAGCTGGAATGATCACAGGATTTAGAGTGTGCATACACCACTTAGAGAAGGGTGTTACTGGTTATGAAGGTGTGAGGGATACTTCACCCATATGTGAATCTCAGGAGCGCTCCTGTAATACAGATGCCCGTGTGTCCTCCTAGTAGTTCCCAATGACCAGGGCCCTGATGTCTAATGCAGGGGATGGAAGGGTTGTAGCTGTATCCACGGGATCGTGTATAACCACGACAGCTGTGGGATGGTGGAAACGCCAGTGTATGCCGCGTGCTGCGGCTTCCGGTTTCGGGCTTCCGGATCTGCGTTCCACTTGCGGTTCACTTGCAAATGAGTCACCTGACGCGTTTCTCCGCCCACAAAGATGGCGGTTTCATCAGATCATGGTGCCACTGGAGGCACGAATGGAAGCTGGATGTGCAGAACCCCTTTCACGAAGGTCTGAACCTCTGGAAGAGAGGCCAATTGTTTTTGGAAGAACACTGACAAGGCCAAAATCTGAAACTTGATTGATCCCAATCGGAGGCCCGCCTCCACACCATCCTGCAAAAAATGGAGGAAACGCCCTAAGTGAAACTCTTCCGTAGGAGCTTTCTTGGATTCACACCAAGACACAAATTTTCTCCAAATACGGTGGTAATGTTTCGACGTTACTCCTTTTCTGGCCTGAATAGGGTGGGGATGACTTCGTTGGGAATACCCTTCCTGGCTAGGATACGGCGCTCAACAGCCATGCCGTCAAACGTAGCCGTGGTAAGTCCTGGTACATGCACGGCCCCTGCTGCAGCAGGTCCTCTCGAGGAGGAAGAGGCCGAGGATCTTCTATGAGCAACTGCTGAAGATCTGGGTACCAAGCCCTCCTCGGCCAGTCTGGGGCAATGAAGATTGCTCGAACCCTTGTTTTTCTTATGATCCTGAGTACGTTTGGGATAAGCGGGAGTGGAGGGAAGACATACCACTGACTGGAAAACTCACTGGGTCACCAGTGCATCCACTGCTACTGCTTCAGGGTATCTCGACCTGAAACAGTATCTCTGAAGCTTCTTGTTGAGGCGAGACGCCATCATGTCTATTTGAGGAACTCCCCAAAGACTTGTCACCTCTGCGAAGACTTCTTGGTGGAGGCCCCACTCTCCTGGATGGAGATCGTGTCTGCTGAGGAAGTCTGCTTCCCAGTTGTCTACTCCCGGAATGAATATTGCCGACAGAGCCTGTAGATGTTTTTCTGCCCAGCTGAGGATTTTTGTCGCCTCTGCCATTGCCGCTCTGCTTTTCGTTCCGCCCTGCCTGTTTATGTACGCGACTGCTGTTACATTGTCCACCTGGATCTGCACGGGACGGTCTTGAAGAAGATGTACCGCTTGTTGAAGGCCGTTGTAAATGGCTCTTAGCGCCAGCACGTTTATGTGAAGGCAGGCTTCCTGATGTGACCAACGTCCCTGGAAGTTTTCTCCCTGAGAGACCTCTCCCCAGCCTCGGAGACTTGCATCCGTGGTTACCAGGACCCAGTCCTGAATCCCGAACCTGCGTCCCTCTAGCAGGTGAGAGCTGTGTAACCACCACAGGAGCGAAAATAGGATTTTAATACCTACCGGTAAATCCTTTTCTCTTAGTCCGTAGAGGATGCTGGGGACTCCAAAAGGACTGTGGGGTATAGACGGGATCCGCAGGAGACATGGGCACACTATAAGACTTTGAATGGGTGTGAACTGGCTCTTCCCTCTATGCCCTTCTCCAGACCTCAGTTATAGGAACTGTGCCCAGAGGAGACGGACATTTCGAGGAAAAGGATTTTGTTAAACTAAGGGTGAGACACGTACCAGCTCACACCACAACGCACCGTACAACATGGCATTTAACTAAACCCAGTTAACAGTGTGAACCAAACAGATCAGCAACAGGCTGACCCCTACCAAACACAACCTTTGTGTAACACAAGCAATAACTATATACAAGTACTGCAGATAGAGTCCGCACTGGGACGGGCACCCAGCATCCTCTACGGACTAAGAGAAAAGGATTTACCGTTAGGTATTAAAATCCTATTTTCTCCTTCGTCCTAGAGGATGCTGGGGACTCCAAAAGGACCATGGGGATTATACCAAAGCTCCAAACCGGGCGGGAGAGTGCGGATGACTCTGCAGCACCGATTGAGCAAACATGAGGTCCTCATCAGCCAGGGTATCAAACTTGTAGAACTTAGCAAAAGTGTTTGAACCCGACCAAGTAGCTGCTCGGCAAAACTGTAATGCCGAGACGCCTCGGGCAGCCGCCCAAGATGAGCCCACCTTCCTAGTGGAATGGGCTTTCACCGATTTCGGTAACAGCAATCCAGCCGTAGAATGAGCCTGCTGAATCGTATTACAGATCCAGCGCGCAATAGTCTGCTTAGAAGCAGGAGCGCCAACCTTGTTGGCCGCGTACAGGATAAACAGCGCCTCTGTTTTCCTAACCCGAGCCGTTCTGGCTACATAAATTTTCAAGGCTCTGACCACAATAAGAGACTTGAAATCAGCCAAGGCTTCAGTAGCCACAGGCACCACAATAGGTTGGTTCAAGTGAAACGAAGAAACCACCGTTGGTAGAAATTGTTGACGAGTTCTCAACTCCGCTCTATCCTCATGGAAAATCAGATAGGGGCTTTTGTGAGACAAAGCCGCCAATTCGGACACCCGCCTTGCGGACGCCAAGGCCAAAAGCATGACCACTTTCCAAGTGAGAAATTTCAACTCAACCTTTTGTAATGGTTCAAACCAATGTGATGTAAGGAACTGTAACACCACGTTAAGGTCCCACGGTGCCACTGGGGGCACAAATGGGAGGTTGGATGTGAAGTACGCCTTTTATGAAAGTCTGTACTTCTGGAAGCGAGGCTAATTCCTTTTGAAAAAAAATTGATAAAGCCGACACCTGCACTTTAATGGAGCCTAACTTCAGGCCCGCATCCACACCTGCTTGCAAAAAATTGAGAAAACGCCCCAGCTGAAATTCTTCCGTAGGAGCCTGCTTGGATTTACCCCAAGACACATATTTTCTCCAAATACGGTGATAATGCTTCGCCGTTACCTCCTTTCTAGCTTTAAGTAGAGTGGGGATGACTTCCCCGGGAATACCTTTCATAGCTAGGATTTGGCGTTCAACCGCCATGCCGTCAAATGCAACCGCGGTAAGTCCTGGAACACGCACGGCCCTTGCTGTAACACATCCTCTCTCAGAGGAAGAGGCCAGGGATCTCCTGTGAGTAATTCCTGGAGATCCGGATACCAGGGCCTCCTTGGCCAATCTGGAACAACGAATATCGCCTGAACCCTTGTTCTTCTTATGATCCTTAACACCTTTGGAATGAGTGGAAGTGGAGTGAAAACATAGACCGACCGAAATACCCACGGTGTCACTAGTGCGTCCACTGCTATTGCTTGAGGGTCCCTCTACCTGGAACAATATGTCTGAAGCTTCTTGTTGAGACGAGACGCCATCATATCTATTTGAAGAAGTCCCCAACGACTTGGCACTTCTGCAAAGACCTCTTGATGAAGACCCCACTCTCCTGGATGGAGATCGTGTCTGCTGAGGAAGTCGGCTTCCCAGTTGTCCACTCCTGGAATGAAGACCGCTGACAGAGCGCTTGCATGTTTTTCCACCCAGTGAAGGATCTTGGTGGCCTCCGCCATCGCCACTCTGCTCTTTGTTCCGCCCTGGCGGTTTATGTGCGCCACGGCCGTGACGTTGTCCGACTGAATCAGGATGGGCAGGTCGCGAAGATGTTCTGCCTGCCGCAGGTCGTTGTAGATGGCCCTTAACTCCAGCACGTTTATGTGCAGACAAGCTTCCTGGCCTGACCATTTTCCCTGGAAATTTTGTCCGTGTGACTGCTCCCCAACCTCGGAGACTCGCGTCCGTGGTCACCAGAATCCAGTCTTGGATCCCGAACCTGCGACCCTCTAGAAGGTGAGAACTTTGGAGCCACCACAGGAGAGAAACCCTGGCCCTGGGGGACAGACTTATCTTCCGGTGCATCTGCAGATGGGACCCTGACCACTTGTACAGCAGGTCCCACTGAAACGTTCTTGCATGGAACCTGCCAAACGGAATGGCCTCGTAGTCCGCCACCATTTTTCCCAGCACTCGAGTGCAGTGATGAATCGACACTCTTGGCGGTTTCAGAAGTTCCTTGACCATTTTCTGGATTTCCAGAGCTTTTTCCAACGGGAGAAAGATCCTCTGCAGTTCGGTGTCCAGAATCATGCCCAAAAACGACAGCCGAGTTGTCGGAATCAGCTGCGACTTTGGTAAATTTAGGAGCCAGCCATGCTGTTACAGCTCTTGTAGGGAAAGCGCAACGTTTTTTAATAACTGCTTCTGTGACCTCGCCTTTATCAGGAGATCGTCCAAGTACGGGATAATTGTGACCCCTTGCTTGCGCAGGAGCACCATCATTTCCACCATTACCTTGGTGAAAATCGTCGGGGCCGTGGAAAGACCAAACGGCAACGTCTGAAATTGGTAGTGACAATCCTGAACAGCGAACCTCAGGTACGCTTAATGAGGAGGATAAATGCGGACATGTAGGTAAGCATCCTTTATGGCGACTGACACCATAAAATCCCCCCCTCCAGACTGGAGATCACCGCTCTGAGAGATTCCATCTTGAATTTGAAACTTTTCAAATACACATTGAGGGATTTTAAGTTCAGAATCGGCCTTACCGAGACATCCGACTTTGGGACCACAAACAGGCTTGAATAAAAACCTTCTCCCCGCTGTAATGGAGGTACCTCGACAATGACTCGCTGGTGACACAGCTTCTGTATTGCCGTACACACTACCTCTCTTTCCGGAAGAGAAGCTGACAAGGCCGATTTGAAAAATTGGTGTGGGGGCACGTCTTGAAACTCCAGCTTGTATCCTTGGGTCAATTTCCAGCACCCAAGGATCCAAGCCCGAGAAAACCCAGACCTGACTGAAAAGCTGAAGCCGCGCCCCCACCGGTGCGGACTCCCGCAGGGGAGCCCCAGCGTCATGCGGTGGATTTGGCAGAAGCCGGGGAGGACTTCTGCTCCTGGGAGCTTGCACAGCCGGCGATCTTTTTCCTTTTCCCTTACCTCTCGCCGCAAGGAAGGATGACCCACGTCCTTTCCGGAATTTCTGCGACTGAAAGGACTGCATCTGATATGGAGGCGTTTTCTTTTGCTGCGGAGGAACAAAAGGCAGAAAAGAGGACTTACCCGCGGTAGCTGTAGAAACCAGGTCCGCGAGGCCTTCACCAAACAAAACTCCACCCTTATAGGGCAGAGCCTCCATAGCCTTCTTAGAATCAGCATCACCATTCCATTGATGAGTCCACAACGCCCTCCTGGCCGAGACTGCTATGGCATTGGCTCTTGATCCCAAAAGGCCAATATCTCTCGCCGTCTCCTTTAGATAGACTGCAGCGTCCCTGATATGACCCAGAGTCAAAAGCACGCTATCCCGATCCAGGGTGTCTAAGTCCGATGACAAGTTATCTGCCCACTTTTAAATCGCGTTACTCACCCACGCCGAAGCCACAGCCGGCCTGAGCAGCGTACCTGTCGTGACATAGATTTCAAGGTAGCTTCCTGCCTACGATCAGCAGGATCCTTAAGGGTCGCCATTTCAGGAGACGGTAGTGCTACTTTCTTGGACAATCGCGCCAGAGCTTTGTCTACCGTGGGTGTCGCCTCCCACCCAACCCTATCCTGAGAAGGAAACGGGTATGCCATAGCAATCCTCCTGGGAATGTGCCACCTCTTGTCTGGTGTTTCCCAGGCTTTTTCAAAAAGGGCATTCAGTTCGTGGGAGGGAGGAAACGTTACCTCCGGTTTCTTCCCCTTAAACATACAGACCCTCGTCTCAGGGACAGCGGGGTCTTCCATAATATGTAACACGTCATTTATCGCCACTATCATGTATTGAATACTCTTAGCCACTTTAGGATGCAACTTCGCATCACTATAGTCAACACTGTCGGAATCCATGTCGGTATCCGTGTCTGCTAGCTGAGTGAATGAACGTTTTTGGGACCCTGAGGGGGTCTGAGTGTGTGGCCCCACGTCACCCATGGATGGTCTCCATGCTTGGTTGTGAGACTCAGATTTGTCTAACCTCTTATGCAATAAAGCCACACTTATTAACACACTCCACATCTCAACCCAATCAGCAGTCGGCGGTGCCGACGGAGTCACTCCTTCATTCTGTTCAGCTCCCATACGCACCTCCTCCTGGGAAGAGCATTCAGTTTCTGTCATGTCGACACACACTTTTAAACACCCCCAAACACACTGGGCTAAAGGGGACAGACCCACAGTAAGGCCTTTCAGAGAGACAGAGAAGGAGTTTGCCAGCTCACACCCAGCACCCCACCGGTCTGAAGAAAACAACAATGCCCCAGACCTATAAGCGCTTGTTATATATAAATAACCAACACCAAATTTATGTGCCCCCCCCTTGTTTTTAGCACCCTGTTACTTGTGACAGCAGTGAAAGGCCGGGAGCAGCGTCTCTGCAGCAAGCTGTGGAGAGAAAATGGCGCTGGTCAGAGCTGAAGGACGAAGCCCCGCCCCCTACATGGCGCGCTTCGTTCCCGCTATTAATTATACCGGCGGGGGTCTTCTAACAGTGCCTATGCACTGTATATAGCTGCCAGTCCCTATAAATTAGGTTTTTATTGCTGCCCAGGGCACCACCCCCGTGCCCTGCACCCATGTAGTGTCTGTGTGAGCGGGAGCAATGGCGCGCTGCGCGGTACCTCAGGAAGACTGAAGTCTTCTGCCGCCTTCAGATGTCTTCTTTGCTTCGGTTACTCACCTGTCTTCTATCTTCTGGCTGTGTGAGGGGGACGGCGGCGTGGCTCCGGGAACGAGCAGCTAGGCGACCCAAGTGATCAGACCCTCTGGAGCTAATGGTGTCCAGTAGCCTAAGAAGCAGAGCCTATCAACTCACAGAAGTAGGTCTGCTTCTCTCCCCTCAGTCCCACGAAGCAGGGAGCCTGTTGCCAGCAGTGCTCCCTGAAAATAATAAACCTAACAAAAAAGTCTTTTTAGAGAAACTCTGTAGAGCTCCCCTAGTGTGTGACCTCTGGGCACAGAATCTAACTGAGGTCTGGAGGAGCGGCATAGAGGGAGGAGCCATTTCACACCCATTCAAAGTCTTATAGTGTGCCTATGTCTCCTGCGGATTCCGTCTATACCCCATGGTCCTTTTGGAGTCCCCAGCATCATCTAGGACGGAGAAAATAAGAATTTACTTACCGATAATTCTATTTCTCGTAGTCCGTAGTGGATGCTGGGGACTCCGTCAGGACCATGGGGAATAGCGGGCTCCGCAGGAGACAGGGCACATCTAAAAAGCTTTTTAGGTCACATGGTGTGCACTGGCTCCTCCCCCTATGACCCCCCTCCAAGCCTCAGCCAGGTACTGTGCCCGGACGAGCGTACACAATAAGGAAGGATCTTGAATCCCGGGTAAGACTCATACCAGCCACACCAATCACACCGTACAACTTGTGATCTGAACCCAGTTAACAGTATGATAACAAAACGAAGTAGCCTCCGAAAAGATGGCTCACAACAATAGTAATAACCCGATTTTTTGTAACAATAACTATGTACAAGCATTGCAGACAATCCGCACTTGGGATGGGCGCCCAGCATCCACTACGGACTACGAGAAATAGAATTATCGGTAAGTAAATTCTTATTTTCTCTAACGTCCTAGTGGATGCTGGGGACTCCGTCAGGACCATGGGGATTATACCAAAGCTCCCAAACGGGCGGGAGAGTGCGGATGACTCTGCAGCACCGAATAAGAGAACTCCAGGTCCTCCTTAGCCAGAGTATCAAAATTTGTAAAATTTTACAAACGTGTTCTCCCCTGACCACGTAGCTGCTCGGCAAAGTTGTAATGCCGAGACTCCTCGGGCAGCCGCCCAGGATGAGCCCACCTTCCTTGTGGAATGGGTATCTACATATTTCGTCTGTGGCAGGCCTGCCACAGAATGTGCAAGCTGAATTGTACTACAAATCCAGCGTGCAATAGACTGCTTAGAAGCATGAGCACCCAGCTTGTTGGGTGTATACAGTATAAACAGCAAGTCAGACTTTCTGACTCCAGCCGTCCTAACTATATATATATATATATATATATATATATATATATATATATATATATTTTTAGGGCCCTGACCACGTCTAGTAACTTGGAGTCCTCCAAGTCCCTAGTAGCCGCAGGCACCACAAGAGGTTGTTTCAGGTGAAAACGCTGACACCCCTTTATGAAGAAACTGGAGACGAGTCCCAGTTCTGTCCTGTTCAAATGGAAAATTTTAATATGGGCTTTTGTAAGACAAAGCCGCCCATTCTGACAATCGCCTGGCCGAGGCCAGGGCTAACAACATGGTCACTTCCCATGTGAGATATTTGTCAACAGCATGGTCACTTTCCATGTGAGATATTTCAAATCCACAGATTTGAGCGGTTCAAACCAATATGATTTTAAGAAATCCCAACACTATGTTGAGATCTCACGGTGCCCCTAGGGGCACAAAAAAGCTGTATATGCAATACATCCTTTACAATCTGGACTTCAGGAACTGAAGTCAATTCTTTCTGGAAGAAAATCTACAGGGCCGAAATTTAAATGTTAATGAACCCCAATTTGAGGTCCAAAACACTCCTGTTTTCAGGAAGTGTAGAAATCGACCTAGTTGAATTTCCGTCGTGGAGCCTTCCTGGCCTCACCCACGCAACATATTTTCACCACATGTGGTGATGACGTTGTGCGGTCACCTCCTTCCTGGCTTTGACCGGGGTAGGTATGACCTCTTATGGAATGCCTTTTCCCCTCAGGATCCGGCATTCAACCGCCATGCCGTCAAACGCAGCCGCGGTAAGTCTTGGAATAGACATGGTACTTGCTGAATCAAGTCCCTTCTTAGCTCCCCAGGCCCTTAGTCCTCTGTGAGCATTTCTTGAAGTTCCGGGTACCAAGTCCCTCTTGGCCAATCCGGAGCCACTAGTATAGTTCATACTCCTCTATGTCTTATAATTCTCAATACCCTGGTTATGAGAAACAGAGGAGGGAACACATACACAGACTGGTACACCCACGGTGTTACCAGAACATCCACAGCTATCGCCTGAAGGTCTCATGACCTGGCGGAATACCTGTCCCGTTTTTTGTTCGGGCGGGACGCCATCATGTCCACCTTTGGTCTTTGCCAACGGTCCACAATCATGTTGAAAAACTTCCCTATGAAGTTTCCACTCTCCCGGGTGGAGGTCATGCCTGCTGAGGAAGTCTGCTTCCCAGTCGTCCACTCCCGGAAAGAACACTGCTGACAGTGCTATCACATGATTTTCCGCCTAGCGAAAAATCCTTGCAGTTTTCACTGCCCTCCTGCTTCTTGTGCCGCCCTTCTGTTTACGTGGGCGACTGCCGTGATGTTATCCCACTGGATCAATACCGGCTGACCTTGAAGCAGAGGTCTAGCTAAGTTTAGAGCATTATAAATTTGCTCTAAGCTTATTTATGCGGAGAGAATTCTCCAGACTTAATCACACTTCCCTGGAAATTTTTTCCCTGTGTGACTGTTCCCCAGCCTCTCAGGCTGGCCTCCGTGGTCACCGGCATCCAATCCTGAATGCCGAATCTGCGGCCCTCTAGAAGATGAGCACTCTGTAATCACCACAGGAGAGACACCCTTTTCCTTGGATATAGGGTTATCCGCTGATGCATCTGAGGATGCGATCCGGACCATTTGTCCAGCAGATCCCACTGAAGAGTTCTTGCGGGAAATCTGCCGAATGGAATTGCTTCGTAATAAGCCACCATTTATACCAGGACTCTTGTGCAATGATGCACTGACACTTTTCCTGGTTTTAGGAGGATCCCGATTAGCTCGGATAACTCCCTGGTTTTTTCCACTGGGAGAAACATGTTTTTCTGGACTGTGTCCAGAATCTTCCCTAGGAACAGTAGACGTGTCGTCGGAAAAAGCTGCGATTTTGGAATATTTAGAATCCACTCGTGCTGTCGTAGAACTACTTAAGATAGTGCTACTCCGACCTCCAACTGTTCTCTGGACCTTGCCCTTATCAGGAAAGCGTCCATGTTTCTTTTAAGAAAAATCATCATTCCGGCCATTACCTTGGTAAAGACCCGGGGCGCCGTGGACAATCCAAACGGCAGCGTCTGAACTGATAGTGACAGTTCTGTACCAGGAACCTGAAGTACCCTTGGTGAGAAGGGCAAATTTGGACCTGTAGGTAAACGTCCCTGATATCCAGTGACATCATATCGTCCCCTTCTTCCTGGTTCGCTATCACTGCTCCGAGTGACTCCATCTTGATTTGAACGCTTGTATGTAAGTGTTCAAATATTTCAGATCTCACCGAGCCGGTTGGCTTCAGTACCACAATATAGTGTGGAATACTACCCCCTTCCTTGTTGTAAGAAGGGTACTTTGATTATCACCTGCTGGGAATACAGCCTGTGAATTGTGTGAGGGGGAGACGTCTCGAATTTCCAATGTACACCTGGGATATTACATGTAGGATCCCGGAGTTCCCTTGCGAGTGTTGCTGAAACTCTTGAGATGACCCCCTACCGCACCTGAGTCCGCTTGTACGGCCCCAGCGTTATGCTGCGGACTTGGCAGAAGCCGTGAGGAGCTTCTGTTCCTGGGAATGAGCTGCTTGCTGCAGTCTTCTTCCCTTTCCTCTCCCCCTGGGCAGATATGACTGGCCTTCGCCCGCCTGCCCGTATGGGGACGAAAGGACTGAGACTGAAAAGACTGTGTCCTTTTCTGCCAATATGTGACTCGGGGTAACAAAAGGTGGATTTTTCAGCTGTTGCCATGGCCACCAGGTCCAATGGACCGCCCCTTTATACGGCAATACTTCCATATGCCGTCTGGAATCTGCCTCACCTGACCACTGTCGTGTCTTCGTCTGGCAGATATGTACATCACATTTACTCTTGATGCCAGAATGCAAATATGCCTCTGCGCATCACACATATATAGAAATGCATCCTTAAAATGCTCTATAGACAATAAAATCCTGTCCCTGTCAAGGGTATCAAAATTTTCAGTCAGGAAATCCGACCAAGCCCCCTCAGCGCTGCACATCCAGGCTGAGGCGATTGCTGGTCGTAGTATAACACCAGTATGTGTGTATATACTGTTATGATATTTTCCAGCTTCCTATCAGCTGGCTCCTTGAGGGCGGCCGTATCTGGAAACGGTAACGCCATGTTTTTTATAAGCGTGTGAGCGCCTTGTCCACCCTAAGGTGTGTTTTCCAACTCGCCCTTACTACTGGCGGGAAAAAGGGTATACCGCCCATAACTTTCTGTCGGAGGAACCCCACGTATCATCACACACTTCATTTAATTTATCTGATTCAGGCAAAACTACAAGTAGTTTATTCCCACCCTACAAAATACCCTTATTTGTGGTACTTGTGGTATCAGAAATACGTAACACCTCCTTCATTGCCCTTAACATGTAACTTGTGGCCCTAAAGGAAAAATACGTTTGTTTCTTCACCGTCGACACTGGGGTCAGTGTCCGTGTCAGTGTCTGTCGACCGACTGAGGTAATTGGGCGTTTTTACAAGCCCCTGACGGTGTCTGAGACGCCTGGACCGATACTAATTTGTCCGCCGGCTGTCTCATGTCGTCAACCGGCTTGCAGCGTGTTGACATTATCACGTAATTCCATAAGTAAGCCATCCATTCTGGTGTCGACTCCCTAGAGAGTGACATCACCATTACAGGCAATTTTCTCCGTCTCCTCACCAACATTTTCCTCATACATGTCGACACACACGTACCGACCTACAGCACACACATACAGGGAATGCTCTGATAGAGGACAGGACCCACTAGCCCTTTGGGGAGACAGAGGGAGAGTTTGCCAGCACACACCAAAAGCGCCATAATGTATATAACAACCCTAGAAGGTGTTGTTTCTATATATGGGCTCTTAATATATAATTATATCGCCAATTTATGCCCCCCTTCTCTTTAACCCTGTTTCTGTAGTGCAGGGGAGAGTGGGAGCCTTCCTCACCAGCGGAGCTGGTCAGGAAAATGGCGCTGAGTGCTGAGGAGAATAAGCTCCGCCCCTTTCACGGCGGGCTTTTCTCCCGGTTATTAGGAAAACTGGCCTGGGTTAAATACATACATATAGCCTTAATGGCTATATGTGATGTATTTATTTGCCAAATAGGTATTTATATTGCTGCCCAGGGCGCCCCCAGCAGCGCCCTGCACCCTCCGTGACCGTGTCAGTGAGCCGTGTAGCAACAATGGCGCACAGCTGCAGTGCTGTGCGCTACCTCTCTGAAGACTGTGAAGTCTTCTGCCGCCTGTTTCCGGACCTCCGTTCCGCCGTCTTTCTTCAGCGTCTGTAAGGGGGATCGGCGGCGCGGCTCCGGGACGAACCCCAGGCTGACCTGTGTTCCGACTCCCTCTGGAGCTCAGTGTCCAGTAGCCTAAAACTTCAATCCTCCTGCACGCAGGTGAGTTGCAAGTCTCTCCCCTAAGTCCCTCGTTGCAGTGATCCTGTCGCCAGCAGGAATCACCGATTAGAAACCTAAAAAAAAACTTTACTAAACAGCTCCTTAAGAGAGCCATCCAGTTTGCACCCTTCTCGGACGGGCACAAAAACCTAACTGAGGCTTGGAGGGGGGTCATAGGGGGAGGAGCCAGTGCACACCATGTGACCTAAAAAGCTTTTTAGATGTGCCCTGTCTCCTGCGGAGCCCGCTATTCCCCATGGTCCTGACGGAGTCCCCAGCATCCACTAGGACGTTAGAGAAATCCTGTTTTTTGACGACAGGATTATCTTTTGGTGCATGTGTAGGTGTGACCCCGACCACTTGTCCAACAGGTCCCACTGGAATACTCTGGCATGGAACCTGCCAAACTGTATGGCCTCGTAGGCCGCCACCATCTTCCCCAACAACCGAATGCACTGATGGATCGACACCCTCGATGGTTTCAATATCTGTTTCACCATTTTCTGGATTTCCAGAGCCTTTTCCACCGGAAGAAATACTCTCTGAGCTTGTGTGTCCAGAATCATCCCGAGGAAAGACAACCTTGTCGACGGTTCCAATTGTGACTTTGGGTAATTTATGATCCACCCGTGTAGTTGGAGTATTGACAGAGAGAGTGATATGTTTTGTAACAACTGCTCCCTGGATCTCGCCTTTATCAGGAGATCGTCCAGATAAGGAATTATATTGACTCCTTTCTGACGAAGGAGGACCATCATCACCGCCATCACCTTGGTGAATACCCTTGGCGCTGTGGAGACCGAAAGGTAACGTCTGGAATTGGTAATAGCAATCCTGAACCGCGAATCTCAGATAAGCCTGGTGAGGATAAATGGGAACATGCAGGTAAGCATCCTTTATGTCCACCGACACCAAGTAGTCCCCCTCCTCCAGACTGGCAATCACCACCGGAAGTGATTCCATCTTGAACTTGAACCTTTTCAGGTAGTAATTCAGGTCTTTTAGATTTAGGATCGGTCTGACCGAGCCGTCCGGCTTCGGAACAACAAAGAGGCTTGAATAAAAACCCCGCCCTTGTGAAAACGGTACCAGGACTATGACCTGGTCCTGACAATTTTTGGATTGCCGCTGTTAGCGCTTCTCTTTCTGGCGGAGAAACTGGCAAGCTCGATTTGAAAAATCGGCATGGAGGAACGTCTTGAAACTCCAGTTTGTATCCCTGGGATAATATTTGCAACACCCAGGGATCCAGGCCAGACAGAATCCAACCCTGGCTGAAGAGTATAAGACGTGCCCCCACCCGAGCGGCCTCCCGCAAAGGAGCTCCAGCGTCATGCTGAGGATTTGGCAGAAGTAGGGGTAGATTTCTGCTCTTGGGAACCTGGAGCCGCTGTGGGCTTCTTTCCCCTTCCTCTTCCCCTACCTGCAAAGAAGGGGGAACCTCTCGTCTTTTTGTATTTATTGAGCCGAAAGGACTGCATTTGTGGGTGATAGGTCTTTTTTGCCGGTTCAGGCGCAGAGGGATAAAATGTCGACTTACCTGCGGTAGCCGCCGAGACTAACGCATCCAGGCCATCGCCAAATAAGGCCTCACCTTTATATGGGAGCGCCTCCATGTTTCTTTTGGAATCTTCATCCGCATTCCACTGGCGAATCCACAGCGCCCGCCTAGCCGATACTGCCATGGTAGCGGCTTGTAAACTCAAGAGTCCAATATCCTTCATTGCTTCCAGCATGTAGGCGGCAGCTTCCTTGATATTCCCTAACTTAAGGAGTAGGTCATCTTTATCAATCATGTCAATCTCTGATGACTTGCATTCTGACCATTTTTCAATAGCGCTACTCACTCACGCGCAGGCAATAGTGGGCCTGAGCAGTGTACCATTGGTAACATAAATGGATTTCAATGTCATTTCCATTTTGCGGTCTGCCGGCTCCTTAAGTGAAGCCGTGCCAGGTGCAGGGAGAATTACCTTCTTTGTCAACATGGAAAGCGCACTGTCTAACACAGGGGGTGACTCCCATTTTTTCCTGTCCTGAGCCAGGAAAGGGTAAGCTATCTGAATCCTTTTGGGAATACGAAATTTCTTATCAGGATTCACCCACATTCCTTCAAAAAGAGCATTTAGTTCGTGTGAAGGAGGGAACGTGACTTTGGATTTCTTTTCCTTACATAAATAAGCCTTCTCCTGAGGTACAGGAGTGCTTTCTGTAATCTCCAACACGTCCCTTATAGCCACAATCATATATTGTATACTTTTAGCCAATTTATGATCTCTCTCTCTGGAGTCACTATCGTCGACACAAGAATCAGAGTCCGTGTCGGTATCCGTGTGTACAACATTCGCAAATGGTCTCCTATGTGACCCAGAGGGGCCGCCTACAAAAGGAATAACAGCATCCTGAAAAATCACATCTTCCACAGATTTTCTCCAGCATGCAGCCTTAGATTCAGACTTATCTAATCTTCGGTTAATCAGATGCATAATGTCACGTATCTCTTTCACCTATGAAGGCTCTTGTAATGTGGTGGCGCTACCGGCACACCAACTCTGTGTCCCTAAAATGGCTTCCTCCGGGGAGGAACTCCCTGCCTCAGACATGCCTCACACGTGTACAGCTCACTCACAGACACACTGGGACTTATTTGGGGGTAGATCCACAGTAAAATCTGTCAGAGGGACACAGTATAGGAGCAGCCAGTTCACAATCCCAGCGCCAGCATGGTATGCCTGTGAACACAGAATACCCATAGCCAAACAGCGCTTTTAAACAGTAATTCACACTATTAATTGCACCATAATCGCTTTGTGCCCCCCCTTAATAGCACCCTGTACTTGTCAGAAGTGGAGGAGAGGACCAGCGTGTTCTCCGCAGCCTGAGGAGAGAAAATGGCGCTGAGTAGTGTGCTGGCTGCCTGAGGAAGAAGCTCCGCCCCCGTAACGGCGCGTCCCTACACTCAGCATACATCATGATATTTACACTGGCGGGGGTAGGGCTGTACCAGCGGCATCTTATGCCCCCTTTTAGCCAGTTTGAGGTATATTTCTTGCTGCCCAGGGCGTTCCCCCCCCCCGCGCCCAGCAGTGCCTGTGTGTGTGGGCAGCAATGGCGTGCTGCGCTCCCGCCAGCCGCGCCGTACCTCAGCAGTCACTTACTTGATAGCTCATTCTTCTCATACTCACCTGTCTTCTGGCTCTGCAAGGGGGGTGACGGCGTGCTGTGGGAGTGAGCATCTAGACACGGCTAGCGTTCAGTACCCTTCAGGAGCTAATGGTGTCCTATCAGCCAGAAGCCGAGCCATGAAACTCTTTAGGAAGTTGGTTCTGCTTCTGCCCCCTCAGTCCCACGAAGCAGGGAGTCTGTTGCCAGCAGTTCTCCCTGAAAATAAAAAAACCTAACAAAAGTCTTTTCAGAGAAACTCAGTAGAGCAGGCCTAGCCAACCTGTGGCTCTCCAGCTGTTGTAAAACTTCAAGTCCCATCATGCTTTGCCACAGTTTTGCTATTAGGGAATGCTAAAACTGTGGCAAGGCATGCTGGTATGTGTAGTTTCACAACATCTGGAGAGCCACAGGTTGGCCAGGCCTGCAGTAGAGCTCCTCAGAGTGCATCCAGTCTGCCTGGGCACATTTCTAAAACTAAGGTCTGGTGGAGGGGCATAGAGGGAGGAGCCAGTTCGCACCCAATGAAAAGTCTTAAGAGTGCCCGTCTCCTGTGGATCCCGTCTATACTCCATGGTCTTGATGTGGTCCCCAGCACCCTCTAGGACGTATAATAATTATATATATATTTTACACACCTATATACACACAGCGCGGTCCTAGACCAGAGGTATACATC
The DNA here is from genome assembly GCF_028390025.1 of Pseudophryne corroboree. Lineage (NCBI taxonomy): Eukaryota > Metazoa > Chordata > Amphibia > Anura > Myobatrachidae > Pseudophryne > Pseudophryne corroboree. Next base: position 352,183,504 of record NC_086452.1, on the reverse strand, counting down.
AGAATACTTGTACAATGGCCCTCATTCCGAGTTGTTCGCTCGGTAAAAATCTTCGCATCGCAGCGATTTTCCGCTTAATGCGCAATGTCCGCACTGCGACTGCGCCAAGTAAATTTGCTATGCAGTTAGGAATTTTACTCACGGCTTTTTCATCGTTCTGACGATCGTAATGTGATTGACAGGAAATGGGTGTTACTGGGCGGAAACAGGCCGTTTTATGGGCGTGTGGGAAAAAACGCTACCGTTTCCGGAAAAAACGCAGGAGTGGCCGGAGAAACGGAGGAGTGTCTGGGCGAACGCTGGGTGTGTTTGTGACGTCAAACCAGGAACGACAAGCACTGAAATGATCGCAGATGCCGAGTAAGTCTGGAGCTACTCAGAAACTGCTACGAGGTGGGTAATCGCAATATTGCGAATACATCGTTCGCAATTTTAAGATGCTAAGATTCACTCCCAGTAGGCGGCGGCTTAGCATGAGCAAATCTGCTAAAATTCACTTGCGAGCGAACAACTCGGAATGAGGGCCAATATCTTCTGTAATCGGTACACTTTCTTAACTAACACTGTCTGTATAAAGACATGTAGAATTCTCAAGTATTTGTAAAGTCACAGCGCTGTATACAGGCGGTTTTACAAAGGAGACCTTGCCCTGCAGTCCCGGAGACCAGCCGCAGCTATACCTAAGATGGCGCCCAGCATCTCAGTCAGGGAGTGTGTGAGGAAGCTCCAGGACAGGAAAATCTGGAGTAGACGTCACCCTGGGAGGGGCGACAGGTCAAGCGCCAACTCCCCTATGCTGGGCCTCTCCGCCAGTACTACAGAACCTTATTATCAGGGGCGTTAGTACACCCGACCTGTACTCCTATGCCCTGGCAGATATAGTGGGGTCCCTGCTCGGCGACAGTGTCCATGCCAGCGTCGCAGTCTGTCTCCATAGAAGTGATCAGAACACGATTTAATGGCGGGTGCCACCTGGGGGACCATCTTACCTGCTCCCCGTAGTAGCCACGTGAACCAGGAGAGCATCTGCAATCGTGTGCCTAGAGCCGGAGAGTCTCCGCCGCAAGCACCCGGGACGCCGCTTGGGAGGTGATGGAGCTGCTGCGCTGAAGTGTCACCATGACATACAGCGCTGATAGCTCAGTCTTGAAGAAATTTTCTGTCAGAAAAAGCTTTTTCAGGGCTTATGGTGACCTGCTGCTGCAGCACCAACTGAAAAACTGAGCTCACAGTGCCTGGAGGTGGGGTTACAGAGGAGGCACCAATGCATCCTAGGACGGCCTAAAGCTTTAGCCTGTTGGTGCCTCTGGATCAAGATACACTCTACACCCAATGTTTTCCCTGTGGAACACAGTGTACCCTGCTGCAGAAATATATAATTAATATTAATATCACAAAGTGATTCAAATGGACTCAAACAGTTGCCCTTAATTAACAATGAGTGATACATTTCACCATGAGTGATAAATTGCACCAGCCAATCGGCTCCTCACTTCCATGTCACAGGCTGTGCTTGAAAAATGAGTTAGGAGAGGATTGGCTGGTGAAATTTATCACTCATTGGTAAATAAGGCCAAGTATTTCTAACCTCCTCCAGCACCAGAGCAACTATAATATAGTGAAAAACTATAAACATCTATGGCTGCCTGTCTAACTCTCTCAGCCTGCCATTCCCTATGCAGTGTAAAATGTCCCCCATATCACTCCTCCCCCTTACTGAGGGGATTCCCGCTCTGCCAGCGCACCTAATCACAGAAAACAAAATGTCCAAACCTGAAATTCTACAATCACCTCGTTGCCAGCCTAGGGATTAACATTAGGCTGCCGCCCCCTTATAGCCGCGGCTTCTGTTGTTCTCACCGCTGTCACAACCAGCCATCCTGAGACCTTGCCGCCCGCAAGTGAGCCCCTGCAAAAGAACCCGCTGCCCATCGCTGCTCCAGAGCTCCATTTCCAGCTAGCACAGCCGTCACCACTGGACTCTGCTGCTCAGCGCCTCAGCAGAGCTCCATTGCCTGCCGCTCTGCCAGAACGTTCTCTGAGCCTGACCAAGCCCCTGCACCAAGAAGCCTCTAAATCCTGCAACCACATGTGCCTTTCCTAACTAGATTACGCACTTGTTTTACCCTTAGCTACTGACTGTTATGGAATCCACTGGGTGAGCCTCAGATACCTTCATACGGTATCGTTATCTCACAAGTACCATCCTGTACCCTCCTTTCAGAAATGAACATTATGGTAAGAACTTACCGTTTATAACGTGATTTCTCTTATGTCCACAGGATAACATTGGGATATTGTCGAGCGACAGCGAAAATGGCACCAACACGGTCACGAGCTTTCTGGCCTCCCAGGATGCATTGGGGCCTCCACTATATAGTCCCGCCCACTGACTCAGTCAGATCAGTTCTTTCCACAGCGATTTTAGGCAGGAACATTAGGTAGAGACCTGTACAGGCGATAAGAACACACATGCACACCCTTCCATACAAGAAGGAAGAGGTTTTAGTGATTGTCTAGATCCTCAAATCAGATGCGTCAGGGTGGGATCCCTGTGGATACCTGTGGACATACGAGAAATCACGTTATCAACAGTAAGTTCTTACCATAACGTTCATTTCTCTGGCTGGGTCCACAGGATTATCCACAGGATAGCATTGGGATTCCCAAAGCCATTTTAGTGGTGGGGACGCTCCTGATTGCACAGGAGGACCTTTCGCCCGAAGTCTGCGTCATGAGAGGCAAAAGTATCCAAGGCATAATGTCTGATGAATGTGTTTATGGAAGACCATGTGGCTGCCCTACATATCTGTTCTGCTGATGCACCCTGTTGTGCTGCCCAAGAAGGACCTACCTTACGTGCAGAGTGTGCAGAGACATTAGCCGGAATAGGGAGATCTGCATGAGAATAAGCTTCAGATATTACCATTCGGAGCCATCTCGCCAGCGTCTGTTTACTAGCAGGCCATCCTCTTCTATGGAATCCGTAGAGGATGAAAAGGGAATCTGTTTTCCTGATGGCACTAGTACGATCTATGTAGATTTTTAAAGCCCGGACCACGTCTAGCGACGCTTCTCCCGCAGATAGTCCCGATACCTGAAAAGCTGGGACTACAATCTCTTCATTCAGGTGAAATTTTGATACCACCTTTAGAAGATAACTAGATCTCGTTCTGAGAACTGCTCTGTCTGGAAAAAAACTTAGGAAAGGAGACTTGCATGATAATGCTCCTAAATCTGACACTCTTCTGGCTGACACCATTGCCAGTAAAAAAAGAACTTTAACCGTTAACCACTTAAGATCTGCTCTCTCAAGTGGTTCAAACAAAGGACCCTGGAGAAATTTAAGAACTAAATTCAAATCCCAGGGAGCTGCAGGAGGAACAAATGGAGGTTGAATATGTACTACTCCTTGGAAAAACGTACGTACATCCTGTAGGTCAGCAATCTTCTGCTGAAACCATACAGTCAACGCTGAGACTTGCACCCTCAAGGAAGCAACCTTCAACCCTTTATCCAATCCTGCCTGCAGGCTGCAGGAAATCCAAAATTCTAGCTACTTTAAAAGATCTCGGATTGTAATTTTTCCCAGAACACCAATGAATATAGGCTTGCCATATTCTATGATATACACGGCCGAAAAAGGCTTTCTTGCTCTAAGCATGGTTTGGATTACTTGCTTTGAAAATCCTTTAGCCTCTAAGATAGAGGTTTCAACAGCCACGCCGTCAAAGACAGGCGATCCAGATGACTGTGACAACAAGGACCCTGCATTAACAGATCTGGACGTTGAGGGAGCAGTATCGGTGCTTCCACGGACATTCTCAACAGATCTGTGTACCAATGCCTTCTTGGCCAAGCTGGAGCTATTAGAATGATTGCTCCTTTTGCCTGTTTTATCTTTCTCACTACTCTGGGTAACAGAGATATTGGAGGGAACAGATATGCCAGCTGAAACCTCCATTCTACTGACAGTGCGTCTACCAGGACCGCTCCTGGGTCCCTTGTTCTTGATCCGTACCTCGGAACTTTGTTGTTTAGACGAGACGCCATAAGGTCTATCTCCGGTAGACCCCATCTGTTCACCAGTGTCTGAAACACTTCTGGGTGTAGTGCCCATTCGGTTTCCTGAATGGTGTGCCGACTGAGAAAATCTGCTTCCCAATTTAGTACACCCGGGACAAAAACTGCTGACAATGCCGGGAGATGGAGTTCTGCTCATTTTAGAATGGGGGTTACTTCCTCCATCAGACTCTTGCTGTGAGTTCCTCTTTGATGATTGAGGTATGCTACTGCCGTCGCATTGTCTGAGCGGATCTGGACTGGTCTTCCTTGTAGATTGTCCTTTGCCTGAACCAAGTAAATGGCTCTTATTTCAAACAGATTTATCGGCAGGTGACTTTCCCTTGCGGTCCATTTTCCCTGGAACCATAGGCTTCCGAGTACCGCCCCCCAGCCTTGCAGGCTGGCATCTGTTGTCAGGACTTGCCACTCTTTTATCCAAAAGGGTCTCCCCTTGTTTAAATGGTCTGTCTGTAGCCACCATGCTAGATACCTTTTTACATTTACTGGAATCTTTATCATCTGCTTCTTTATCGTTTGATGATTTCCGTTCCATTTGGTCAAAATGAGATGCTGCAACGGTCTGGAGTGGAATTGCGCATATTCCACCATGTCAAAGGTTGATACCATCAGACCCAACAGTCGCATTGCTGCATGGACTGACATTGTCTGGGCTTGCAACGCTTCCTGAGCCATGACCTGCACCTTGACTATTTTTTTTTCTCTGGTGAGAGAACTCTCTGTAGGTCTGAATCCAATATGGCTCCCAAATGAACCATCCGCTGTGACGGATTCAGGGACGACTTCTCCCAATTTATGAGCCACCCGTGTCTCTGTAAACAAACTATCGTCTGTCGGAGATGGCTCAAATGTAAATCTTGCGACTGTGCTAAGATTAATAGGTCATCTAGATATGGGAATATTCTTTTCCCTTGTTTGCGCAGACAAGCTGCCATAACCACCATGATCTTGGTAAACACCCTGGGTGCTGTAGCTAGCCCAAAGGGCAGAGCTTGGAACTGGAGGTGTTCCTTGAGGATGGCAAACCTGAGGTAACACTGATGTGATAGTGCTATAGGCACATGTAGGTAAGCATCCCGTACATCCAGAGATACCATATAGTCTCCCGGTTCCATAGCCAACATTATGGAGTGTAACGTCTCCATGTGGAACTTCGGGATCCATATGTAGTTGTTCAACATCTTCAGATTTAGAATTGGTCGATATGACCCATTTGGTTTCTGGATTAGAAATAGATTGGAGTAATACCACTGTCCCTTTTGTGATGGAGGTACTGGGACAATCACACCTGACTGCAGTAATTTTTGGACTGCTTCTTGCAGGGCATTGGCCTTCGACTCTATACGAGACGGGCTGGTGCAAAAAAATCTTTGAGGAGGCTGCCTCCTGAATGGGAACCCATACCCCTGAGATACTACCTTCTGCACCCAGGCATCGGCTGTTGACTGTTGCCATATGTGTGCAAATTGCAGGAGTCGGCCCCCAACCCTGGAATCCTCCAGGCGGAGGCCTGTCTCTTCAGGCTGAGGGTTTCTGTTCAGGTTTGGAAGCTGGCTTTTTGCTAGTCCACTGCTTCCTACCCCTGGATTTAAACTGGGGTTGTTTAGGCTCATCTTTAGCTTTGCCAGCGAAATGAGCAAAATTTTAAACCCTTGGACTTCGGGTTATAGGTAGCCGGAAATCTGACCTTTTTCGATTCAGCCTCTGATTCTAGGATATCCGATAAAGGTTTTCCAAATAATATATTACCCACGAAAGGCAATGCTTCCAATTCTTTCTTGGACTCCGCATCCGCCTTCCAGGTCCGTAGCCAAACTGCTCTGCGAGCGACTACGGTCAAGGCTGAAGCTTTAGAAGCAACAGTGCCTACATCAATTGCTGCTTCTTTTAAATACTGGGCAGATTGTCTTAAACGGCAAAGACGATCCTCTTGCTCCCTAGTAGGAGAAGGGATGTCATTCTCTAGTTCCTCTATCCATTCGCCCATTGCCTTTGCTACCCAGGCCGAAGCCATAGCAGGTCTTACCACTGCTCCTACTAGAGAAAAAATATTTTTCAATAGGCTCTCTACCCTTCTGTCTGTGACATCATTCAATGAGGTAGATGACAGTGGTAAAGCAGATTTATGCACGAGTCGCAGAACATGTGCATCTACTTTTGCAGGAACTTCTCTCTTCGAACAATCCACAGCAGGAAATGGATAATAAGAATCCCATCTCTTAGGAATCTTATACTTTTTACTGGGCGCTGCCTAAGACTCATCCATCATTTCCGTCAACTCATCTGACGCTGGAAATTCAGCTTTCACTGATTTTGTTCGCTTAAATACAGGTGCTTTTGCTTTTAACGCTGTCTTGGCTGGCTCTTCCAGAGAAAGCACAGCCTTCACTGCATTAATAAGTTCAGCTACATCTTCTGAACTAAAGCTCTGCGACTGATCATCATACGGAGTTGAATCTATTGTTTCCGCATCATCATCCGATGTATCATCTTGTGTAGTCTGCCATACAGACGTATCTGTCTTAGTCTTACCTGCCCCTTGGTTGCTTGTAGAAGCTACTGGAACCAAACCATAGGAAGGGAGCTGCATGTATGGGTTCATAGTGTAACCTAACCCTTGAGGTGGTGCTACCGGAGCTAACCTGTCCGCTATTGAAGACAGTCTTTGCGAACATATTCCATGGTGGCTCTACTGGAGGTTGAACTAACTCCTGTTTTTTACTTCGCTGAAAAGCGAAACAGTTTGCACACAAACCCTCATAAGTGACCAATTGATTCATATCAATTACCCCTGACTTACAAGATAAGCATGTTAGGGTTATAGGAGTGCTTGGTAAATTCTCCTCATCACTTTTGCCGCTCATAGACATGGTATTAACCTGTTATCGACTACACACTTTGTGACTGAAAAACACCCTATATGTCAGTATATAGAGGTGAGATCAATCTGACCACAGTGCACCTGATTTGAGGGTCAGAACAGGACTGACATTACACAGAAAAGTCAGCACACATACTAGCAGTCAGTCACATGTTAAAGCATTAGACATTGTCATATGAGAATACAACCTCCATAATAACTTATACATAAGTAGGAAAATTGTACTTCTGTTTTAACTGGTTCTAATTTCAACATACCATGCAGAAAACACAGTAATATACAGGTCTCATATGCAATAGGTACTAAAAATTAACAATGCATACTAAAAAGTAGAAGGAATTTTTAGTACTGTATACCCTGCCTCCAGAGAGCGGGATACAGGGAGACTCACCACACTTCCATATCCAAGCAAATACGCTCGTAAGACGCTGAGTGGATTCAGACGCTACTGGTGTACACTGCCGCTTTTGGTAACTGATAACGGACACGGACGCTCACCAACGGACACGGACGCTGAGCGACTCCACGTGTATGCAGACGCTAAAGGCCTGCGACTCGGTCTGGGCGGGTTTATATCCAGTGTACACAACCGCAGCGTCTAAGCTGCGACCGAGTACCCTCGTGGTAGCGTCTGAGCCGGAAATGAGGTCATTCAGTTCATGAAACGAGAGACACGCGGGAACTGGCCATGAACTCGGAGGAGGGATGGCCAGGAGAGCGTCTGAAACCCCCTGTTGACTTAAACTCCCAGGATCGCGGCCTCACCTAGTCCTGGCGCCTATGATCCCCAGAGCGTAGCGCTGTCACACCGGGATGTTCTGCGCATCAACACACTGTTTGTAGTCTCCCCCAAATCAGTGTAGCTGTGTCCTGACCCCTCTAGTAAGAGGAAGTCCATAGACTCACCGTCTCCCCATGCTCCGGCCACAGCCTGGTTACGTCTGCTGGACCTGCTAGAACATCCGACACAGACGCCCGTCGAGACAGCACCGATACCCGAAGGTAAGCGTTGTTGCGACTCTGTCTAATATGCGTTTAAGACGCTGTTAAGAGAAGTCGCTCAAAAAACCAAAACAGTAAGTCTATAAAAATAAATTAATGAAAACTTAAGGCTGCTTTCACAGCAGCCCTGTGACCATGCGGCTTCCTGCCGCACCAAGCAAAAAACTGATCTGACTGAGTCAGTGGGCGGGACTATATAGTGGAGGCCCCAATGCATCCTGGGAGGCCAGAAAGCTCGTGACCGTGTTGGTGCCATTTTCGCTGTCGCTCGACAATATCCCAATGTTATCCTGTGGACCCAGCCAGAGAACGGTGGGATTGGGCTAAAAAACAATTTATTTTAAATAAAAGAATAGTCTGTGCTACTTCCTCCTAGCACAATTTTACGAACTGGAGAGACAGGGGGGGCGTGAAGGGGGAGGAGCCAGCTGTGCATACTTTATTTAGATTGTGCTACCTCCAGTCTGCATCCTTCACACCCCCAGCTGTCTAAGTTCTCCAGTGTCCCCTAGTGGATGTAAGAAATCTGATACTGTATGGGAGCAAATTGACAATTTTCTCCCACACACTGGAAAACAGTCAAAAATGGACATTCAGACAAATTGGTTAAATCCATTTGATTTAACCAATTTATCCGAACCACCATTTTTGCCCATTTGCCGGCTTTTGGGTGCAAATGGTTGATTGTCATTTTCTCTCATACATAACCAGATTTTCACTCCAACCAGAAAGATTTGACCGATAATCTTACGTGTATATACAGCTTTAGTCCCAGCCATATGCAAGAGAGTGCATCTCGAGTTTTATTAATGAAAATAATTTTTAAATAAGATAAACTTTTCTATATACACTACTAGATTACGCATCGAAAACACATTCAATTTGGGCATGCATGGATTTAATAAAACGTCCACTGTAAAAACACACTTTTTTGGCTGGTAATTTGAACTGCTGATCCTAGAAACAGTGTAGTATAGTACACAGATGAATAATGTTGGCAGAACACAAGTTTTGAAATGATGCTAAACACAAGGCGGGCTAAGTCTGTATATAATCTTTATTTGTCTATTATAGGTCTTGTTGAAGGTCTGCACGTGATGTCACACTGAGGAGGGATCATTCAGATACATCTTAGTACTACTTCGCTCTCTTCCTCTGTAAGTAGAAAAGGATGGAATTAGAACACAAATTCTGCACATTATAATGGTGTGCTAAGTGTCCCTGCTTGTCTGGTACAACTAATAACTATGACACGGTATTGCCACAAACGAAAAAATTAACACTAAATAAACTGCTGTTTTATAGGAGGATACTGACAGGTCTAACAATTTGCTGGATCTGTGATACACAAAGACGTGTGTGTGCGTTCCTCGCATAAAGACAAAAAAAATCCAGGCAAAACAGACATTTCAGTGATCCCTGTAAGTACTTCCCCCATCAGGAAACAGAGCAAGCACCCTATTAGTAAGGTCTTCTAGCTGACATATACAGTCTCATCAATGTGGCTAACCATACAGGAGGTAAAATATATAATACATGCAATGTCTTATTAACAGTAAGATTCCTTATGAAGGAAATACTTTTCAGTCTGTCAGTTTGAGAGTAATTTTTTAGCAATGCTACAATGATTGCAAAAACGCGTATTTTACCCACTTTTGAGGACTGGGGACTCACACTTTCAAAAGGAGGGGGGGCACAGGACGCGATCAGCTGTAGCCAGTCCCGGCAGCGGGGGGCGAGTGTTCCCGCAGCAAGGGGAAAGTGAGGAGCAGTTGCCGACTGATCACAAAGCCGAGTGGGTCGGGTGCGCTGCAGACTGTTCCCGCAGCTGCATGGAGGAGGTTGCTGCTGACAGCCCTCCCCGTGCAGCTATACATGATCTCAGCGGAGGACTTCGGCACTAGGCCCAGGCGCTCTCCATCCCAGTGCAATACGGCTTCCTGCGCAGTGTTGACTTTCCGCATCCTGGACTGGCCCGTCACCACCGTGAAGTGAACCGGGAAAGCTGGTGTGTGGTGACAGGGGGATGCTAAGAGGCACAGGTGTGTGGACGGACAACTGGAGGCACGGGGGGGGGGGGGGGGGGGGGATGAAACATCACACGGAGGCACAGGCGGGTGGACTCCTTGAGGCACGGGGATTTAAGACATCTGGACGAAGGGAAGGGGAAGGGGGGCCGGACACCTGGATGAACAGGAAGGGGGGTTGGTGGACGACTGGAGGAACGCTGGGGGGACACAGAGTGGCACAGGGTGGGAAAGGGGACGCAGAGTGGCACTGAGACAAAGAGTGAGGGGGAAGGCTGAGGGACACACGGGAGGGAGTTCTGGAATGACAGGAGGCTGGATTGACTTCCTCGATCTTGGAAAGGACCCAGATGCTACCTTGACACAAGGGGCAGAAAGCTGGAAAGGTAGGGGGCTGGAGAGACACAAGAGGCTGGAGTCGATTCAGGGGGCAGGGAGTGAGATAGGGAGAACAAGTCCGGGTGAACCTTTGATGATGACATCTGTTATATGCCTACACAAACAGGCATTTTCCGTCCAGGTTATCTCCTACTTGAATAATAAATAGAGATTGAAGGCACTGTCTGCCCAGGGAGGATCCATTTCTCCAGAGGTTCCCCGTTGCAGTGATACCACCATGTAGGTAAGGTGTATTTGGAATAGAATGGAGAGAAATACAGCCAGAGTGACGAGAAACGTGTGGCGTTTCATGCTGGCACGCTCCTGTTTCAAGTGGCCACTTTCCTAAGTCGTTTTCTCCACTTCCACCACTGCCCACAACGTCGCTCTACAGACACCATCATCTACCAGACATGTCCCCCGTACACTCACACTGTTAGCTACCAAACCTTACCACCTACCGCCCCTTGTTGCGAGGCCACACCCACTTTTCCAGGAGCCCCCCTTCCCCTTTTATGGTGCCCACTTTTAAACCCAGTAGCTGCTATCTACCCTTACCACCTCCTCCCTAACCCCAGCACTGCCTGCCGATAGCCAAATCATTGCCCCCAATACATATCTAGCCTTACCTTTTTCATACCCACAGTAGTTTGACCCTATCCCCCGCCTTGCCACCCAGTACTGCCCCAGCTGCTATCTACCTTTCTCCCCTACCTATTCCCAGCACTGCTTGCCACTAGTCGCCCCCCCCCCCGAACTGTCCCAAATGCTGCCTGCCCTTACCCCCCTCTACCCCAACCACTCCCTGCCTCTACCTGTCCCAACTGCTGGCTGCCCTCATCCACCATATGAGATTGGACCCCTGGGACCCAAATTTTTTTAATCGCTCAGCACGATCACTGATGCTATAAACACTTTAGAGGGCTATTAAAATTCATCAATACACACTAAAACCACAGCAATCACTAAGCGATAAGCAAGTTGAACAATTAGAATATTTTATTAGTTGCTATGATTTAAGTGAAGATATGGAACCCAATGTTAATAAATGACCCAGCCCTAAAGTATTTTTCAGAACCCTGGAATAAGGTTTTTTTCTTAATTTTTTTGTGCAAAACAAACAGAACAGGCTAAAATGTAAAACGTGCTGTTTTTACCTTCCACTTCCTCCTCCTCTTCCTCATCATCATCGTCCTCATCCTCATCAGAGCTAAATGTGCCATCAGGCAGGCTGTATACCCGAATGACTTGCTGTAAGAGAGAAATAGTTCAAGAGGAGTCTAGATATACTTAACATGGAGCCACACTATAAGAACGGTCTGTGCAAGTAGCACCGAATTGTACATCTTAAAATCCTGACTCAGGGGCCATTAGTGAAGGACTAATTAGGGTTAATCTTTTATCTACATTTTGTTAAGAGCCATTTCAGGCCATAGATTTCTTAACAATCTCAGAGAAAGGCTTGAGGGGGCGGCAACTCGGGTCCTGCTATGTCAGGCTTGTTCAATGTTTACACAATATCCTACGTAATGTAATCCTGACCTGCGCTCTGATTAAAGTGGGTTTAAAAAAAAAAAAAAAAAAAAAAAAAAGCGTCCAGTTTTCAAAACGAATCTAATACATTTGAATACCAAAACATCCTACAGACATGCCATGGTGTTGTCCGTACCCGGTATCCGATCTCGAGGTCGACAGTAAGTAGGTCGACATGACAAATGGTCGACACAAGTTTTTGACATTTTTTTCTGTTCATTCTTTGAACTTTTTCATACTTTACGGTCCACGTGGACTACAATTGGGAACGGTGACCTGTGCCGAGCGCAGCGGTAACCGAGCAAGGCATCTTGCCCGAAGCATGGCGAGCGAAGCGATGGGACATGGTGCACTAATTGGGGTTCCCGGTCACTTTACGAAGATAACGACATCCAAAAAAGTGGGTGGGGGGGGGGACCCTCATGTCGACCTAGAGTCCCTGTCGACTTAGAACCCATGTCAACCTAACTCTTGTCGACCCTCCTTAACCATACGCAATTATTGTAATAGAATGGGCCAGTAGTTCTTCTGAGGTTGTTCTACATGATTATCTGTAGAGCATGGCCCGTTGTGGGTAATTACTTCTCTTATATTGAAAGCCTCCTCTCCAAATATATACATGGCCTGCTCAGAGCCTGGAGATCAGTCACTGCAGCAATGTCCACACTCACCTTATTAGGGTCCTTCAAGATGAGGTATTTGCCTTCATCCAGCTTCATGCAGATGTCAACCACACAGCGCAAGATTCCCCAGGCATTCTCCATGCTCAGATTAATTTGATTGGCAAACTCATTGGGCTTGAACTGCTGAGTGCCAAGGACTACATGGCGCGAGGAATCCTTCACATGATAACGGGATACATACCTTAGAAAAGGAAATATAAATAAATTATACATGTGGAAAACCCTTGCTGAAAATTGCTTCCTTTCCTTATGAAAGTATTAATCAGTGCTAAAGATATCAGGGTTGACTACTAGAAACTCACCCCAATTTAAGGTACTCTGACCCAGCCAGCAAAGCACAGCAAGTCCATCTGGCCAATTTGTAGCTGTTGTTCTTCAGCTCTGTAGCGATCACAGCTCCCCTCTGGGAGTCCAGCTTCTGCCTCCAGTCCACACCATTACAGTGCTGGAACAGGTGAATGAAAATGTATTAGCAGTAAACCACAATTCTATCATGACTTGCATAGTAAATTGCAGGAATTCTAACAAAAGGTATAAGACACCATCACTTACTCTGGAGTCCCACTCGTTTAGGGTCTTGATATTTATAAATGACACCTCTGCGTTTGCACCAGTCATCACTCCATCATGTTCACACCGCACAACCAAGTCAATGTCATCTCCAAGTTTCCACCGCCGGTACCTGTAATTAGTACGTGCAGAATGAAGCAGAGCGACCTCTTAGAGGCTATTTTATATATTCTTCTAGCAGTAATGCCAGTGAGTAGAATAGATGGTATTAAAAATAGAATTTTGGTACTGGAGTACTCTTGGGATATGGACGGCTTCTGCAGGAACAGGGCACTGAATATTTAAATTTAGAACACTCCACCCCTCCATATCCCAGAGTACCTCAGTGTTTTTTTACTGAGCCGAACAGGAGCTATAGAGAGCTTGACAATGGAGAATAACATATAACATTACTGACAACAATAAAGTTGACACATAACGTTACTGACAACTAAACAGTTGACACCATAACCGATAGAACTTGATAATTTGAACCAGTCGGTGAGAGTGTGTTACCATAAGATCCCCTGAACTTACCACAAACCAGGTAAAACTGCTCTGGGTGGGCGTCCAGTGCCCCCTATGGATTCAAAGAAAAGGATTTACCTGGTAAGTACCAAAATCCTATTTTCTTTTTCATCTACTAGGGGTCACTGGAGTACTCTTGGGACGTACCAAAGCTTCCCCCTTGGGCGGGAGAGTTGTTTGGCACCTGTAACACTAGGCAGCCAAAGCTAGATGCTGATGCCGCAAACGTATCAAACTTGTAAAAGCGCACAATTGTGTGCACTGATGACCATGTAGCCGCACGGCAAAGCTGCGTCGTAGAAGCCCCACGACCAGCTGCCCATGAAGTTCCCACAGAACGTGTGGAATGAGCTGTTACTGATGTAGGCGGCTGTAACCTAGCATGAAGGTAAGCCTGACGTATGGTCAGTTTAATCCATCTGGATAAGGTCTGCTTAGAAGCTGGCCAACCCATCTTGGCAGCATCATAGAGAACAAACAACGTATCCGTCTCACGAACTGTAGACGTTCGGGATACATAAACGCGTAGTGTGCGTACTACATCTAAAGTTCCAGAATCTCCTGTTAACACAGGAACTACTATTGGTTGATTGATGTGAAAAGATGACACTACCTTTGGTAAGAAAGCGGGATTCGTCCGAAGTTCCGCTCTGTCATCATGAAACACCAAATACGGTGGCTTGCATGACAAGGCACCAAAATCTGAAATACGCCTTGCCGAAGCTACGGCTAGGAGAAAAATTGTTTTCCAAGTGAGAAACTTAATATCCACTTGTTGTAAGGGTTCAAAATATGAAGACTGTAAGAAATCTAAAACCAGATTCAAGTCCCATGGCGCTGTAGGTGGAATGAATGGAGGCTGTACTCTGAGGACACCTTGCAGAAAAGTGTGCACAGACGGCAATAGAGCCAATCGTCTTTGAAAGTAAATTGACAAAGCAGATACCTGCACCTTTAGTGTAGATAAACGCAGTCCTCCATCTAATCCAGTCTGTAGAAATAACAAAAGACGGGATAACTTGAAAGATGATGTCGGAAACTTCCGAGCTTCACACCAACCTATATAGGCATGCCAAATTCTGTAATAATGAGCTGCCGTAACTGGCTTCCTAGCTCGTAACTTGGTTGGTATAACCAATTATGGAATGCCCTCTCTTCTTAAGATGGCGGTCTCAACAGCCACCCCGTCAAACGCAGCCGCGCTAAATCGGGGTAAAGAAACGGACCCTGTTGTAACAGGTCCGGATGTAGTGGGAGCGGCCAAGGATCGTCTGCGAGTAGTCTGCGGAGATCCGAGAACCAAGCTCTCAGAGGCCAATAAGGGGCCACTAGTATGACTGTTGCTAAAACGGATCAAAAGAGAGTCTGTCACAGAGGGAGCAGCGGAAACAGATACACGAGGCTGTAAGGCCACGCGATTGTGAGAGCATCCACCGCCACTGCCTTTGGATCTCGTAATCTGGAGACATACTGGGGCGTTTGGTGATTGTGTCGAGATGCCATCAGGTCCACTTGAGGGTAACCCCACCTCTGGACCAACATGTGAAACACTTCTGGATTTAATGCCCATTCTCCTGGATGAAAATCCCGACGGCTGAGATAATCCGCCTCCCAGTTGTCCACTCCCGGAATGAACACTGCCGACAATATCACTTGGTGTTGCTCGGCCCAATTTAGGATTCGAGCTACTTCCCGCATTGCCATGCGGCTTCTCGTTCCTCCTTGTTTGTTGATGAACGCGACCGCCGTCGCGTTGTCTGACTGCACCTGGACAGTCAGAGACCGAAGCATGTGTACTGCTTGTCGTAGCGCATTGTAAATTGCCCGGAATTCCAGGACATTTATAGACAGCAATCTTTCGTGATCCGCCCAGAGACCCTGGAGCTGACAATTTTGAACTACAGCTCCCCAACCTCTGAGACTCGCGTCCGTCGTTAGAATTATCCAATTCCAGGCGCCGAACCGTTTTCATGCGGTTAGATTGTGTACTTTGAGCCAGAGTAGAGATACCCTGGCCCGTGGCGACAACCTCACCCTGTGGTGAATCTGCAGATGCGAGCCCGACCACTGTGCGAGCTCATCCAGTTGAAAAGGACGCAAGTGAAATCTTTCGAACTGAATCGCTTCGAAAGCCGCCACCATTGTGCCTAAGAGGCGAATGCACAAATGTACCGAGACTGTGCGTGGCTTGAGCACTAATTGTACCAGATGACGAATAATCTGTACTTTCTGTTCTGGTAGGTAAATTCTTTGATTTACCGTATCGAGAATCATACCTAGGAATTGAAGTCGTTGAGACGGAATTAGATGTGATTTCTTGAAGTTGACAATCCAACCGTGCTGAACTAGTACATTGTACGTTAGCAACGCATGTTCGAGGAGCATCTGTTGAGACGGAGCTTTGATGAGCAGATCGTCCAAGTACGGAACTACTATCACTCCCAGGGATCTGAGATGAGCTATCATCACAGACATCACTTTGGTGAATACCCGAGGCGCTGACGAGAGGCCAAACGGTAGAGCCTGAAACTGGTAATGGTTCTGCCGTATCGCAAAACGCAAGAACCTCTGATGAGGTGGCCAAATCGGAATGTGTAAGTACGCATCCTTGAGATCTAGCGCAATCATGAATTCCTGTGGCTCTAAACCTGCAATTACTGACGGCAGAGATTCCATCTTGAATCTGTAGTAAGTGACGTACTGATCGAGACCCTTTAAGTTCAATATTGGCCTGACGGAGCCATCCGGCTTTGGTACCACAAACAGACTGGAATAATAACCTTGACCTTGTTGTTGTACAGGGACCGGAATCAAAACTGCTGAATCCAGCAGGGACTGAATGGCAATTTGCAGAACCGCCCTCTTGTCGTCCGACAGAGGAGGTCCTGTCTTGAAAAACCGCAGTGGCGGGAGACAGTCGAACTCTATTTTGTAACTTTTTAACACTAAATTGCGGATCCACCCATCTGTGGATGTCTGGAACCACGCCAAATGGAACGTCTGAAGGCGTGCTCCCACAATTGGAGATCTGAGATGGGCTGGGAGCCCGTCATGCCACTGGCTTGTCGGTGACCTTAGCGTCCTGACGACTGGTGTTGGTTTGTTGGAAACCACGTCCTCGACCTCGTCTACCAGGCGTGGCTGTTCCTCTACCACGGCCTCGAAAGGGCTGAGGTCTAAAGGATTTGAACACCGGGCCAGAGTATTTCCGTCTAGGTACCGTTGGAGGCAATGGTAAGAAAACAGACTTTCCTCCCGTGGCCTCAGAAATCCATTTGTCCAATTCAGGACCAAACAACTTCTCGCAACCGTAAGGTTACGCCTCTATACCTCTTCTGACCTCTGCCTCCGCTTGCCAAGAACGCAGCCAGAGTGCTCGTCGTACTGTAACTAGCGACGATGAAATGCCAGAAGTGAGCTGACAGACGTCAGTAGAAGCTGTACATAGATACTCAGCAGCTTCACAGATTTGATCAGCAAGAAGTATAAGGTGATCGTCATGTAGGGCAGACTTGAGTTCTGTTATCCATACAATTAGCGCCTTAGTGACCCAAATGCCAACCAACCCAGGTCTAAGCAACACTCCTGCTGCTATATACATGGACTTTAGCATAGCTTCTATTTTACGATCTGAAGGGTCTTTAAGTGTAGTAGCCGTTGGTACTGGTATGGTTAATTTCTTTGTAAGTTTTGACACAGACGAATCCACCATTGGCGGATTCTCCCATGTACATGTCACAGACTCTGGAAACGGGTAACTAGACTTAAATCTGCGAAGTATAGAAACCCGTTTATCTGGATTCTTTCGTGTTTCTACTAACATCTTATTAAGAGATTCCGAAACAGGAAAACACATTGGAGATCTCTTTCGTTTAGTAAAGACGACTTCATTTGTCAGAGGTTCCTCAGTTTCCGTAAACTTCAGAGACTGACGCACCGCTCTGATGAGATTATCAATGCCTGGGCTGTCAAAATCTTCACTATCTGACTGCTGGTCTACTTCGCCCTCCTCACCCTCTTCTTGTGCAGTGAGGTCTGGCATAGAATCGTCAGAATGCAACATAGCAGAAACTGGTAAATCATAAGACAAAAGAAATTTATCCCTTCTACCCAAAATGGATTTGGACTTTTGGCAAGGCTGAGACGCCTCCAGTAGTTCTGGCGGTCTCAGCCGAGACTCAGATCTTGCAGCTTCCCGCTCTTGTCGAGCGGCGGCCAATTCTGATTGCAATCCAGCCGTGACATATGTTAGCATGGAGGGTCCGGAAATTAAACCGGCTTTGAAACCGGAGCGGAAATTGTATTCGTAGCTGAATTCACAAAACATACTGTACATGTGGTAGATCCATCTGGTAAGACACTCTTACAGACATTGCAGTGAAACTGCTTTTTAGTTTTTGCTGGTGCCTTACTCATTATGCAGACAGACAATACAATACCCAAAAAACAGACAACTTGCACGACTCAGTAAAATAGTACTAAGGTGTGGCTATATATATATATATATATATATATATATATATATATATATATATATATATATATATATATATATATATCTGGCCAAGTGCAGTACACGTGGCCAGTCCTATATGAAATGTGATCCCAAATTCCCACTAACACCCCTGCGCCTCCGGTGGAGTATAGATTTAGGACAGGAACGTTCTGGAATCAACAGGAAGAACAGGAAGCATGGTTAAAATGGCCCCCATGCCATGCTTACAGTTATAATCACAGTACAGGTTATAATTTTGTGAAACACATATATAACCTGGGAAGTGTCTGTTTACTAACAAAGTCTGTTAATAAAGGCTTAATAGCCTATGCTGTCTCATAACCTTGTATACTGCTGCTGCTATGGGTACTCCCCCCCCCCCCCCCCCCCCCCGTGCAGCTGCGTGTGCTGTGAGATTCCCCCCCCCCCCCCCCCCTGTGCTCCATGTACCGCTGTCTAGTACACGGCACCAGGGAACTTACAAGTTACCGGGGCGCGTCTAGAGGGAGCCGGGGAGCGCGCTCCATAGAGCCGTGAATCGGCGTCTATGGATTAAAAAAGTGCGGCTGTCGCGGCTCTGAGCAGCTTCGGCATCCGCTCACAACATCAATCAGCAGCGGCAGGCGGCTCACATAGCGGCGGGCGGCGCTTCACAGAACAGTGTCCCCACACAGCGGGGCGGCAGCGTGAGCTGACCGCCCTGTCCCCCAACATACCTGGACGCCTGTGGTGAGGGCTATGACGGGGCTTCTCTGCAAGCTCCGTCCAGCCTTTTCTGCAGGTAGTCTGCACTTGGCTGTGAGGGTGCTCTGTAGTGAGGACCGACACGCCAGTAGCTGCTTGTAGCAGCTTCCACTATCCCGGACCCTCGCCTTTTGGAAGGGGGGAAGGGATGTGGATAAAGTGAAAAAGAAAAATCAAAAATAAAATAAAAATATATTCAAAAGAAGTGTGGGAGCTCCACACAAGCCTTGTTGCTACGTCGAGCACAGAAAAAACAGAGGTACTCTGGGATATGGAGGGGTGGCGTGTTCTAAATTTAAATATTCAGTGCCCTGTTCATGCGGAAGCCGTCCATATCCCAAGAGTACTCCAGTGACCCCTAGTGGATGAAAAATAAATATTGCAATTGATGTTCCCAATCTTTCAACCATATTCCATAATAAAATCACGAACAAGTGCTGGCATTCTTACATACTAAATTCAGTATCTATATAATAACCAGCTATGGCAGGTCCTGAGAACAACATGAATAGTGGGAGTGGCTCCCACTGCAGGGAACAGAGAGATGGTAGTAGGTACTGCTGGAAAGTGCCACCAAAGTGTTAAGGAGGGTACACACTAAAAGATGTATGTACCCGGCAATATAGGCTGCGATGGGACCTGGTGGGGTGCTGACAGAGTCAAGTGCATACACATCTGCCCATGTTGGGAGGGAGTGGGGGCGGAGCGGGGCGCATTGCTTGCAACATCCCCAGATTAAGCTGCATGTACAGCCAACAGGGGCGATGCCGCTAGCAACCCGCAGGAGCGCGCATCGTTGACGATATAGTGGGTACCCACTGTCCGATTTCAACACTGTCATTCAGAAATGTCGGAATCGGTCATATCGCTCAAAAAGTCGTCCAGTGTGTACTCAGCTTAAGAGCAGCGGGGGTAAGAGACCCTTCAACCCGGCATTCACGGAGTACAATAATAGAAAAAGGGAATTTGTCACCTTGTTATAGTCGCAGCACTGCGGCAGAAAACTTACCTATAAGCGACAGAGGCCACCTCATTTTTGTCCACATCATCTTCTATAAAGGGGTTTGGGTTGGGAAATTTGTATTTTTCTTTGCCCTGTGGAAGTAAGTCAGCATTTAGTGATCAGATTCAGTAAAGAGGTCTGAAACTTGGTGCTCCTCAAACAAGAACCATGAAGACAGATATATTCAGTATTAAAAAGTATCTCAAATGCTGTCAGTGTAAGAGACGCATTACATAAACAAATTGTGAACGTTATTATATATCAGACAACTAGTATTTTGGATTTAGTAGCCTATTTGAAGCTACACTACATTTTTGGTCATAACTTTAAAAGTGGCTGCAGAACAGGGGTGACTGCAGATTCTCCTGAACCCACCAAAATACTTGGGCTGTGAGACTTACCTCAGAGAATTATAAAAAGGACCAGCTAAGATGGGGATGTTTTATACAAAGTTTTGAAAAGTCGGAAAGAGGTTTGATGAAGCAATATTTATGACAACTTGGACATCAAGAGCAGCACATTTCACTAGAGATTCTGAATATTACCAGACATAACCCCAGCTGACTGTATTAGTGGACAGGAAATATACCGCATGTACAAAATACCTTACAGCAGTGGTTCCCAAACATGCCGAACTGGTGGTCCAAGACCAAATCAAATTAACTTATGGTAAATTTCATAGGCAAAACCAGTGATGGTGACTGCCAATTATAAACTATGGGGACATGCAGAACCGCAACCCTGTCCACAACATAACTAAACCCAAGAATGACAAGTAAGCACAAACTACTTTCTCTGAATGTCTTAACCCTCCGTCAGGCGCACCTCTGGGATTCCCAGGTTCAGGTGCAGTGTGCCTGACAGGCGCTTGTTAGAAAATAGTAATTAGCACCTAATTAACTCAATTCTAACGCTCTTAAAGTGATCAGTGATCTTCATTAGGACGTACAAAGAGAGAAATCGTAGGCGTTACGGGCCATTTCAGCAGATCTGAAGCAAAAAAAAAAAAAAAAAAAGAGTAAAACACTAACATGAGTATAAGTTTGGGCACAGTGTGCCTGAGAGGCCCCCCTGGACAAACCTACATATTTCCGCAAAATATCCACAACCTTTGTCATTTTCATTCATAAAATGAGCAAAATAAACAATTAATAGATGAAAATAAAAAGGAAAAACGAACCTTCAAAAAAGTCGGAGGAGTTTGGGCGCAGTGTGCCTGAGAGGCCAGGAGGGTCACTACTGCACTCCACGCAGGCGGCGGGAAAACTGACTAAGGGGGTTTCGAACAGCACCTAGAGATAGGAAGGTACTAGGAGGGACAGGCCCCTGCGCTCCCTTGGGGCGGAGAGGGGAGCAAGAACAGCTTTGCAGCGCCTGTCAGGCCAGCTGCACCTGACTGAGGGTTAAGAAACATTTGGCCTAGGGGTGCCGTAAAAACAAAACAAAAAAATACTTTAAAGTTTGGGAACCAATGCATTAGAGAGAGATAGATACTTACTGGTTAAAAGTATACAATCATGACAAATAGAGATATATAGCAAACCACTTGCCATAACGTTATGTGGTCAGTCAGTAAGCCTTACAAATCCACTGCTGCCTGGTTCACTGCGCTGGGTTACAATTACCTTTTGCGCTGAATTATTAAATAACCCTATAAAAGCACATTTTTACCTCAAACAGTATTATACTCCTATCAAGCTTACCATTTGTAGACATTGCTGGGAGAAGTTATGGTTTATGTATGTAGCCTCCATGGCCAGATTTCTGGGAGAGTTTAAGGAGTTGACCTCATCCTGCGGGGGCTCATTAGCTGTTTCACTGACTGTCAGCAGATCTAGAGACATAAAGGAAGGTAAAAGGAAGGGCTTAATATGACCGTAAATACAACAATTGGCCAGGTTAAAGACTGCTAACATTTTGCTCTACAACAAATAGATGGGTTATACATACATCCTGTACATACATTGTACAAAACGTGTACTTCCCCAAGAAACCAAGATCAGGATTCTCACCAAAATCAGAGTTGTCTCTCTTATCAAAGAAAATCTTGGATCCCACTCTTTGGACTACGATGTCCCAGGAGTTGACTGAACGGGTGCAGCACATGAGAGTGGCAAGAATTGCATCAGTGGCAAAAACATTGCCCTGGGTCTTAGCCAGCTGTGTACAGACAAAATAAATACATTTTACTACTTCATTAGATAGGGAGGATAATTCAGATCTGGATGGATTACAATGAAATACTTGGTCAGAGTAAAAGTATAAATACTGGATCCCACCTTTCGGATAACTGGGTCATCTGTTGTGGTCACAGTGTGGAAGATCCTCTTAATGCTTTTCAATGGTCTTTCATTCCTTGTGGTGATTCGATCAAAAGCTTTGTCATAATATTCTATGCTCCCACAGCACTCTCTGGCATTGGGAGAAAACATAAGAAAAATAAAATAAAAATTATATTATATTATATATATATATATATATATATATATTTATATTTATTTATTAAGTAGATAATAATAAATGTCTCCTCCACTGCTGAAGTAGTTACAATCCTTACGCATTATAAAACAGAAAAGTTAAGCAGAGGGTTAAAATATACAGTATAGGTACAAAATAAAAATCTGTTCTTCTACTAAGGAAATAGTGTAAGCAGTACATGCTCACTGCTTACCCTGTTCTTTCCCTCTATATCAGAGTGCTGTGTTATGCCGGCAGCCACTGCAGTAATGCCATTTACAGTGCATCCTCTGCCATCCATTTCATTAAGGATAGAAATTGTTTCCAATTTCAGAAGTAGGCAAGGAGTAGAGAACTACATTGTAACATGCACTGACTGTTGCATTCTGTATACAAGGGGGCGATTTATGGTCCTGCAGGGTGCACTGAAAAAGGGCAGGGTGCTTTTTCACATTTCAAAAATGGGCAGGGTGCAGCACCCTGCTGAAACAGCCTAGAAGGAACACTACGTATTAGCACAACAGTAGCACACAGAAAAAATAAGCAGCCTGTGATAAAGTCTGCCCCTTTTTTCCAACTTTCTCCTAACCAATAACCAGGGATAATAACCCTTTCCCAGAACAAAATTCTCAACACAAGTGCATCTAGACCGAAAAAGACTAATGACTCCACCAACAAACGTCTTATTAACAACAACAACAACAACAACAACAACCATTAAATAAATACTAGAACATAAAGGGGGTATTCTGTGAATAACATTGATAGAATGACCTATTGACAGTCTTTAAAAACAGCAACTTTGTTCCAAAGTCTTCTACTCATTGAGGACACGCACACACACACACACACACACACACACACACACAACTTAAGTAGACCTACGTTTTGCACCCCTGTACACTAGGTAGATTTATACGATATGTGGATGCTTGCCTTAAAAAGAAACTGAACCACTCTCAACGTTATGTGCATTCCAAAAGTAGAAATAATTGTGGCAGGACAGCAATGGCACTCCAAGCAGATCAGACAGGCTATGCAACGACTTCATGTAAGCAACTTATCAGTTATTTAGCAGTTGTGGAATGGATCGCTTTGAAGTGTTTATTTTCTGTACTTTCTAACGCAATAGGATACTATCCACACACATACACTCATACCAAATCTGTACCCAAAACAAATTTGGGGAGTGATCAATATAAAACACATACACAGTACTTCGCAAAAGTTTTAGGCAGGTGTGGATGAAATGCTACAAAGTAAGAATGAAAAGAACACTGTAGTGTTAGTTTGTTTTTATCAATTAAAATGTAAAGTGAATGAAATAAATCTAAATCAAATCAACTACACCCTTTGCCTTCAAAACAGCATCAATTCTTCTAGGTACACTTGCAGTTTTTTCAGGGTAAAAGAAGAACAAGGAGTCCTGGAAGTGAAGATATAGCTCCCCCAGGTCTCAACATCAACAAGTCTGTCTGTGATTACATGAAGAGAGAAGAATTTGAGCAACATCCACAGAAGATCTGTGATTAGTTCTCCAAGATGTTTTGGAACAACCTCCCTGCAGAGTTCCTTCAAAACCTGTTTGCAAGTGTACCTAGAAGAACTGATGCTGTTTTAAACGCAAAGGGTGGTCACACCAAATATTAATTGGATTTAGATTTATCTTCCGTTCATTCACTTTGCATTTTGTTAATTGATAAAAATAAACTATTAACACTTCTACTTTTGAAAGCATTCTTACTGTGCAGCATTGCAGAATCTTTCTTATTCCCACCTGCCTAAAACTTTTTCACAGTACTGTATACCTGATTAATGTATTTATCGCAGACAATAAATACTGGTCGAAATGTCAGACTTTACTCCTGCCACTGGCTGTTAGTTGTTAAAGAAAAAAATAAAATAAAAAAAAAAAAAATCAATGGGGAAGCCTTATACAGTAACTCACATGTCTACTGGGTCAGACACCTCGAGATAACGCATCTTCATCAGCCGGGGGAAATCCATTTCTTCTTTTACCTCCCAGTCACTGCGCACCTCTACAGAGGAATCTCTCGGTTTCAGCTGGGTCTATAGGAGACAGTACAATAAAACACGAAAGCACCATTATGCGTCACGAAAATAAGAATTTACTTACCGATAATTCTATTTCTCGGAGTCCGTAGTGGATGCTGGGGTTCCTGAAAGGACCATGGGGAATAGCGGCTCCGCAGGAGACAGGGCACAAAAAGTAAAGCTTTAGGATCAGGTGGTGTGCACTGGCTCCTCCCCCTATGACCCTCCTCCAAGCCTCAGTTAGGATACTGTGCCCGGACGAGCGTACACAATAAGGAAGGATTTATGAATCCCGGGTAAGACTCATACCAGCCACACCAATCACACTGTACAACCTGTGATCTGAACCCAGTTAACAGTATGATAACAGCGGAGACTCTGAAAGATGGCTCACAACAATAATAACCCGATTTTTGTAACTATGTACAAGTATTGCAGATAATCCGCACTTGGGATGGGCGCCCAGCATCCACTACGGACTCCGAGAAATAGAATTATCGGTAAGTAAATTCTTATTTTCTCTATCGTCCTAGTGGATGCTGGGGTTCCTGAAAGGACCATGGGGATTATACCAAAGCTCCCAAACGGGCGGGAGAGTGCGGATGACTCTGCAGCACCGAATGAGAGAACTCCAGGTCCTCCTTAGCCAGGTTATCAAATTTGTAGGATTTTACAAACGTGTTTGCCCCTGACTAAATAGCCGCTCGGCAAAGTTGTAAAGCCGAGACCCCTCGGGCAGCCGCCCAAGATGAGCCCACCTTCCTTGTGGAATGGGCATTTACATATTTTGGCTGTGGCAGGCCTGCCACAGAATGTGCAAGCTGAATTGTATTACACATCCAACTAGCAAAAGTCTGCTTAGAAGCAAGAGCACCCAGTTTGTTGGGTGCATACAGGATAACAGCAAGTCAGTTTTCCTGACTCCAGCCGTCCTGGAACCTATATTTTCAGGGCCCTGACCACATCTAGCAACTTGGAGTCCTCCTAGTAGGCGCAAGACACCACAATAAGCTGGTTCAGGTGAAACACTGACACCACCTTAGGGAGAGAACTGGGGACGAGTCCGCAGCTCTGCCCTGTCCGAATGGACAAACAGATATGGGCTTTTTTTGAGAAAAAAACCACCAATTTGACACTCGCCTGGTCCAGGCCAGGTCCAAGAGCATGTTCACTTTTCATGTGAGATGCTTCAAATCCACAGATTTGACTGGTTTTAAACCAATGTGTTTTGAGGAATCCCAGAACTACGTTGAGATCCCACAGTGCCACTGGAGGCACAAAAGGGGGTTGTATATGCAATACTCCCTTGACAAACTTCTGGACTTCAGGAACTGAAGCCAATTCTTTCTGGAAGAAAAATCGACAGGGCCGAAATTTGAACCTTAATGGACCCCAATTTGAGGTCCATAGACACTCCTGTTTGCAGGAAATGCAGGAATCGACCGAGTTGAAATTTCTTCGTGGGGCCTTCCTGGCCTCACACCACGCAACATATTTTCGCCACATGTGGTGATAATGTTGTGCGGTCACCTCCTTTCTGGCTTTGACCAGGGTAGGAATGACCTCTTCCTGAATGCCTTTTCCCTTAGGATCCGGCGTTCCACCGCCATGCCGTCAAACGCAGCTGCGGTAAGTCTTGGAACAGACATGGTACTTGCTGAAACAAGTCCCTTCTTAGCGGCAGAGGCCATAAGTCCTCTGTGAGCATCTCTTGAAGTTCCGGGTACCAAGTCCTTCTTGGCCAATCCGGAGCCATGAGTATAGTTCTTACTCCTCTACGTCTTATAATTCTCAGTACCTTAGGTATGAAAAGCAGAGGATGGAACACATACACCGACTGGTACACCCACGGTGTTACCAGAACGTCCACAGCTATTGCCTGAGGGTCTCTTAACCTGGCGCAATACCTGTCCCGTTTTTTGTTCAGACGGGACGCCATCATGTCCACCTTTGGTAATTCCCAACGGTTTACAATCATGTGGAAAACTTCCCCATGAAGTTCCCACTCTGCCGGGTGGAGGTCGTGCCTACTGAGGAAGTCTGCTTCCCAGTTTTCATTCCCGGAATGAAAACACTGCTGACAGTGCTATCACATGATTTTCCGCCCAGCGAAAAGTCCTTGCAGTTTTTGCCACTGCCCTCCTGCTTCTTGTGCCGCCCTGTCTATTTACGTGGGCGACTGCCGTGATGTTTTATCCCACTGGATCAATACCGGCTGACCTTGAAGCAGAGGTCTTGCTAAGCTTAGAGCATTATAAATTTACCCTTAGCTATATTTATGTGGAGAAAAGTCTCCAGACTTGATCACACTCCCTGGAAATTTTTTCCTTGTGTGACTGCTCCCCAGCCTCTCGGGCTGGCCTCCGTGGTCACCAACATCCAAAACTGAATGCCGAATCTGCGGCCCTCTAGAAGATGAGCACTCTGTAACCACCACAGGAGAGACACCCTTGTCCTTGGATATAGGGTTATCCGCTGATGCATCTGAAGATGCGATCCGGACCATTTGTCCAGCAGATCCCACTGAAAAGTTCTTGCATGAAATCTGCCGACTGGAATTGCTTCGAAGGAAGTCACCATTTTTTTTACCATGGCCCTTGTGCAATGATGCACTGATTTTAGGAGGTTCCTGACTAGCTCGGATAACTCCCTGGCTTTCTCTTCCGGGAGAAACACCTTTTTCTGGACTGTGTCCAGAATCATCCCTAAGCACAGGAGACTTGTTGTCGGGATCAGCTGCGATTTTGGAATATTTAGAATCCACCCCTGCTGTTGTAACAGTATCCGAGATAGTGCTACTCCGACCTCCAACTGTTCCCTGGACTTTGCCCTTATCAGGAGATCGTCCAAGTAAGGGATAATTAAGACGCCTTTTCTTCGAAGAAGAACCATCATTTCGGCCATTACCTTGGTAAAGACCCGGGGTGCCGTGGACAATCCAAACGGCAGCGTCTGAAACTGATAGTGACAGTTCTGTACCACGAACCTGAGGTACCCTTAGTGATAAGGGCAAATTTGGGACATGGAGGTAAGCATCCCTGATGTCTCGGGACACCATATAGTCCCCTTCTTCCCGGTTCGTTATCACTGCTCTGAGTGACTCCATCTTGATTTGAACCTTTGTAAGTGTTCAAATTTTTTTTTTTTTTTAGATTTAGAATAGGTCTCACCTAGCCTTCTGGCTTCAGTACCACAATATAGTGTGGAATAATACCCCTTTTCTTGTTGTAGGAGGGGTAATTTAATTATCACCTGCTGGGAATACAGCTCGTGAATTGTTTCCCATACTGCCTCCTTGTCGGAGGGAGACCTTGGTAAAGCAGACTTCAGGAGCCTGCGCAGGGGAAACGTCTCGACATTCCAATCTGTACCCCCTGGGATACTACTTGTAGGATCCAGGGGTCCTGTACGGTCTCAGCGTCATGCTGAGAGCTTGTCAGAAGCGGTGGAACGCTTCTGTTCCTGGGAATGGGCTGCCTGCTGCAGTCTTCTTCCCTTTCCTCTATCCCTGGGCAGATATGACTCTTATAGGGACGAAAGGACTGAAGCTGAAAAGACGGTGTCTTTTTCTGCAGAGATGTGACTTAGGGTAAAAACGGTGGATTTTCCAGCAGTTGCCGTGGCCACCAGGTCCGATGGACCGACCCCAAATAACTCCTCTTCCTTTATACGGCAATACACCTTTGTGCCGTTTGGAATCTGCATCACCTGACCACTGTCGTGTCCATAAACATCTTCTGGCAGATATGGACATCGCACTTACTCTTGATGCCAGAGTGCAAATATCCCTCTGTGCATCTCGCATATATAGAAATGCATCCTTTAAATGCTCTATAGTCAATAAAATACTGTCCCTGTCAAGGGTATCAATATTTTTAGTCAGGGAATCCGACCAAGCCACCCCAGCTCTGCACATC
Organism: Pseudophryne corroboree; assembly: GCF_028390025.1. Classification (NCBI taxonomy): domain Eukaryota; kingdom Metazoa; phylum Chordata; class Amphibia; order Anura; family Myobatrachidae; genus Pseudophryne; species Pseudophryne corroboree. The sequence continues at coordinate 352,155,169 of NC_086452.1, read as the reverse complement.
CAGGCTGAGGCGATCGCTGGTCGCAGTATAACACCAGTATGTGTGTATATACTTTTTATGATATTTTCCAGCCTCCTGTCAGCTGGCTCCTTGAGGACGGCCCTATCTATAGACGGTACCGCCACTTGTTCTGATAAGCGTGTGAGCGCCTTATCCACCCTAAGGGGTGTTTCCCAACGCGCCCTAACTTCTGGCGGGAAAGGGTATACCGCCCATATTTTCTATCGGGGGGAACCCACGCATCATCACACACTTCATTTAATTTATCTGATTCAGGAAAAACTACGGTAGTTTTTTCACATCCCACATAATACCCTCTTTTGTGGTACTTGTAGTATCAGAAATATGTAACACCTCCTTCATTGCCCTTAACGTGTGGCCCTAATAAGGAATACGTTTGTTTATTCACCGTCGACACTGGATTCAGTGTCCCTGTCTGTGTCGACCGACTAAAGTAAACGGGCGTTTTAAAACCCCTGACGGTGTTTTTGAGACGTCTGGACCGGTACTAATTGTTTGTCGGCCGTCTCATGTCGTCAACCGACCTTGCCGCGTGTTGACATTATCACGTAATTCCCTAAATAAGCCATCCATTCCGGTGTCGACTCCCTAGAGAGTGACATCACCATTACAGGCAATTGCTCCGCCTCCTCACCAACATCGTCCTCATACATGTCGACACACACGTACCGACACACAGCACACACACAGGGAATGCTCTGATAGAGGACAGGACCTACTAGCCCTTTGGAGAGACAGAGGGAGAGTTTGCCAGCACACACCAAAAACGCTATAATTATATAGGGACAACCTTATATAAGTGTTTTCCCTTATAGCATCTTTTTTATATATTTCTAACGCCAAATTAGTGCCCCCCCTCTCTGTTTTAACCCTGTTTCTGTAGTGCAGTGCAGGGGAGAGCCTGGGAGCCTTCCCTCCAGCCTTTCTGTGAGGGAAAATGGCGCTGTGTGCTGAGGAGATAGGCCCCGCCCCTTTTTCGGCGGCCTCGTCTCCCGCTCTTAACGGATTCTGGCAGGGGTTAAATATCTCCATATAGCCCCCGGAGGCTATATGTGAGGTATTTTTAGCCAAAAATAGGTTTTCATTGCCTCCCAGGGCGCCCCCCTCCCAGCGCCCTGCACCCTCAGTGACTGCCGTGTGAAGTGTGCTGAGAGGAAATGGCGCACAGCTGCAGTGCTGTGCGCTACCTTAAGAAGACTGAGGAGTCTTCATGCCGCCGATTCTGGACCTTCTTCTTGTTTCAGCATCTGCAAGGGGGCCGGCGGCGAGGCTCCGGTGACCATCCAGGCTGTACCTGTGATCGTCCCTCTGGAGCTAATGTCCAGTAGCCAAAGAAGCCAATCCATCCTGCACGCAGGTGAGTTCACTTCTTCTCCCCTAAGTCCCTCGTTGCAGTGATCCTGTTGCCAGCAGGACTCACTGCAAAATAAAAAACCTAAGCTAAACTTTTCTAAGCAGCTCTTTAGGAGAGCCACCTAGATTGCACCCTTCTCGGCCGGGCACAAAAATCTAACTGAGGCTTGGAGGAGGGTCATAGGGGGAGGAGCCAGTGCACACCACCTGATCCTAAAGCTTTACTTTTTGTGCCCTGTCTCCTGCGGAGCCGCTATTCCCCATGGTCCTTTCAGGAACCCCAGCATCCACTAGGACGATAGAGAAAAGAGAAATTAATTAGTGCATACCAGTGGCGCTTATTAATTTGGTCCCTGACGGATTACATTTGTTTTTCAGAGAATGGAAACAGTCTGGTCTCAGTCTCTGCACCAACCGCAAGTGTGACCAGAGCTGTTACACTCTCCTCACTCTGGCTGCTTCTTGTGAGCCTGCAAGTGTAAGACATCGTGCTGCCACTGCACGGATTACCCTGTGCAGTACCTTCCTGCTGCTACACAGAGACTTCAGCGCAGAATATCCACTGGAAATATACAATGTGGACAGGAAATGGGGAGAGAGCAGCAGCCTGCACACACTGCTCCCTACATCCAGCTTCCTGCTGATACCAGGCATGTGAGTAGTGCGACATTCTGTGATGTGAGTGCAGGTGGCTGTACATACATGTGGGACCACTGTAGTAGGGGGATGTACATGTGTGAATAAGGCTGCGACTGAGTGTAGGGGGATGTATATGTGTGAGTACATCTATCTCGATAGATAAATAAAAATGTACAGAAACCCCCACTAAAGGTTATCCCTACAGTGTCTGAGTGGTGTGCGCGTATAGATCACTATATGGTCATAGCTGATCTTATTTAGTTCTTAGCCATCTAAAACCAGGCATTTACTTCCATTTGGTATCCTTGGTTGCTATGAAAAGAATCAGATCACTATAAATCCTTACACTAGTAGGTATTGTGAAATTATTGGGCTATTCTGATGCAACCCTCTAACTCTGTCTCAGATCTGGGGAGGGGAATTGAGCCTCTCTCTCTTTTTCTCTCTCTTCTTTACAATAATACTAATAAAAATCCTGTGTCTGCCACTCATTACCTGAGATTTTTGGTCCCACTTTTGACGTACACCAAATTGCTTTTGGAATTTTTTCTGGAGTCTCAGACGATCCCTGAAAAATTGTTGAATATATAGTTTTTGTGGTAATGCAGAACTACAATATACTAACCCACTCAAAGCATGCACAGCCTACAACACCTTATACACCTGCACACATTTCCCCAAAGCATCACTCACCTCTCCTTTTGCTTGGCACTCTTCGGTAATGTCTGCATGTTGAACTGGAGCATATTCCTTCTGTCTTTATCACGACGCAGATTCCTCTGCAAGTAGAAGATTGGAATAAAAAAAATGTGAATAATTCTGTAACAAAGCATCATCTACAAACTTCCTCTATCATGATGAAACATTATAGCACGAGTCTCTACAACCACAAACAGAATTTCCCTCAGTACCAAACGGCACAATAGTAAGCCACCTTTACACCCACTATTACCTGTAATATACAACCTCACAAAAATATCTAGCATTGCTGTTATATTACCTGGGCAAAGCGCAGCCTATTCCTCTGGTAAGCAGTTTTTTGCATCTTGGTGGTGTCCACCAGCTGGAAGCTTGTCTCATCCTCCTCGTGGAAATATGCATACTGACTGCCGCCACCAAACTGGGAAGAATACTTATCTGGAAAGAATATCATTTGATTATGACCTTTTATTTATTGGGCACCAAGTGTCCCTAGCCATAGGGTCAAAGAAAATGCTGTGAGCAAACTATAAAATATAAAAAAGGGTCAACCTACACATGGGAGGCATGTGGAGTGCCGGATGAGAAACAAGCGAGTGAAGTGTCTGGGGCAGGGGTAGTCAACATTCAGCCCTCCAGCTGCTGTGGACCTACACGTTCCAACGGGAGCTGCTAAAGCTTTGTTATTAAGGCATGCTAGAAGTGTAGATCCACAGCAGTTGGATTGGCTGCAAGTTGAATATCCATGGTCTAGAGGACTGTAAAACTTATTTCAACAGATTACAAACAACTACACTATAGATATCATTCATTAAAATGGCCACCAGTCATTTATTTCGGTAATTTTCTGCTTTATAACTTATGTCCTAATGTACACAAAAATCTCCAACGAAGAGCATACTTCCTGTGACAACGTGGACCAATTAAATAGAAACTGCTTGGTGAAGTGTTAAGCTGACCATACACGTGTACGATATGGCCACTTTTCACCCGATTCCGACGGATCAGGCCGAGAAATCGGGTGAAAAGTGGCCAAATCGGATGCATTTCACATCCGATCCACGATCCCGTGCGCATCGGATTGGAGATCACTACCGTCTCGGGTGGGCCCCGGTAGCGGGATCACACAAGATATCTCACAGGCAAAAGGACCGCATGCGGGCAGCTCAAGGGCATCAGCTGCAATTTCTCCCATAGGAGAAATCGCTATAATGTATGGGAGCCTTTACAATATCGCCTGGTCAGAGTAGCAACATGGGAGCCCGATCCCTATCCCCCTTATCTAGCCTATTTATTTCTATTAACGGAGCTGTACAGAATTAATAAAACAGACATTATTGTATACTAAATACATGAAACACAAGTTTCCTTCCCAAAACTGTTTACAATGATTATGCTTCCCGCCCTGGTATCATGTGGACTGCAGGACTGAAACACATTGAGCTGACTCACTGTAAGTGTGAGGCTAATAGGGAAAAACTCATACTTACTGGTATATCGCTTGTCCTGATAGGTGGCCCCCGTCCAGTCTGCAACCTTATCAACGAAAACAAAAAGTACACACCCTATTAACACTTCAGAAAGGATGCAAGTTACCCCCCAGCCCATGTAAATATAAGGGGCAATTGTGCTAAGCAGGGGAACGCGGTTTCATTTCCCCCCCCCCTACATCCTGAAAGAAGGACCAGCAAATACATTCAGATTCATATCAATGAGATGATAAATGCAGAAAATAAGGCACCTTTCCCAGGCGATCGGCTTTGCTGAAGGGTTGGTAAGGCATGTCTTTAAATTGATCAGGCACAGCACAGGGACCCCAGCCCAGGGGGTTATCATTTATCACAGGAGCCAGAAATTTAGCCATTGTGACAGACCTGAGAGAGAAGAAAAAAAAAAAAACGTTCCTGTTCAGTAATCAAATAATACAAAATCTGTCCACTCCTATTTTTTTAACAAGTTCTATATTAACTAATGTAAGTGTGTTGGACATTACTTATAACTGAACACACTCAAGGAAAAAAAGGTTTTGTTATTATCCTCCATGATTTTGTTTTGTGACTATTTGGAGAATATACACTGCTCAAAAAAATAAAGGGAACACTAAAATAACACATCCTAGATCTGAATGAATTAAATATTCTTATTACTTTGTTCTTTACATAGTTGAATGTGCTGACAACAAAATCACACAAAAATGATCAATGGAAATCAAATTAATCAACCCATGGAGGTCTGGATTTGGAGTCACACTCAAAATTAAAGTGGAAAAACACACTACAGGCTGATCCAACTTTGATGTAATGTCCTTAAAACAAGTCAAAATGAGGCTCAGTAGTGTGTGTGGCCTCCACATGCCTGTATGACCTCCCTACAACGCCTGGGCATGCTCCTGATGAGGTGGTGGATGGTCTCCTGAGGGATATCCTCCCAGACCTGGACTAAAGCATCCGCCAACACCTGGACAGTCTGTGGTGCAACGTGGCGTTGGTAGGTGGAGCGAGACATGATGTCCCAGATGTGCTCAATTGGATTCAGGTCTGGGGAATGGGCGGGCCAGTCCATAGCATCAATGCCTTCGTCTTGCAGAACTGCTGACACACTCCAGCCACATGAGGTCTAGCATTGTCTTGCATTAGGAGGAACCCAGGGCTAACCGCACCAGCATATGGTCTCACAAGGGGTCTGAGGATCTCATCTCGGTACCTAATGGCAGTCAGGCTACCTCTGGCGAGCACATGGAGGGCTGTGCGGACCCCCAAAGAAATGCCACCCCACACCATTACTGACCCACTGCCAAACCGGTCATGCTGGAGGAATGAAGATAGTAAAAGACCAGCTACACCCCGGCCACAGCATGTTTAACTTGCTTCCTTCAGGCAGGCGTTACAGGGCCGTCCCCGCCAGGTCCACCAGAAGCCTCAAAAGTTTCTGTCCCCAAGCTGTCCGCCTGCTGAACTCCTGAACACTGACTGACTAGACGTACATGTATTATTATTATTATTATTACCAGTTATTTATATAGCGCACACATATTCCGCAGCGCTTTACAGAGAATATTTGGCCATTCACATCAGTCCCTGCCCCAGTGGAGCTTACAATCTATATTCCCTATCCCGCACACACATTCATGCTAGGGTTAATTTTGTTGGGAGCCAATTAACCTACCAGTATATTTTTGGATTGTGGGAGGAAACCGGAGTACCCGGAGGAAACCCACGCAAGTACGGGGAGAATATACAAACTCCACACAGTTAGGGCCATGGTGGGAATTGAACCCATGACCTCAGTGCAGTGAGGCAGTAATGCTAACCATTACACCATCCGTACTGCCACATGTAACTAACTTGTGTCCCTACGGTATACCTATCTGTGTGACTTTACTTGCCCCCCCCCCCCCCCCCCCCACCTGCTTATATGTTACCTACTTGGCTGTTGTATAGCAAACCGAAGACAAATTCCTAGTATACGCAAGTATACCTGGCCAATAAAGCTGATTCTGATGTTGCAGGCAGCAGAACGTTCTCCTTGGCGTCTCCAGACTCTGTCACGTCTGTCACATGTGCTCAGTGAGAACCTGCTTTTATCTGTGAAGAGCACAAGGCGCCAGTGGCGAATTTGCCAATGCACAACCCCCACCTGTGGACGTCAGGCCCTCATACCACCCTCATGGAGTCTGTTTCTGATCGTTTGAGTAAACACATGCACATTTGTGGCTTGCTGGAGGTCATTTTGCAGGGCTCTGGCAGTGCTCCTCCTGTTCCTCCTTGCACAAAGGCGGAGGTAGCGGTCCTGCTGCTGGGTTGTTGCCCTCCTACTGCCTCCTCCACGTCTCCTGATGTACTGGCCTGTCTTCCTGGTAGTGCCTCCATGCTCTGGACACTACGCTGACAGACACAGCAAACCTTCTTGCCACAGCTCGCTTTGATGTGCCATCCTGGATGAGCTGCACTACCCGAGCCACTTGTGTGGGTTGTAGACTCCGTCTCATGCTACCACTAGAGTGAAAGCACCGCCAGCTTTCAAAAGTGACCAAAACATCAGCCAGAAAGCACAGGAGCTGAGAAGTGGTCTGTGGTCCCCACCTGCAGAACAACTCCTTTATTGGGGGTGTCTTGCTAATTGCCTATAATTCCCACCTGTTGTCTATTCCATTTGCACAACAGCATGTGAAATTGATTGTCAATCAGTGTTGCTTCCTAAGTGGACAGTTTGATTTCACAGAAGTGTGATCGACTTGGAATTACATTGTGTTGTTTAAGTGTTCCCTTAATTTTTTTTGAGCAGTGTATATAGTGTGGCAGATGCTCAGTTAGCTTAGTGATATCATTCAGGTGCTTGAAAGGGAGGGGTCTTTCTAAGCAAGAAAAAAATAAAAAAAGGCATTTTGTTTCCCCCAGCACCCTGAATGATAACAGTAACCAGATGTAAATCCCACACAATACTAGAATTCAGAGATCTCGGTTACATATATTTGCGCAAATGTATGCATAAGCCCCAAAGCCGCATCAAGGAGTCTCTGTATATTTGGGATCCCTAGCGCTATATCTAGGTGCAGGGTGTGGCACCCCAAAACACCAGTATAAGCCAGAAAGCCCAGGGCAGCATACCTGAAAAAACTGTAGTGTTAATAAAATTAGTGTTAGGAAGCCGAAGCTATTAAGAAGGTGATACAAAAAGGAGATGTAATTAAAATGGAGAAATAGTGTTAAAGAAATTAGTGTGTGAAAAGTGTTAATAGAATGTAAAGGTATGCCACACTTAAGCCATCCAGAGGCACCACACCTCACACCTCCATTACCCCAATCTGAGTCTATGATTAACCAGCAAGGAGCCACATGATAATGGTTCCTTACTTAACTATATCTAAGCTAAGAGCTACCTACCTTGGAGAATTTGCAGAATGAAAGATAGCTACAGGTATGTAATCTATTCACTCTGCTTTCCCACATGGATGTCAAAATTGGACAAATTCACACAGCTGGAGAAAGTTCCACACAAAGGGCTCAATTCAATTAGGTAGCTATGTTGTGCTGGCAATTAAGTGCCACACTTACAGTACCACCAGACTCTAGGAATTTTGTTTGCAGCTCCAAAGACTGGCGCACAACAATCCACAAGTCCAAGCCAAGATTGGGCCACAAGGAAGAGGGGGGCCACTGCCAGCATTTCTACGCAGTTGCAATGGTACCTTGCTCTCCTCATTCCTAACTGCATTAAGCCCACAGGATTGGAAGCAGAAGAATATTCTATAAAGAATAATATGTACCGATTACCCTCGTCCCCATCAGTGCTCCAAATCAATCCATTGGAAGTCTATAATCTCCCGTGGACCTTCTCTCACTTGGTGCCCTAAACTCATTATATTTCTGATCACCACACCATTAGATCTGCCTTTTACACTATGCAGCCACTTCTCACAAATTTCACTGCTCCCATGAGCACACGGCCACTCTCCATTAATAAAGCTCCACACTGCTTATTCCAGCACTCTAAGTCAGTCACCAGTTTTCTACCATCTCTTCCCTACAATTATCCTGTTTTTCCATAGGGACGGACAACATACAGGTCCTACTTTAATATTGCACTAGTGGACAGTGGTGATAAAGCAGTCATATGTGGTGCTGCACTACAATTCAGGAAGCTGACAGAGCAGATGACTTAAAAAATCTCTGCCCACATTATATTTCAGTGGGGTATAGAATAACATTGTTTTTTTCTCGGTAAGTGGGTTTTAGTCAACTATGTTTCCTGGGAAATGCCCGTGTTTTAGTGTGCACCGTGTACATGGGGGACCCCTGTTTTAGTGTGCACCGTGTACATGGGGGACCCCTGTTTTAGTGTGCACCGTGTACATGGGGGACCCCTGTTTTAGTGTGCACCATGCCCGTGTACATGGGGGACCCCTGTTTTAGTGTGCATCATGCCTCTGTACATCGGAGTCAATTCAATTCACTGACAGTTGAACAGTGCCGGGAGTTTGCTCCCGGCGCTATTCAATACAGCGACGAGTGACCCTCAATCGTCAGGAATTCTTCTCTCATCCCCGGGGAATGAGAGAAGAAACCCGACAAAAGTGCTGCCGTGCGGCTGATTCTGTCGGGAATCAGCCTCGCGCCGGGGAGTTAAGTCGGAGAATGTCCGTTCTCCCGACAAATCAACCTGTTTAGTCGGCGAGAACGGGCCATCGCCGACTTAACTGGAGCTGAATTGAATAGCGTCGGGAGCTAATTCCCGGCGCTATTCAACTGTCGCTGAATAGAATTGACCCCATCGGGGCCCCTGTTTTAGTGTGCACAGTGCTTCTGTACATAGGGGCCCCTAAACTAGTATGCACGGTGCATGTTTACATGGGGGCACCTAAACTAGTATGCACGGTGCATGTGTACCCATGCATTAACCAGTGTGAATGGTGCCTGTGTAGGTAGGGGCCCCTACTGCTTTAGTCAGTGTGGACAGTGCCTGTATTATGTAGGGCAGGCCTGGCAAACCTGCTTTCCAGCTATTACAACAAAACAACAAAGTCCCAGCATGTCCTGCCACAGTAGTGCCATTAGGGAAATCTGCAACTGTGGCAGGGCATGCTGGGATGTGTAGTTTCACAACAGCTGGAGCGCCGCAGGTTGGCCAGGCCTGATGCGGGGTAACAGTAGGAGCTCCCATACAAGACCTGCACCCATTCAGCCGCACTCACCCTCAGTCACACAGCAGCATCTGGCTGCCCCTCATTGGGTTAATATGCGGCTGTTACCAGAACACGTCCCCGATTACAGATCCGGGAGCCCCGGATACGGAGTATTGCCGCTCACTGATAGCAGGGCCGCGTATTCCCGGGGACATAACACAGCAATATTCATTCTAAGCACTCAGCCTGCCGCGTCCCACCGTGCTCGGTGTCCTCTCACCTGTTCTCACCGGTCTCCTAGGCGGATGGCGGAAGATTCCTCCCAGGCCGATCACCAGCCCGCTTCCTGCTGGTACCGGCTTTTTGCAGGGTAGAGACAAGGAAGACCAGTTTACGTCACCAAGCTGCCAGTACTGTCCCAAAACAGCCGGATAAGAACGTGCCAGTAGTGTCGCAGAGAGGACGCGGAGACGTTACGTCATTACCATAAAGTTGTGTTCCTGTAGCAGTCAGAGAGCAGTACATATTACCATAAAGGTGGGGATACGTGTCCGTGTGATGGGAGGACCGCAGCCTGCGGTGAACATACTACGGGTTCGCCGGTATACTGTGCCGCGGGATCCCGTCAGTCGGTATACTGAAGACCACCCCATACAGTACAGTCCTGAGCAGTGTCCTGCCGCTGAAGCGCAAACATGCTCTACTATAATTATCTATATATATTATTTACCGGAGTCTGGGGTCTTTAGAGACGGTAGTAATAAGCGCCAGTATAATGTAGAGCACAAGGGACCCGTTATAGTGTGTTTTTGACATGCTGCGATATATGCAAGTGGCCAACCCTACGGTTCCGGGACCAGTGGCTGCAGCAGAGCTGGTGACTGTCGCATGCAAGAGATCACAGGATCTAGTGATGGCAGCATATGGGATCAAGTGATTACAGCAATTAAGCGCGAGTGACGGCAGCATAGAAAATATCACAGGTTCTAGTGATGGCAGCCAGGTAGCATGTAAGAGACCAGAGCTAGTTACAGTAGCATGCAGGAGATGGCAGCATAGGGGATAAGTGCAACATATATGGGGGGGGGGGGGGGGGGTAGTCATGGTGGCAGCCGCAGCATGCATGCAGCAAGTGGAATTGAAGATCTGCGGACATGGTGATGGCAGCATATTGGGGGTAATTCCAAGTTGATCGCAGCAGGAAATTTCTCATACGTCCTAGAGGATGCTGGGGACTCCAAAAGGACCATGGGGTATAGACGGATCCGCAGGAGCTTGGGCACACTATTAAGACTTAAACCGGGTGTGAACTGGCTCCTCCCTCTATGCCCCTCCTCCAGACCTCAGTTAGACTTTGTGCCCAGGAGTGATGGGTCACACACTAGGGGAGCTCTCCTGAGTTTCTCTGAAAGACTTTATGTTAGGTTTTTTATTTTCAGGCAGACCTGCTGGCTACAGGCTCCCTGCATCGTGGGACTGAGGGGAGAGAAGCAGGACCTACTTCTTCTTAGTTTAAAGGCTCTGCTTCTCGGCTACTGGACACCATTAGTTCCAGAGGGTTCGATCACTTGGTGCGCCTAGCTGCTTGTTCCCTGAGCCACGCCGTCACCCCCCTCACAGAAGCCAGAAGAAAGAAGCCGGGTGAGTATTGGAAAAAAGAAGACTTCAGACGGCAGAAGACTTCAGTAACGGAGGTACAGCGGTTGCGCTGCGCTCCATGCTCCCACACACCAACGCACTCACAGGGTGCAGGGCGCTGGGGGGGGAGCGCCCTGGGCAGCAAGTTACTAGTCTTCTTAATGTGATCTGGCATATAAAAGCATTTCGGTGCCGAGGCACCGTGGTTCATCCCCCGCCAGCATGGTTTAGCGCTACGCGCCTTTGTTTCCCCGCCGCCGCTTATACGGGTGCAGGGCGCGCAGGGGGGAGCGCTCTGGGCAGCGAGTCAGTTTGTTTTTTAGCTGACTGCTTGCGCTGCCAGGGCTCCGTATACAGACCCCTGCCGGCGTGTTATAGCGCACTACGCGCCAGTCTCCCCCGTCGGCCTCCATGGGTGCAGGGCGCCGGGGGGGGGGGGGGGTGGCGCCCTGGGCAGCATAGGTGTTTTGGGGGTCCCGGGCGCCGCATATGACAACCCGCCATTAGAGCTGCGGGCGCGCGGGGGGGGGCGCCCTCAGCAGCATTGGTGTCTGTGTGGGTATAGTGTTTTACACTATGTAGGGTGCTCGACCTGCTTGTTTTTTTTGAATACAGGGGGGCTATAGCGCGCCGAGAGGGGCGGGGCTTAGACTCACACATAGAGTCAGCGCCATTTTCCCTGCTGTCCCTGCCAAGGAGTTTGTAAAGCACAAACAAAGGGGGGGGGGGGGGGGCATAGTGTTTGGGTGTTATGTTGCCCCTCTCAGATGTAAATCTTCCTGTATATAGGGTCCCCCGGCTCAATATAGGGTTATATATATTTATATTTGAGCGGGCTTAAGCGTGCCGGGAAGGGGCGGAGCTTAGCCCTCACAGAGGAGTCAGTGCCATTTTTCTCAGATCCCCACCAGGACTTGCTGTGTAGTAAGAAGGAGGGGGGGCACAGTGTTTTTTAATGCTATATGGGTGTCCTATAGCATTATGATTGATAATGGACGCATAATCCTTGTTGTATTACATAGATTCACTGTTTCCCTGTTTGTTTACCCACTATCGGTTAGTCGACAAGTGTGAGGGCTTTGTCACAAGTTGCTGTGGGGATAACTGTCGGCTTCGCCGGCGCATGGCGGTACTTGATTTGGAAAATTAAGTATTAGCGAGTTGGTGTTTGTGTGCTTAAAACAGTAAACACGCTTGGGGAGACACAGGGTTGGTGGATGCCCTGTCGGCATCAACGGTAACCTGGGTAAAAACATTAACAGGCTGTTATTGCCTTGTACCTGTGTGTATATATATATATATATATATATATATATATATATATATATATATATATATATATATTTCTAGGTATATGTGGGGGGAGTGTTATCAAAATTGTATTTGTATGCTTCCCTCAGACCCCTCGGGTTCCAAGATTATTATTATTATTTTTTACCCGATTACTGTTCCTGGCTGTCGACATTTACTTAGTTTCTGTCGACCATAAAGTTCCTGGTAGATCCACTTCGGGGGCATGTCAGTACATGGTCGTACACATTCACAACACATTACTGTCTCTAGGGACCTGACAGGTCTAGACAATCCACTTGCGTATAGGTTATATCTATATGTATATATGTAGATATAGGTTTATATATGCAGGGTTAGGGTATATGTGTTTTATTGTGTATTATATGATGTATATCCAGGAAAGCTGAAATAATGGTATTCTTATCATGTGCTGGTCGCTCTGTTGATTGAGCTCTAGATTGGCCGTGGCGAGTTGGGTTTCGATCCTCTCAAGGAGTCCGAATATTTATTCTCTTCCCGACGTGGAGGGAACATTATGACAGTCAACTCCTGGTCGACGCAGAGCCTGGTCGAAAAGGATCATACACAGGAAGCTAAGTGATATTTTATTTCTATACTTTGACCTTATTTGCACTGTATGCACTTGAGGGAGTGTTGTATTCGGGTAGGCGTCCGATAGCATTACCCTACCCAGACTGGGTAAGCTTGCCTATGTTGATTCTACCTTTTAACATTGCAGCAGGCTGCCACGTGACAGCAGGATCTCCGAGAGATACTGTGGGGAGGTATTCAGCTGTTTGGTGAAGCCTCTGTTCAGTCAACTTCGGCGGATACCACTGGTAAGTCTAACTTCGTGAGTTAGCCTCCTTCGTAACGGTTGGTGACGCATTCTTTTGTGGGATGCAGGCGTTTTAACCGGTTCGATCCCGTTCTTTTTTCCTTTTCTGTGCAGACAGTGAGAGGTGAAAAGGTAAGAGTTCTGCAGCCTTGTTAGGTTCGCAGAAGTGGATGTCGTTTTCTGTTTCCTACACATCCACCACTTGTCGCTGAGTCTATCGGGCTGGTCCCCACTCCGGTGAGCACTCGTCTACTAATCTTCAGTTGGTCCAGGAATAGACTAAGACCTGTGGGTTTTTATAGAATCCAAAGGGGAACATTCTGGGTTACGGTTGTTTCCCCTTACTGTTTTCTAATAGATCTTGCCGTTCCACTCTGGAAGCAGAGATAGTACGCGACGCCATACAGAGGTGCGTCAGCATCAGGACATTGTCTGGTTGTCCCTGTATAAAGGCGCAAATCATTGTTTCTCTCTGACTGTTCTTCGACACAGGGATTGGTTGTTGTTTCTAACGTCACGGATGTCGGAGGTGGGTGTAGATAATGACCGGTTAAGGTTCGGTGTTTTCCGGTGAAAAGAGGTCTGAAGATCCAGAGTTGGATCAGCTTTGCTGTGACACTTCATCACTGTGTTCCGTTACTAAAACAGTTGGGTGCTGCCTGAGAGGTTTTTTTTTGGTGAGCAGGTCTAATGCCAGAGTGGCTTTCAAGAGACCAGTTGGGATTGTGGTCCAGGTCTCACCTGCACATGCACCAGAATATAATCCTTACGGCCAGGACGTCGCTCCTGTGGTGTCTGCTCGGTTCTCTTCTTCTAGAGGGATGAAGGTTCGGGTTCCAGGTGTAGGTCCTGGTGTCCGTGCATACGGATCTCTGAGGCTGGGGAGCAGTCCTTGTAAGGGTCGTATTTCCAAGGGATGAGGTCAAGTTGGAAAGCTTGTCTGCAATAGCCTTTCTTGAATTAAGGTTTACTTCCGACGAACGTATTCTTAGTGGTCTGCCCGTGTTCGTTCTGCCAGACGACTTGTCGGCAGTGGCGTAAGTAAGCCGCTATGGCGGAACAAGGAGAAAAGCGGCAATGGCAGAAGATGCACAGTTTTGCCGTTGGGTGGAAAGTCTGGTTATCGCTAATTTAGCGGTCTTCGTTCCGGAGGTGAACGACTGAAAAATAGATTTCCTCTGATGGCGCGTTCTCCATCTGGGAGAAATTCAGTCAGCGTCAAGAAGTTTTCACAGAAGTGACAAGTTTTTGAGGAATGTCGCAATTGGTCAAGTGGACGTCTCGCCTCAACGAGAGGCCTCAGGGATATTGTTCCAGGTCAAGGGACACTCAAGCTATAGCAGTGGTCTATGTGGCCTCTCCGTTTTCACGTTTCTGAAAGTGCTAAGCGTAAGATGAACAAAGGTTCCGGGGATCCTCTTGGATCCGGGCTAGCCAAGGAGGGTTGGCTATCCAATTTTTTCATGGGTTACTCATAGAAGATTTCTGCCCTCTTCCTCTACGTGAGGAACTCTTACAACAAGATCAGGGCGTGTATCAAGTCTTACCGCAGCTCGTCTGACGGCGGGGCGGTTGAATACTATATCCTAAGCCGACCCGGTGTTCCCAGTGAATTCGTTTCCTCAATTCTTCAGGCTAGGAAAGAACTAACGGCAAAGCGTTACCACTGTAATTGGCGTAACTATGTGTCTCGGTGTGTATCCAGGAAGGCTCCTATGGAAGACTTTCAGCTAGGTCGTGCTTATCCATACTTTACAAGCCGGTGTGGATGCAAGCCTAATAAGTTTCTTTACAAAATTTCTCTCTTGGAAAGTGGTCATGCTATAGGCTTTGACGTCCGCAAGGCGGGTGTCAGAAGTGGTGTTTTTGTCTCACAAGAGCCTTGTTTGATCTTTCAGGTAGATAGAGAGGAATTGAGTACTCGGTTGGTAGGTCTACCAAGAGTGTTTTCTGGGTTTCGCAGAAATCGTCCTTTTTTGATGCCGGTGGTTACTTAGGCATTAGCTGATTCAAAATTCCCTCGGTCTAGCCAGGGGTTTGAGTATGTAGGTCGCCAATTTGGCTCAGTTTGGAGAAACAGAGGATCTGTTTGTCTGGTATGTTCCCAGCATGGTTTGGGAGACTGCGTTATACAGTCTGTTACACGCTGAATCTGTGATGAGGTTTGACATGTTCGTTATACGGCTGGATTGCCGTCACCGAAGTCGGTGGAGGTCCATTCTTTGGGAAAATGGGCTTTTCTTGGGCGGATGCCCGAGGAGTCTCGGCGGTTCAACTTTGCCGACCGGATTATTGGTCGGGATCAAACGTTTTTGCTATGCTCTACAAGATTGATACCCTGATTTTTGGGGACCTTTTGTTTGCTCATTCGGTGCTGCAGAGTAGTCCGCACTCTCCCGCCCGTTTTGGAGCTTTGGTATAAACCCCATGGTCCTTTTGGAGTCCCCAGCATCCACTAGGACGTATGAGAAAATAGGATTTTAGTACCTACCGGTAAATCCTTTTCTCTTAGTCCGTAGAGGATGCTGGGCGCCCGTCCCAGTGCGTACGGTGTCTGCAGTTATTGCTTTTGGTTACACCCTGGTGGTGTGTCTTCGCTGTCAGGCGGTTGCCACCGTTGTTCATGCCATGGCATGCGGGGTCTTATTTTAGCTTATGTGGACACACGGTTTGTGTTACATATTTTCTCAGCATGTGGCTGTGTTTTGTTCATGCCGTTGGCTGGTATTCTACTGAATGCCACGTTCTACGGTGTGTTTGAGGTGTGAGCTGGTAGGACACTCACTGTGTTTATCACAATAAATTCTTTCCTCGAAATGTCCATCTCTCCTGGGCACAGTTTTCTAACTGAGGTCTGGAGGAGGGGCATAGAAAGAGGAGCCAGTTCACACCCAGTTTAAGTCTTTATAGTGTGCCCAAGCTCCTGCGGATCCGTCTATACCCCATGGTCCTTTTTGGAGTCCCCAGCATCCTCTACGGACTAAGAGAAAAGGATTTACCGGTAGGTACTAAAATCCTATTTTTTTAGCAGTTGGGCAAAACCATGTGCACTGCAGGGGAGGCAGATTTAACATGTGCAGAGAGAGTTAAATTTGGGTGTGGTGTGTTCAATCTGCAATCTAATTTGCAGTGTAAAAATAAAGCAGCCAGTATTTACCTTGCACAGAAATAAAATAACCCACCCAAATCTAACTCTTTCTGCACGTTATATCTGCCTCCCCTGCAGTGCACATGGTTTTGCCCAACTGCTAAAAAATTTCCTGCTGCGATCAACTTGGAATTACCCCCATTGTACGGGACGTAGTGATGGTAGGATATGGGATATAGTGGTGCCTGCATATGGGACCATGTGCTGGCTGCATGCATTCAGTATCTAGGAAAATGAAATTTACTCTTAAGTACTTAAAATTAAGAAGAAAAAAATGAAATAATTGTGCAGCTACTATGACCAGGCCCAGCGACATGGGGAGTCACCCTCATATCAATAAAAACACCCAGAGTATATAGATACAATTTATTAAAACATTGATTTTCACATAATAGATCAGAGTGTTGCTTACACTATATTATTTTTAGATGATTTTAGAGGCCGGTCTTCCACTTTTCTTGTCCCACCCCTTACCCGGGGTGTGAGCTCCACAGCAGTGTGCCCTCCGTGTTGGATCTTACAGCTCCTTTAACCTATGCATTTCGTCTCCTTATGAGTCAACATCAGGGTTGTTATAAAATAATAAAAATTGTGTCTTAATGGTATGAACATGCACTTTTTGTAATAATTTGCACCTTATGTCTTGATATTGTACATATGATGAATTGTTTGTTTCTCTTACGTCCTAGAGGATGCTGGGGACTCCGTAAGGACCATGGGGTATAGACGGCTCCGCAGTAGACATGGGCACTGTAAAGCTTTAGAATGGGTGTGCACTGGCTCCTCCCTCTATGCCCCTCTCCCAGACCTCGGTTAGTTCCTGTGCCCAGTGGAGACTGGATGCACTGCTGGGGAGCTCTACTGAGTTTCTCTGAAAAAGCTTTTGTTCGGATTATTATTTTCAGGGAGCACTGCTGGCAACAGGCTTCGTGGGACTGAGGGGAGAGAAGCAGACCTACTGAAATGATAGGATCTGCTTCTTAGGCTACTGGACACCATTAGCTCCAGAGGGAGTCGGAACGCAGGTCTCACGCCGCGCCGCCGTCCTCCTCACAGAGCCGGAAGATAGAAGCCGGGTGAGTATAATCTTCATGAGGTAACGCGCAGTGGTAACGCTGCGCGCCATTGCTCTCGGCTCACACACACACATGCGCAACAGTAAGGGTGCAGGGCGCAGGGGGGGCATAAATATACCTCAAATAAGACTGGCAGAGTACTTATATATACTGCGGAGGCTGTATAATTCCAAATCCCCCGCCAATATAAAGATTTAGAGCGGGACCGAAGCCCGCCGTCGGGGGGGCGGAGCTTGATCCTCCAGCACTAACCAGAGCCATTTTTCCCCTCAGCATGCTGCAGAGAAGCTGCCCCGGACTCTCCTCTGCTGTTTGTTAGTACAGAGGGCCACATTATTTGGCGATAAGTTTGGTGTTTTACACATATATATACAAAAAGCGCTGACAGACTGGGATATTTTGTCTCGGTGTATAGTGGCGCTGGGTGTGTGCTGGCATTCTCTCTCTGTCTCTCCTAAGGGCCTTATTGTGGGTCAGTACGTGTGTGTCGACATGTCTGAGGTGGAAGGCTCATCTAGGAAGGAGGCAGAGAAAATGATTGTGGTGTCTCCGTCAGCGCCGCCGACTGATTGGATGGATATGTGGAATGTTTAAAATGCTAATGTGACTTATTACACAAAAAGCAGGAAGTCAATCCATAGCTTGACTGTGTCACAGGGCCCTTCGGGATCTCAGAAACGTCCCCTTTCCCAGGTAGTAGACACTGATACCGACACGGATTCCGACTCCAGTGTCGTCTATGATGATGCTAGGTTGCACCCAAGGGTGGCCAAGAGTAATAAATATATATTGTTGCAATAAAAGATGTTTTGCATATCACTGAGGACCCCTCTGTCTCTGACACGAGGGTCTGCATGTTAGGGAAAGAAACCTGAGGTAACTTTTCCCCCATCTCACGAGCTGAACGCCCTATTTGAAATAGCTTGGGAAACTCCAGATAAGAAACTGCAGATTCCCTAGAGAATTATTATGGCATATCCTTTCCCCTCCCAGGACAGGTTACGGTGGGAATACTCGCCCACCGTGGACAAGGCTTTAACGCGCTTGTTAAAAAAGGTGGCGCTACCATCCCCTGATACGGCAGCCCTCAAGGATCCTGCTGATCGCAGACAGGAAACTACCATACGGGTGCCCTACTAAGGCCGGCAGTAACGTCGGCATGGGTGGTTAGCGCAGTTGCAGCGTGGGCAGATATCTTGTCATCTGACTTTGACACCCTAGATAAAGATGCCATTTTGTCGACCTTGGGTCACATTAAGACGCGGCGTTATATATGGGAGTAGCTGCGAGAGATATTGTCCTGTTGGGTTCAAGAGCCAATGCCATGGCAATTTTTGCTAGACGGTCCCTGTGGACCCGCCAATGGACAGGTGATGCTGATTCAAAAATATGGAGACTTTGCCTTACAAAGGTGAAGTTTTATTTGGGGAGGGCCTCGTGGTTCTGGTTACCACAGCTACAGCGGGTAAATCTTCTTTTTTTGCCTTATGTTCCCCCACAGCAAAAGAAAACACCTCAATATCAGATGCAGTCCTTTCGGTCGCATAAGTTCAGAAAGGGTCGGGGCTCTTCCTTCCTCGCTAGAGGTAGAGGGAAAAGAGCGCCTGCTACGGCTAGTTCCCAGGAACAAAAGTCCTCCCTGTCCTCTACAAAATCCAGTGCATGACGCTGGGGCTCCGCTGAGGGAGTCCGCGCCGGTGGGGGTACGTCTTCGACTCTTCAGCCAAGTCTGGGTTCAGTCGGACTTGGATCCTTGGACGGGAGAAATTGTGTCCCAGGGATACAAACTGGAATTCGAAGATGTGCCTCCTCACCGATTTTTCAAATCGGCCTTGCCAGTTTCCTCCCCAGAGAGGGAAATAGTGGCAGCTGCCATACAGCAGTTGTATCATCAGCAAGTGATTATCAAGGTTCCCCTGCTACAACAGGGGAAGGGTTTTTATTCAAGCCTCTTTGTGGTCCCGAAACCGGATGGCTCGGTCAGACCCATTCTGAATCTAAAATCCCTGAACCTGTATCTGAAAAGGTTCAAATTTAAGAGGGAATCTCTCCGGGCAATGATTTCCAGCCTGGAAGTGGGGGATTTTATGGTGTTGCTAGACATAAAGGATGCATACCTTCATGTTCCCATATATCCTCCTCATCAGGAGTACCTGAGATTCGCTGTACAGGATTGTCATTACCAATTTCAGACTTTGCCGTTTGGGCTTTCCACGGCCCGAGTATTTTCAACAAGGTACTGGCGGAAAGGATGGTGCTCCTGCGCAAGCAAGGGTCACAATTATCCCGTACTTGGACGATCTCCTGATAAAGGCGAGTTCAAGGAAAAAATTGTTACAAAACGTATCTCTCTCCCTGAGAATACTACAACAACACGGCTAGATCCTAAATCTACCAAAGTCACAGTTGGTTCCAACAACTCGACTGTCGTTTTTGGGCATGATTCTGGACATAGAAAACAAAAGGTCTTTCTCCCAGAGGAAAAAGCCCAAGTACTCCAGAACATGATCAGAGACATGTTAAAGCCAAAAAGAGTGTCAGTGCATCAATGCACTCGGGTTTTAGGAAAGATGGTGACGGCCTACGAGGCCATTCCATTCGGCAGTTTCCATGCAAGGACTTTTCAGTGGGACCTTCTGGACAAGTGATCAGGGTCCCACCTGCACATGCATCGGAAGATTGCCCTGTCCCCCTGGGCCAGGGTCTATCTCCTGTGGTGGCTCCAGAGTACTCGCCTTCTAGAGGGTCGCAGATTCGGCATTCAAGATTGGGTTCTTGTGACCACGGACGCGAGCCTCCGAGGATGGGGAGCAGTCACACAGGGAAACGGTTTTCAGAGAATATAGTCAAGCCAAGAGGCTTGTCTGCACATCAATGTGCTGGAATTGAGGGCCATTTACAACGGCCTCACACAGGCGGAGAATCTTCTTCGCAACCTACCTGTTCTGATACAGTCAGACAACGTCACAACCGTGGCGCATGTAAACCGCCAAGGCGGGACAGGGAGCTGAGCAGCAATGGCAGAAGCCACCAGGATTCTTCGCTGGGCGGAAAATCATGTAAGCGCTCTGACAGCGGTCTTCATTCCAGGAGTGGACAACTGGAAAGCAGACTTCCTCAGCAAACACGATCTCCATCCAGGAGAGTGGGGACTTCATCAGGAAGTCTTTGCAGAGGTGACAAGTCGTTGGGGACTTCCTCAAATAGACATGATGGCTTCACGTCTCAACAGGATGATTCGGACGTATTGTTCCAGGTCGAGGGACCCTCAGGCAGCGGCGGGGGACGCCCTGGTGACGCCGTGGGTGTTTTCAGTCGGTCTATGTGTTCCCTCCACTTCCTCTCATCTCAAAATATTAAGAATCATTAGACGAACAGGAGTGCAGACAATACTCATTGTTCCAGATTGGCCTCTAAGGGCCTAGTATGCAGATCTTCAGGGACGGCTCTCAGAAGATCCGTGGCCCCTTCCTCTCAGGGAGGACCTGCTTCTACAGGGGCCCTTCTTGTTCCAAGACTTACCGCGGTTACGTTTGACGGCATGGCGGTTGAACACCAAATCCTAGCTAAAAAGGGTGTTCCAGAGGAGGTCATCCCTACTCTTATTAAAGCTAAAAAAGATGTTACGGCGAAACACTATCACCGTATCTGGAGAAAATATGTGTCTTGGTGTGAAGCCAAGGATGCTCCTACTGAGGGTTTCCAACTAGGACGTTTTCTCCATTTTCTACAGTCAGGTGTGGATATGGGCCTGAAGTTAGGCTCCATTAAGGTGCAGTTTTCTGCCTTATCCATATTCTTTCAGAAGGAATTGGCTTCTCTCCCAGAAGTCCAGACTTTTGTAGAAGGAGTGTTGCACATCCAACCTCCTTTTGTGCCCCCAGTGGCACCATGGGACCTTAACCTGGCGTTACGGTTCCTTGAGTCACACTGGTTTGAACCGCTTCAAACAGTTGAATTGAAGTTTCTCACTTGGAAAGTGCTCATGCTATTGGCCTTGGCATCTGCGAGGCGGGTGTCCGAATTGATGGCCTTGTCTTACAAGAGCCTCTGTCTGATTTTCCATGCGGATCTAGCGGAGTTGAGAACTCGTCCTCAATTTCTGCCTAAAGTGGTTTCATCATTTCATATGAACCAACCTTTTGTGGTGCCTGTGGCTACGGGGGCCTTGGAGAATTCCAAGTCCCTTGATGTAGTCGGGGCCTTAAAGATTTATTTAGCCAGAACGGCTAGGGTTAGGAAAACAGAGGCACTGTTTGTCCTGTATGCAGCCAACAAGGTTGGCACTCCTGCATCTAAGCAGACTATTGCTCGCTGGATCTGTAACACGATTCAGCAGGCTCATTCTACGGCTGGATTGCCGGTACCAAATTCAGTAAAGGCCCATTCCACTAGGAAGGTGGGCTCTTCTTGGGCGGCTGCCCGAGGCGTCTCGACATTACAGCTTTGCCGAGCAGCTACTTGGTCGGGGTGAAACACTTTTGCTAAGTTCTACAAGTTTGATACCCTGGCTGATGAGGACCTCGTGT
This sequence comes from Pseudophryne corroboree, assembly GCF_028390025.1. NCBI lineage: Eukaryota > Metazoa > Chordata > Amphibia > Anura > Myobatrachidae > Pseudophryne > Pseudophryne corroboree. Next base: position 352,133,313 of record NC_086452.1, on the reverse strand, counting down.
TTGCTCAGTCGGTGCTGCAGAGTCATCCGCACTCTCCCGCCCGTTCTGGAGCTTTGGTATAATCCCCATGGTCCTTACGGAGTCCCCAGCATCCTCTAGGGCGTAAGAGAAAATAAGATTTTAAACCTATCGGTAAATCTTTTTCTCCTAGTCCGTAGAGGATGCTGGGCGCCCGTCCCAGTGCGGACAGTTTCTGCAAGACTGGTATATAGTTATTGCATACTTAAGGGTTAAGTTACAGTTGAGATCGGCCTATGGCTGATGCTGTTTTGTTCATGCTGTTAACTGGTTATTGTATACCGTGTTCTACGGTGTGTATGGTGTGGGCTGGTGTGTATCTCGCCCTTAGATAACAAAATCCTTTTCCTCGTGCTGTCAGTCTTCTCTGGGCACAGTCCTAACTGAGGTCTGGAGGAGGGGCATAGAGGGAGGAGCCAGTGCACACCCATTCTAAAGCTTTACTGTGCCCATGTCTCCTGCGGAGCCGTCTATACCCCATGGTCCTTAAGGAGTCCCCAGCATCCTCTACCGACTAGGAGAAAAAGATTTACTGGTAGGTTTAAAATCTTATTTTTTAATGTTCGTAGCATTAAGACTAGTTGTCATGCTTCTTAAACTTTGCGTACAAAATGGCCACCGTTGTCATGGTTACCGTAAATTGATTGGCAACAGAAATGGTTGTCATGTTTAATCCAGTTGGCCTGCAAAATGTCTGAAATTGCCATGGTTACCAGACATTGCTAGGCAACCGAAACAGGTTGTCATGCTTCTTAAACTTTTGCTTTCAATATGGCCACCATTGCCATGTTTACCGGATGTTGCTAGGCAACCAAAACTGGTTGTCATGCTTAACCCAGTTGGCCTGCAAAATGGCCACTGTTGCCATAGTTACCCAATGTTGCTAGGCAGCCTGACCTGATACTGTTTGTAAACCTGTTGGCGCTGCCTTCTGATTTATTATTTACTAATTACCAGCCCGTCAAAATGACGGAACAACAGTTATGTCAGCGGCGGTGGCTGTGCGCAGCCAAAAGAAGCAACATTTGAATTGCTCCGTCAGGCGCCATCTAATGGATGCTGGTGCACAAAACACTTGAATTCCCTCCATAGAGATGAGGAGCAGTGTTAGCTTTTCATTAGAAGTGGTGGTGTCCATTGTTTTGCTGATGGCACACTGCCATAAGCAGTAGAAAGGGAGACGACTGCAGAGTGCAATGGGCTGGGCAGAGGCCCTCATTCTGAGTTGTTCGCTAGCTGCCGTTGTTCGCAGCGCGGCGATAATGCAAAAAATCGGCACTTCTGCGCATGCGTATGGTGCGCAGGGCACACGCGCGACGTACTTTCACAAAAGCCGATGCAGTTTCACACAAGGTCGAGCGACGCTTTTCAGTCGCACTGCTGATCGTTGAGTGATTGACAGGAATGGTGCGTTTCTGGGAGGTAACTGACCGTTTTCACGGAGTGTGCTGAAAAACGCAGGCGTGTCAGATACAAACGCAGGCGTGCCTGGGGAAACGGGGGAGTGGCTGGCCGAACGCAGGGCGTGTTTGTGACGTCAAAACAGGAACTAAATAGTCTGAAGTGATCGCAAGGTAGGAGTAGGTCTGAAGCTACTCAGAAACTGCTTGAAAAAATGTTGCCGCCGTTCTGCGATCCTTTTGTTCGCACTTCTGCTAAGCTAAGATACACTCCCAGAGGGAGGCAGCTTAGCGTTTGCACTGCTGCTAAAAGCAGCTAGCGAGCGATCAACTCGGAATGAGGGCCAGTGTACTGAAGAAATCTGTTGTAGTTGAAAATGTGAAGTTTATAAACCATAATTTAATTTTTCGCATTATGGAAGGCAAAGTTAATTTATATTGAGCTTACACATTGTATAATATTTATTGTTTACGTTTAGGCATTAATTAATTTTTGGTAAAAAATAAAATACCAGCAACAGCATGTTTTATTCATTTATTACCAGTTATTTATATCACGCACACATATTCCTCTGACTGCTCTGATTTCCTTTATGAGCAATCCAAAGTAATCCGCCTTTCGATCGCTTAACTACTTATAACTGGAAGGGTATAACAGGTGATCTCATGTAGGCAGAGGTCAGTGTCGAGGGAACTGCAGGCCATGCAGAGTCTGGCTGGAGCGTAATAATGTGCCCATTTCTGGGGGTGTCTTTTTAACCTTGTGCAGTATTCACTAATGATGAGGACTAGCATCATGCATAAGGTACACATAGGGTCTGGGTGCACCACAAGATGTGTACAACCTGGACCAATACACCAAATTTATTTGCAACACTGCATCAGTTTTTTCACTGTCCTTGGTAGCATGCATGTAAGTTATACCATCAGCGTAGTCGTGTCTATTATCAGAGTTGCAGCATAAACTACACAAACATTGTAGTGTTACTGTACTCCTATTAGGCGTAACATTAAAACCACTGACAGGTGGGGCGTGGCTTGACTGGAGAAGAGAGCAGACGTATATCTGCTGGCCTCCTCTCTCCAGTGCACTATTTTCACATTCTTGCAGTCTAATCATCTATATATCTTCCCCGGGGGCTCCCCTTCCCTCCCTGCAAGCCTCCTAAGTCCTGCTGTGACAGCCGCAGAGCCGGGGAGCAGTTTTAACTGCTCTCGCAGGTTGCGGCCTATACATCCCCAGAAGCCGGGGACTCGCGTACTCCCGGCGCCCGCGATTCGAGCTCCACAGCGGAGACGCGGCGCCGGGAAGCGGCACGGACCCCATACAGGAGCGCCGGACCAACTGGGAGCCTTCCCCTGACCCCCTGGGTGGATACCCCCTGGGGTAGCAGGCCGGGGAGACGCCTGGCAGCGGGAGAAAGCAGTGGGTCCGAGGCCCAGGGTGAAGCGGCGGCCATCTTTGATTCAACTGAAGAAGCTTACCTGAGGTATCTGTGCATATGTATCTGTGGGGGTCCCTGGATTAGGGCTACACCAGGATTGGTGGCCCTCTGGAACTGTTCTCCCCCTGCACCCACTCTGAGGCCCCTGTGGAGGGATTTGTGCATACCCCTGTGAGGGGAGAAATAGCCTTTTACTAGGCTCTAATATTTAATCCTGCAATTGCACCATCTAGTGGCCTCTGGGTGTAATAGCACACATTTCTCATACAGTGTGCTGGATATAAAATACATATTGCTCTGCAGAATTTATAGGACCGCAGATATCCCGTCACCCCCCGGGACGATCGGCCGTGATGTCCTTATGGTTGAATAGCCAAGATATTATGAAGTGATCGCTCTGAGATAACTCTGCCTACACCCGAATGCTCCTATGACATGATATGACAACTTGACCTTTGCGTGGACCCCTCCTCGATTGATACCCCAGAAGCCGTGAGCCTCTCGTTCCTCTACTTCTGTCACTCAGCGCTGCCATGCCTCCCAAGAAAAATAAGGCCGCTAAAACTGTCTCCCAGGTGGCGTTCTTTAAACCTTCTCCTCAGGCTGCTAAAGCAAAGGATGCATGGGGTGGTATCTTTAAACCTGCTGTCTCGGTGCCCTCGCCATCTAGAGACATGTCTGCCCCTACCACAGCACACCCCCCTCCATTAATGATGGTGACTCGCTTACGGTGGGTGCTATGAAACATCTCCTGACCCAATTTAAGGATGAAGTCGCGGCAGAATTCAGAGCGACTATGAAGGAATGTCAGAGATCTATCGACGAGATAGGTGGCCGCACCGATCACCTAGAAACGAAAATGGGTGAGGTGGTGTCGTCGCACAACGACCTGATCTCTTCTCGTGATCTGTTAGAAAATGAGGTCACGGCACTCAGGGACAAACTCTCGGATATTGAGGACAGAGCGCGACGTAACAACATAAAGCTACGTGGTGTACCGGAAGCCGTCGCTAATAGCGCTTTAAAAGATTTTGCAGTGGAACTCTTCAGCAAACTCCTTCCTTCGTTCCGTTCAGCGGACTTTCTACTTGATCGTATCCATAGGCTCCCTAAAGCCAGAAACGCTCCAGACGGGGTCCCCCGGGATGTCCTTATGAGGGTACACTACTTCCACGTGAAGGAGGCGATCTTGAAAGCTGCTAGACCCTCGGATACTGCATTGGAGGCTTTGGGCTCACTTCAGATATTCGGAGACCTGTCCCCCGCAACTTTAGCGAAACGGCGCTCTCTTTACCCCATCACATCAGTGCTACGTAAAGAGAACATTCTATACAGATGGGGATATCCCACTAAGTTGCTTATCTCCCGAGAAGGTTCTACTATCGTCATAACGAATGTCGAGGAGGGGAAAAAGATCCTAGCATCATGGAACTCTGCAAGCTCTTCTACACACACCTCTCCCGAGCGGGGCCTTCAGCGGGACTGGGCCTCTTCGGCGGCAGAACTTTGAGTATTGTTTGATTTATTACACTTGCATTGACTTCATGTTTTCTGATTGGTTTGTAGTGTCGTATTTCCTACGTTGCACCAGTTCCTTGGCAACTGTTTCATGAGGGTGACTATGGGATAACTATGTGTTATTAGCATGTTTATCAGTGATGCCTTCTCTCTGCCGATTTACTGTTAGTTACCTGTCTCTGCTGCCCCGTCTGCCGCCCGCATTTCTCTGTCGGCTGGGAACTCTACCCGAGTCTCCTTTAATTCCGGTGGCGGTCGGGGGGACCAGAGATGGAGTGCCGAGGAACTACAATTTGTTTAATCTTGGTTCGGGTGCGGGCAGATTAACCACTACCCCCCACAGTTTAACTCTGAGTCGCCATGGTTAGGCGTCCAAATGTGCCCCCGAGAGGGGTTATTGTTCTGTTTCTTCTTTCTGTTATTCTCCATCTTTTGTCTCCTTTCCCTTCCTTTCCCTCTTTATTTGTCCGGAAACGTTACATACACTTTTTACTTGCCAGTTGGTTGTCGATAGTTATGCAATCCCCGACAGTTCTACAAAATGGTTAACATTGTTTCTATAAATGCAAAGGGTCTTAATTCCCCACACAAGAGGAGATTAGCACTTAATTATTTCCATAAACTTTAAAGCTCAAATCATAGCCGTCCAGGAGACTCACTTTATTAAATCAGCCCCTCCTAGGTTTACTAATGGGAGATTCCCCCACTGCTATCTGGCCAACGGGCCAGCAAAGAAGGCGGGGGTGGCAATCTTGATATCTCAGCACTGCGCGTTTTCCCTCACTTCGCAATACTGCGACCCTGAGGGGAGAATTCTAATTTTGGTTGGCACTCTTGAAAATAAAGAGGTGACATTAGTTTCTTGCTACGCTCCCAATAACAAGCAACTAGCATTTTGCAGGAAACTTTGCGCTAAGGTGCAACAATTGGCTAAGGGCGCTTTACTCCTAATGGGGGACTTTAACTTGACCCTGGACCCTCTAGTTGATAACTCTAGCAAGCGGCCCTCGCTCTCCAGTCAGCTCCATAGGAATGCAAAGGGCTTTAGCCAGCTACTGGCGGAATATAATCTCTTAGACCTCTGGCGCGTTAAACATCCAATGGACAGAGATTACACGTTTTTCTCCCCGGTACACGACTCCTATTCTAGAATAGATCTAGCATTAGCAGACAAGTGGACTCTACAGTCCATCCGTAAAATCTCCATCCTCCCCATGTCCTGGTCGGATCACTCCCCACTATACATCGAATGGGACATAAATAGTAGAAAGGTTTCCCCGGCCCCCTGGCGCTTGGGTAAACTCAGTCTTCTTCAGCCAGAGACCACGCAGGCGATCCAAACCACTTTGGATCATTATCTCTCTGAGAACTCTCCTCGGGAGACGTCTATTTTTACATTCTGGTGCGCCCTCAAAGCAGTAACACGAGGGACGGCGATTCAAACCGCGGCTAAGCTTAAAAGGGCTTATCGTAAGAAATTAGAACAAGCTGAGCTCACGGTCGCTTCCCTGGAGAGTCTCACAAGGCACATCCGCATATTAAAGCCCTTCTTAAGTCATTGAAAGAAGCAAGGGAGGCGGTAAATGTTTTCTATCTAGCGGAGGTCCAACGCAACCTACATAGACTGAACCAAAAATGTTATGTTTATGGCAACAGAGCTGGTAGATTACTGGCGAGGAAGCTGAGGGGTAAGAGGGCGAAAGAAAAAATCCATATTGTCCACTCCGATAGGGGTAAGAGAGTTTACGATCCTGACGAAATTGCAAATGTTTTTGCATCCTATTACTCTAAACTATACAACCTAGGGGGGGATCCTTCTACTTTTCAACCTACAGGCATAGATATTCAGAATTTTCTGAGTAACTTTCCTCTCCCATCGCTGTCGTCGGAGTCATGTAGCTCACTCAGTGCGCCTTGGACTTTAGTCGAAGTTGAAAAGGCTATTGACTCCCTTCCAGCAGATAGGGCACCGGGACCTGATGGTTACCCCTCCGGTTTCTATAAATCCTTTAAGGAGAACCTGGCCCCGGTGCTCTTGACAGTGTTTAATGAAGCCTCAGAGGCTGGCCACTTCCCCAAAGAGATGCTGGAAGCTCAAATCATCACCATTCCCAAACCGGGAAAAAGCCCTACCTCAGTCCAAAATTTTAGACCAATTGCTTTATTAAATACGGATCTAAAAATCTATGCCAAATTAATTGCTAACCGCATCAGTCCCCTTCTCCCTTCCCTTATCAACCCTGATCAAGTGGGCTTCGTATTAAACCGTCAGGCCCCAGATAATACGCGTAGGGTGATTAATGTCATTGAGCACTCTGCCTGTTGAGGAGATCCCCTCCTGGTTTTGTCTCTGGACGCCGAAAAGGCGTTCGATAGATTGAACTGGGATTTTATGAGATTAACCCTGGACAAATTTGGCTTTTCTGGAAGGATCTTAGACTCTATCCTGGCTCTTTACTCCACACCCAGTGCGCGGGTCTTTGTTAACGGATGCCTTTCTTCGCCCTTCAATATTTCTAATGGCACGCGACAGGGCTGTCCGCTATCTCCTCTTATTTTTGCATTGGCGATAGAACCCTTGGCTGCCTGTATTAGATCCCGGGACTCAATTAGAGGCCCGGTTATAGGGGGCATTTCCCACAAAATTAGTTTGTTTGCGGACGATATTCTGTTATGTCTTTCAGACCCCGAGGCCTCCTTGCCAGTTCTTCATGACGTCCTACAAACTTACTCGGATGTTTCCTTTTATAAATTAAATACAAATAAGACTGAAGCCATCCCACTCAATATAACCCCGACTGTGGTCTCTAGGTTGAAGGACTCGTACAAATATGCCTGGAAGTCCTACTCTTTGAGATATCTAGGAATTAATTTAACCAGAGAAGATAATCTGATTGAGTGTAATTATGCCCCGTTGTTAAAAGCATTTGCGGAGCTGACTGGGGAGTGGATGCTACAGGAGGTGTCTTGGTTGGGCAGGATTGCTGCTGCCAAAATGGTCCTGTTGCCGAAATTAATGTACCTGTTTCGCGCCATACCTAGGCCCCTTCCCAGACTCTTCTATAATAAATTTAATCAGGTCCTGATCAGATATGTGTGGGGAGGCTCTAGACCAAAAATTGCAAAAAAAACTCTCATTCTGCCCAAACTGTCTGGTGGGGTAGCTTTCCCAGATATAGAAAAATACCATGCTGCATGTCTGATGAGTCAGTCTAGAGACTGGTTCGACACCTCGAGCCCGAAACCCTGGGTTATCCTGGAAGCTTCATGCTTAGACGCTGTTTCTCTCCCTGATCTGTTTTGGTTACCACTGTCTGCTGCTCAGAGTAGGGCCGGATCCTGCAAGTCTATTAAAACGACCCTAGATTCATGGCATAAACTAGTGCTCTCTTCGGAAGAGATTAATTTACAGGCCCCCTGCCTGTCGTTATCTGCTCTTATGTCATCGATTCCTAACGTCTCCCTAGAGGAGTGGATTCAAAAGGGGCTCTTTACTGTGGGCGATTTATTTGTAGGCGACGTCTTGATGTCCTTCTCTCAACTGCAAGAGAGATTTGGGATTCGGACTCAAGATTTCTTCAAATACCTGCAGGTGAGAAGTTGGTTACACTCATCTACTCCCCCACATCTACACAAACCTTCTCTTCCGGCTTATATTATAAGCCGATTGAAATCGTCCTCGCATAAATATGGGATTACGTGGTGGTACCAATTTCAATTAGCTAATGGCCCACAGACAAAATTAAAAGCCCAGACTTTATGGGAAAGCGATTTGAACAGGTCCTTTGTTGATGCAGATTGGGACAGTATATTTAGATCCTGTTTTAAAGTCTCCAAATGTGTAAACCACTCTGAAATGTTCTACAAGCTTATACAGAGGGCCTACTTTACCCCTGCAAAAGAACAAAGGATCTGGCCTTCACAATCTAAATCATGTTGGAGGAAATGCGGCTCTACGGGGGATATCTTTTGGGCATGCCCAAAGGTACAGCCTCTATGGAGAGATTTTACATATGGCGAGTACAGTGTTAGGGCTCAACATCCCCATGGACCCAGCTTTAGCGCTATTCCATTTATGCGTTCATCGCCTTGCCGTAGGTGATCGCTATGTCTTGGGACATATCTTGATAGCCACTAAAGCTGCTATAGCACAATTGTGGAAGTCTGAGAATATTCCTACCTTAGAGTTTATTCAAAATAAAATTCATAAACATTTCATTTTCGAAACAGCGGAGGCTAAATACTCTTCCTTGGCTAACTCTATTCACATGAAATGGTTAGGATGGTCCGACTATAGGAGTAGAGAGGGTAGGCTAACTGTTTATAGCTCTCCAATTGATGTGTCTGTGCTTTACCCATCCTAGATTGACCTCTACAAGAATGTTGTGCTATCAGGTATTCTCTAAGTGTAATGCACTTTAATCCTTATTGTTCTTTTTTTCTCTCTTCTTCCATCTCTTTTCTCAAATGCTTTCTCCTCCTCACGTAGTTGAAAGCTTAATGTAGCCAATTGTACATTCATCCAACTGTGCACTGTTTATATTCTGTATATGGAAACCATTCTGGACTTCCCCTGTGTTTCCCTTACCCCTATCTCTTTTTTCTGTTCCCCATTTCTGTGTGTAAACCCTTCAATAAAAATTTAATGTTTAAAAAAAAAAAAACACTGACAGGTATTGTGAATAACATTGCTTATCTCATGAAATAGCACCTGACAAGGGGTGGGATATATTAGGCAGCAAGTGAACAACTGAGTTCTTGAAGTTGATGTATTAGAAGCAGGAAAACTGGGCAAGCGTAAAGATCTGAGCCACTTTGACAAGGAGTAAATTTTGATGGCTAGACATCTGAGTCAGAGCATCTCCAAAATGGCAGTGGTTAGTACTTACCAAAAGTGGTCTAAGGAAGGACAACCGGTGAACCTGCAATAGGATCATGGATGCTCCAAATCAGAGACTAGCCCATCTGGTCCTATTCCACAGAAGAGCTACTGTAGAACATGTTGCAGAAAAAGTTAATGCCGGCTATGATAGAGAGGTATCAGAACACAAAGTGCATCGCAACTTGCTGCGTATTGGGTTGCATAGCTACAGACTTGCTGACCCCTGTACTCTGCTGAAAGCAACTACAACGGAAACTTGAACTTCAGAACTGGACAATAGAGCAATGGAGGAAGGTGGCCTGGTCTGATGAAACACAACGTCCTAGAGGATGCTGGGACTCCGTAAGGACCATGGGGATAGACGGGCTCCGCAGGAGACATGGGCACTTTAAGAAAGACTTTGACTCTGGGTGTGCACTGGCTCTTCCCTCTATGACCCTCCTCCAGACCTCAGTTTGATACTGTGCCCAGAGGAGATAGGTGCACTGCAGGGAGCTCTCCTGAGTTTCCTGCTAAGAAAGTATTTTGATTAGGTTTTTTATTTTCAGGGAGCACTGCTGGCAACAGACTCCCTGCATCGTGGGACTGAGGAGAGAGAAACAGCCCTACTTCTCTGAGTTTCAAGGTCCTGTTTCTTAGGTTACTGGACACCATTAGCTCCAGAGGGAGTCGGAACACAGGTCTCACCCTGGAGTTCGTCCCAGAGCCGCGCCGCCGTCCTCCTCGCAGAGCCAGAAGACAGAAGCCGGGTAAGTATGAGAAGTAAAAAGGCTTCAAAGGCGGCAGAAGACTTCGTGATCTTCACTGAGGTAACGCACAGCACTGCAGCTGTGCGCCATTGCTTCCATACACCTCACACACTCCGGTCATTGTAAGGGCGCAGGGGGGGCGCCCTGGGCAGCAATATAAACCTCTATTATGGCATAAACACATATTTACATGTACAGCTGGGCACTGTACATGTAGATAAAGAGCCCCCGCCATATTTTTGAATAATTTGAGCGGGAAAGAAGCCTGCCGCCGAGGGGGCGGGGCTTCTCCCTCAGCATTCACCAGCGCCATTTTTCTCCACAGCACAGCGCTGGGAGGAAGCTCCCTGGACTCTCCCCTGCTTACTGAGGTGACAGTGGGTTTTTAAGAGGGGGGGGGGGCACATAATTGGCGAAAAACGTGTTATTTCAGCGCTACTGGGGAAACATTCTGTGTTTTGCCTGGGTTGTATAGCGCTGGGGTGTGTGCTGGCATACTCTCTCTCTATCTCTCCAAAGGGCCTGGTGGGGAACGGTCAGAGCCGGCCCTAGCCAATTTGATGCCCTAGGCAAAATTTTGTCTGGTGCCCCCTAGCACCGCCGCTAGTTCTGCATCTGACGCAGCAACACTGAGGCAGTGGGGCCCACCGGGGGGTTACCCTGTGGGCCTGTTCAAACCTGCATAATGGCACACAGTAATGCCCATAATACACATAATTCCACACAGTAATGCACCTTACACATATGCCCCACATTAGTAATACTTGTAGCTTTTTTGATAAAGCTTACTTTTGCTTGCTGGCGTGCTTGCAGTCAGTGTGTGCGCCCATGCAGCTCCCAGGATCCGTGACTGCGTTTTGTGAGATAGGGAATGGCAGGATGGGTGGGTGGGTGCGTGTTTGCGCTCGCACCCGTTAAAGGGGCACCCGTACAAGGGATGTGACCTCACAGGGTATACCATCCTGGCAGGGGAATTTTACGGCATGGACTGACTAGGAAATAAAGTGTGGGGAGAACACATGCCCATGTTATGTCCCTGCAGACACCTGGGGTTTGCACAGGGATAAGGGACACACACAGGATAGCAGGGTCCCCCTCCCCCATGTGCACAAGCAGTATAGGTGATGTCAGATTAATGTGAAGCAATCTTCCAAATACACATGTGTTATCATAAGAAGCCATCCAGTAATAACCTTATATAGTCAGTAAAAATGTCACAGGTCCAGGAATTGCAGTTACTGGGCTTCTGCTGTCTGTCTGAGGTCTCACAAGTCAGGGGCATTCAAGCATGTCAGAGGGAGTTTAAAGAACTTTAAGGGAGAGTGTGCATTTTTATTTGACAAATGTAAACAGCAGTGTATACCAGTACTGATTGAATACATTTGGAAAGTAACAGTGAGTTTACAGACTGTCCCTCCCAACATGAGATACTGCAGGGACATGCTTGGATGCCCCTAGACATGCTTGGATGCCCTAGGCAAATGCCTAGCCTGCCTATAGCTAAGGCCGGCTCTGGGAACGGTCTTCAGATAAGAGCTTCCCTCTGTGTGTGGGGTGTGTCGGTACGCGTGTGTCGACATGTATGAAGTGGAAGGCTCACCTAAGGAGGAGGAGGAGTGTATGAATGTCAGATCTCCGTCGGCAGCGCCGACACCGGACTGGATGGAGATGTGGAATGTCTTGAGTGCTAGTGTAAATTTATTACACAAGAGATTAGACAAGGCTGAGGCTAGGGAACAGTCAGGTAGTCAAACCATGCCTGTCCCTGTGTCACCGGGACCTTCCGGGTCTCAGAAGCGCACATTGTCCCAAATAATGGACACAGATACCGACACGGATTCAGACTCCAGTGTCGACTATGAGGAAGCAAAATTACAGCCAAAAGTGGCTAAGGGCATTCGATATATGATTATTGCAATAAAAGATGTTTTGCATATCACAGAGGAACCCCCTGTCCCTGACAAGAGGGTACACATGTATAAAGAGAAAAAGCCTGAGGTCACTTTTCCATCCTCGTATGAGCTGAGCGAGCTGTGCGAAAAGGCTTGGGAATCTCCAGACAAGGGGCTGCAGATTCCCAAAAGGATTCTTATGGCGTATCCTTTCCCGCAAACGGATAGGATACGATGGGAGTCTTCTCCTAAGGTGGACAAGGCTTTAACACGTTTATCAAAGAAGATAGCGCTGCCATCCCAAGATACGGCTACCCTCAAGGATGCTGCTGATCGCAGACAGGAGGTTACCATGAAGTCCATTTACACACATTCAGGTACAATTCTTAGACCGGCAATGGCGTCGGCCTGGGTTTGTAGTAGTGATGAGCGGATTCGGTTTTACTCGGTTTTACTCGGTTCTCAAAACCGAATCTTATTGGCTATCCAAAACACGTGACATCAGTGAGCCAATAAGATTCGGTTTTGAGAACCGAGTAAAACCGAATCCGCTCATCACTAGTTTGTAGTGCTGTCGCAGCATGGACAGACTCCTTATCTACGGAAATTGAGACCCTAGATAAGGATACCATTTTAATGACCCAAGGGCATATAAAAGATGCTGCGTTATATATGTGGGATGCTCCAAGAGACATTTGTTTGCTAAGTTCCAGAATAAACGCTATGTCTGTTTCTGCTAGGCGAGTCTTATGGACCCGACAATGGACGGGTGATGCCGACTCAAAGAGGCATATGGAGTCTTTGCCTTACAAAGGTGGAGTTATTTGGAGAAGGCCTCTCGGACCTCGTCTCCACAGCTACGGCAGGTAAATCGAATTTTTTGCCTTATGTTCCCTCACAGCCTAAGAAAGCGTCTCATTCTCAAATGCAGTCCTTTCGTTTGAATAAAAGCAAAAGAGTATGAGGATCGTCCTTTCTTGCCAGAGGTAAGGGCAGAGGAAAAAAGTTGCACACAGCTAGTTCCCAGGAACAGAAGTCCTCCCCTGCCTCTGCAAAATCCACTGCATGACCCTGGGGCTTCCCTGGGGGAGTTCGCTCAAGTGGGGGCACGTCTTCGACTTTTCAGCCACATCTGGGTTCATTCACGGGTGGATCCCTGGGCAATAGAAATTGTTTCTCAGGGATACAAGCTGGAATTCGAAGAGGTGCCTCCTCGCCAGTTTTTCAAATCTGCTCTACCTGCGGCTCCCTCAGAGAGGGAGTTAGTGTTGAATGCAATACAAAAATTGTATCTTTAACAGGTAGTGGTCAAGGTTCCTCTACTGCAGCAAGGAAAGGGTTATTACTCAACCCTGTTTGGTTCCGAAACCGGACGGTTCGGTCAGACCCATTTTGAATTTAAAATCCCTGAACCTATACTTGAAAAGGTTCAAATTCAAGATGGAATCGCTCAGGGCGGTCATCGCCAGCCTGGAAGAGGGGGATTTTATGGTTTCCCTGGACATAAAGGATGCATACCTTCATGTTCCAATATTTCCTTCTCATCAGGCGTTCCTGAGATTTGCTGTACAATATTGTCATTACCAATTTCAGACGTTGCCGTTTGGGCTTTCAACGGCCCCCGAGGATTTTCACCAAGGTAATGGCGGAAATGATGGTGCTCCTGCGCAAGCGAGGGGTCACAATTATCCCATACTTGGACGATCTCCTCATAAAAGCGAGATCTCGGGAGAAGTTACTGGACAGCGTGTCTATGTCTTTGAAGGTGTTACAGCAACACGGCTGGATTCTCAATATCCCGAAGTCACAGTTGGTTCCTACGACGAGTCTGACCTTCTTGGGCTTGATTATGGACACAGACCAGAAGAAGGTTTTTCTTCCAATGGAAAAAGCACAGGAACTCATGACTCTGGTCAGGAACCTATTGAAGCCAAAACAGGTGTCAGTGCATCACTGCACTCGAGTCCTCGGGAAAATGGTGGCATCGTACAAAGCCATTCCCTTCGGCAGGTTCCATGCGAGGACCTTCCAATGGGACCTACTGTACAAGTGGTCCGGGTCACATCTACAAATGCATCAGAGGATCACCCTGTCCCCCAGAGCAAGGGTGTCTCTCCTGTGGTGGCTGCAGAGTGCTCACCTCCTAGAGGGTCGCAGGTTCAGCATTCAGGACTGGATCCTGGTGACCACAGACGCAAGTCTCCGAGGTTGGGGAGCAGTCACACAGGGGAGAAATTTCCAAGGTCTTTGGTCGAGTCTAGAGACTTGTCTCCACATCAACATCCTGGAGTTGAGGGCCATATACAACGCCCTACGTCAAGCGGAGGCATTACTTCGCGACAAACCAGTTCTGATTCAGTCGGACAATATCACTGCAGTAGCTCATGTAAACCGCCAAGGCGGCACAAGGAGCAGGGTGGCAATGGCGGAAGCCACCAGGATTCTTTGCTGGGCGGAAAATCATGTAACCGCACTGTCAGCAGTGTTAATTCCGGGAGTGGACAACTGGGAAGCAGACTTCCTCAGCAGACACGACCTGTATTCGGGAGAGTGGGGACTTAATCAGGAAGTCTTCGCGCAGATCGCAGGTCGTGGGAACTGCCCCAGATAGACATGATGGCGTCCCGTCTCAACACAAAGTTAAAAAGGTATTGCGCCAGGTCAAGAGATCCTCAGGCGATAGCTGTGGACGCCCTGGTGACACCGTGGGTGTTTCGGTCGATCTATGTGTTTCCTCCTCTTCCTCTTATACCCAAGGTGTTGAGAATAATAAGACAAAGAAGAGTGAGAACAATCCTCATTGTTCCAGATTGGCCACGAAGGACTTGGTATCCGGATCTACAGGAATTGCTCACAGAAGATCCGTGGCCTCTTCCTCTAAGACAGGACCTGCTGCAGCAGGGGCCCTGTCTGTTCCAAGACTTACCGCGGCTGCGTTTGACGGCATGGCGGTTGAACGCCGGATCCTAGCGGAAAAAGGTATTCCGGATGAGGTCATTCCTACGCTAATAAAGCCTAGGAAGGACGTGACATCAAAACATTATCGCCGAATATGGAGAAAGTATGTTTCTTGGTGTGAGGCCAGGAATGCTCCTACGGAGGAATTCCATCTGGGTCGTCTCCTTCACTTCCTGCAAACTGGAGTGAATTTGGGCCTAAAATTAGGCTCCATAAAAGTTCAGATTTCAGCCTTATCCATTTTCTTTCAAAAGGAATTGGCCTCTCTACCTGAAGTACAGACCTTTGTAAAGGGAGTACTGCATATTCAGTCTCCTTTTGTACCTCCGGTGGCGCCTTGGGACCTAAACGTGGTGTTAAGTTTCCTTAAGTCACATTGGTTTGAACCACTCAAAACGGTGGAGTTAAAATATCTCGCTTGGAAGGTGGTCATGTTGTTAGCCTTGGCTTCGGCTAGGCGAGTTTCGGAATAGGCGGCTTTATCACATAAAAGCCCCTATCTGGTTTTCCATATGGATAGAGCGGAGTTGCGAACCCGTCCTCAATTCCTACCTAAGGTGATCTCATCCTTTTCATATGAACCAACCTATTGTCGTGCCTGTGGCTACTCGTGACTTGGAGGATTCCGAGTCCCTTGATGTGGTCAGGGCTTTGAAAATTTACGTGGCCAGAACGGCTAGGATCAGAAAAACAGAAGCACTGTTTGTCCTGTATGCAGCCAACAAGGTTGGCGGCCCTGCTTCAAAGCAGACTATTGCTCGCTGGATCTGTAACACGATCCAGCAAGCGCATTGTACGGCAGGATTGCCGTTACCAAAATCGGTTAAGACCCATTCCACTAGGAAGGTGGGCTCTTCTTGGGCATCTGCCCGAGGGGTCTCGGCATTACAGCTGTGCCGAGCTGCTACTTGGTCGGGGTCAAACACTTTTGCAAAGTTTTATAAGTTTGATACCCTGGCTGAGGAGGACCTCATGTTTGCTCAATCGGTGCTGCAGAGTCATCCGCACTCTCCCGCCCGTTTGGGAGCTTTGGTATAATCCCCATGGTCCTTACGGAGTCCTAGCATCCTCTAGGACGTTAGAGAAAATAAGATTTTAAATCTACCGGTAAATCTTTTTCTCGTAGTCCGTAGAGGATGCTGGGCGCCCGTCCCAAGTGCGGACTACTTCTGCAAGACTTGTATATAGTTATTGCTTAAATAAGGGTTATGTTATAGTTTCATCGGTTTTGGACCGAAACTATGTTGTTTTTCATACTGTTAACTGGTTAGTTTAACGCAAGTTATACGGTGTGATTGGTGTAGCTGGTATGAATCTTGCCCTTGGATTAACTAAAATCCTTTCCTTGTACTGTCCATCTCCTCTGGGCACAGTTTCTCTAACTGAGGTCTGGAGGAGGGGCATAGAGGGAGGAGCCAGTGCACACCCAGAGTCAAAGTCTTTCTTAAAGTGCCCATGTCTCCTGCGGAGTCCGTCTATCCCCATGGTCCTTACGGAGTCCCAGCATCCTCTACGGACTACGAGAAAGATTTACCGGTAGGTTTAAAATCTTATTTTTACATCGTGTGAACAGTCCGGTGTGTGTGTATAATTTAACTGGGGAAGAAATGGCATCAGGATGCACTATGTGAAGAAGGCAAACCGACAGAGCCATTGTGATGCTCTGGGAAATGTTCTACTGGGAAACCTTGGGTCCTGCCATTCATGTGGATGTAACTTTGGCACATACCACCTACCTAAACATTGTTGCAAACGAAGTGCACACCTTCATGTCAATGGTGTTCCTTGATGGCGGGTCTGGGACTCGGGGTCGACAACAAAAAGGTCGACACACCTTAGGTCAACGCCAATTTGTCGACATACCTTAGGTCGACATGGACAAAATGTCGACAGGAACATGGTTGACATGGAAAAAGGTCGACATGAGTTTTTAATGGGTTTTTTTTGTGTCGTTTTCTTCGTAGAGTGACCGGGAACCCCAATTAGTGCACCGCGTCCCCTCGCATGGCTCGCTTCGCTCGCCATGCTTCGGGCATGGTGCCTTCGCTCTGCTCCGCACAGATTACCGTTCCAATCGTAGTCCACGTGGATCGTTAAGTATGAAAAGGTTCCAATAAAGAAAAAAAACATAAAAAACTCATGTCGACCTGTTTCCATGTCGACCTTGTTCCTGTCGACCTTTTGTCCATGTCGACCTAAGGTGTGTCGACCAATTGGTGTCAACCTAAGGTGTGTCGACCTTTTTGTTGTCGACCTGGAGTCCGGATACCCTTGATGGCAGTGCCTTCTTTTAGCAGCAGAATGCGCCCTGCCCACTGCAAAAATTGTTCAGGGATGGTTTGGGGAACATGACAAAGAGTTTAAGGTGTTGACTTTGCCTCCAAATTCCCCAGATCTCCATCCAATCCAGTCCAAGCCATAGAGGCCCCATCTAGCAACATACAGGATTTAATAATCTGCTAACGTCTCAGTGCCATATTCCAGAGGACACCTTCAGAGGTCTAGGGAGTTCATGCCTTGACAGATCAAATCTGTTACTCTTGTACATGATTGCCCCGTTAAAAAAAGGCAGAGTTCGTCCGGCATCCCGTACGGCTGCTGAGCTCGGACTTCATTACATCCCAGCCCAGTAGAGAACCCATCCACAGCCCTTTTAAGTACTTCTTTGTTTTATTATTGTAATCACATTTTGCTTGTGTGTGTGTGTGTGTGCGCTATTTTTTTAAAGTTTTACACTAGTTCCTACAAAAATATTGGAGTCACAGTGATGGCACAAACACATTAATTGTGCAAATATTAGTTTTGTGAAAGTTATTATTTAAAGCTAGAATTCTCCTTTAACTGTTTTCAATTTCATACTAGTAGATTGTTTTTAAATGTCTTTATTATTCCCATATACATATTTTACAGATTTAAATAAAAATAAAACATAATTTATACAGAGACGTAATAGCATAGTCCATAATATAGCAAATACCATAAAAGAACTGTCAGCAACTCAATAAATTGACCAGTAATAACGTGGGAAAAGAAAGCCAAGAGGCAATGGGCCTAATTCAGAGTTGATTGCAGGAGCAAATTTGTTAGCAGATGGTCAAAACCATGGGGGTCATTCCGAGTTGATCGCACGTAGCAACTTTTGGCTGCCCGTGCGATCAACTAGATGCCGCCTATGTGGGAGTGTATTTCTGCATAGCAGGGCTGCGATCGCTTGTGCAGCCCTGCTATGCAAAAAAAGATTCCTGTGAAACAAGACCAGGGTAAGAGTTACTTACCCCACTGGGCGTGGCCTATCACCGGAGGAGAGCAGTAGCAGCTTCCATCAGCACCTGCTTTACCATCTTCTATTATTCCCTCCTGGCCTGCCCTTTCACGTTCATCCAAACTGGTCTCTCTCCCTGCTCCCTCCCCTACCCCCAGCCGATGTTTGCGGGACCGGACAGTGCCGTTGAAGCTCTCACAAGCTGTTGCCTACTCACCAGCATGCAGCCGGGACCTCGATTTCGGCAGCTGCCCGCCGGACCTTCCAGACGCCCCGCAACGGTGGCGGGAGAGCTCGTCCTGCCTCACACCCAGGCTCTGCCAGCGCCCGTGGAGGTTCCTGACGGCCTCGTGGAAGGCTGCCTTACCCCCGATGCCCGGCAGGGCCCTGTTCTTCTGGCACCTCACACACTACCTGGTGGACATTTTAACTCCGCTGCTGCGGCCAGCCACATAGAGAACGGTGACTGTGTGAGACAGGAGCCGCGCTGACTTCACCGCCATCGGTCCGGTGAGGATCTCTCCCCTGCCTGACTACTGTCTTCCCCCTCCTGCCTCGCTTGCGGACAGTGGCCCACTGCTGACGGCCCGCCAGCCACCTTGCTACGGCAACGGGCGGACTTGCCCTGCCTCCTCCTTCAGGCCCTGACTCTACCATTGCCTTCGGTGGCCCCTGGATGGCTTGTGGACAGGTACCTTGCCCCCACCACCTGGCTGGTTTGAGACTGAGGGAGATGGGAGCCGTGCTAACCCCGCTATAACATACTATCTAGCCAGTGAGGAACTCTCCCCCCCCCCAACTCGCTGTGTCCTAACTACTGCCTCCCCCTGCCTGCAGGACCAGCGGAGCCTCCCGTACGCATTTGTGGTTTGCGGCCTCCTACTCAGCCTAGGGCAGCGGCCTCGGTCTCCTGACCCCCTCCACCGCAGACACCACATTGCCACTCTACCCTGAGTTGGCCTACACTTTGTGGCACATTTACCCCTCTCAGTCTGGGGTCTACCGAACTGCTGGCCAACAACATCTACTGCCTGCACCTGATACGAGACTGTCTTCTATCCTGCCTCACCCTACGATATATTGGCCGTGATGTGACAACTTTGTAACTCTGTGCTTCCAATGTGAGACCCGATACACTCTCAATGCCTCTCACTCTCTGCGTACTTCTGTTGCTGTTGACTTACCATCTCGACACATCTGCATGGAAAAGTTTCTCATACCCACGTCGATGTCCTCCGCGGGAGCTGTGCTGCCGCCTCAAAACGACACTCCCTGTGGCGACTCCTCTGACTCGGAGCATTTGACCTCGTGATCCGCCTCCCAATGCACGCGCAGGTGCAGACCGCCTGTTAAACAGCCAAAAATGAAGCATAATGATCTGGTGGCTGTCCTGGGGCCCCTGCTGGATGAGAAGCTGGCTGGTATCAAGGAAGCCATTGAGTCTACCCTGACCCAACTCAACCAACACTCCCACCGCTTAGATGAAGCTGAACAGAGGATATCGTCCCTAGAGGATGACCTGACATCGGCTCAGCGTACCATTCAGGCTAAGCAATTGGAGATCTCCGACCTCTCAGAGAAGATCGATTACCTTGAAAATCGCAGCCTGCGTAACAACCTGAGGGTCATTGGCATTTCTGAATCGGTCAAGGGTCGCAAGCTTATAACCCTCCTCTCTTCAGACATCCCGGAGCAATTAGCTATGGATCTCAAAGGGGTACCACTTACCTTTGAGAGAGCCCACAGGATCGGGCCCGAACGGAAGAACTCCGCGGGCCGCCCCCGACCTGTCGTTTTGAGGATCCTGAACTATGCAGATAAGATGAAACTACTGGGTCATTACCGCAAAGCTGCCAGCTTGTCCTACAAAGGCGACTGCCTCCTCATATTTCAAGATTTTTCTGCCCTCGTGGCTAATAAACGCAGAGAGTTTGCCCCCGTTTGCAAGCACCTTTTCGATCTTCAGGTTAAGTTCTCACTACTCTATCCGGCCCGCCTCCCGAGTTTTCGAGAATGGCAAACCGCTGTTCTTTGACGACCCAGAAGAGGCGAAACTGCACTTCTCTCGACCGGACACTTAACTATTGACTGCCTTTACTAACTTGTGGCCCGTTTATGTCCTGACCCCTGACTTGGGTCTTACATGCGGAGTATTATATGAATAACACATGTATACTCCTGGTTCCCTACCTAGTGGTTTACTGTTTTGGTTACTGTTTCTCTGTTTGTTAGATTTTGCCTGCCTAGACCAGGCCCCCTTGCTCTCCTGCGGTGTCCTACCCCCCGCTCGCTGGGACGGGGTGAGGCCCAATCTTGCCATACTTATTCTTACTCTAATATTTCCGACTGTGGGTGTAGGCTAATATAGCTTCTGTTGCCTCCCCACAACCTCATATAGATGGAGATTCCGAAGATAGTTTGCTACTTATTGTCTCCTGGAACGTAGAAGGTCTTAATCACCCTGTTTAAAAGAAGGAAAGTGGTATCCCACTTGAAACATCTAGCCCCCCATGTTGCGTTTCTTCAGGAAACGCACTGGCTATATGACTCTAGGAATTCCTTACAAGCTCCTTGGATAGGTGCATGTCTTTCGGCCCCATACCATTCTAAATCCAGGGGAGTGGCTATTCTCTTCCACACCAACCTACAATACTCCACTCGTAGAAAGCTCCTCGATCCTGAAGGCAGATTTATACTCTTGATGTATTAATTGATAACACTGTCTATACCTTTCTTAATGTATATGCGCCTAATGTTTCACCTGACTCCTTTTTTGCAACTCTTTTGACGATGCACCTCACTTGGGTAGGCCAGAATTTGATTGTAGGTGGGGACTTCAACCTGGTGGTCGACCCATCCATGGACAGATCTTGAGTAAGTACTCACACTGCCACTCCTCTCTGTCACCTACTGCCCTCCTTCTGCACACAGCTAGACCTGCTTGACCCCTGGCGCATATTTCACCCTACCCAGAAAGACTTTTCTTTCTACTCTCACCCCCACTCATCTCACTCCCGCATTGATTACATTTTTACTTCTACCTGCCTCTTTCCCAAGGTCACCCACACGTCGATTGCCGACATCATTATCTCTGACCACGCCCCTATATCCATACACATCCAGCTGACCTGGCTTAACTATACTCTAGATAATAGCGACCAGAAATTAGATATGCCACTGTTCTAGGGGGGGATGCTAAAGCAGTCCTCAGGGGACACATTATGTCTTACACTCATTCCAAAAGGAAGAAGTTCTCCTCACAATTGCAGACGCTTACCGCGACACTCACCTCCTCTTATAGATATAAACAGCACGATACTCCCGCCCATAAGGAAGCCTATCTTTCAGCAAAACTCATATACGACACTTTCCTCACTGAACGAGCTTAACTCTCGTATGATTACCAACGGAATAAATTCCATAGATGGGGCAATAAGTCGGGCAAACTATTGGCTAATTTGATCAAGGTGCCTAAGTCCCGTATGTGGGTCAATGCCATCAATGTTTCAGGGAAACTAATCCATGACCCCGAAGCTGTCTGTACCAAATTTATGCACTTTTATCGCTCCTTGTATACTAAAGGCCCTGACGATATCACTTCTGGTCGCTCCTTTCTTGAGGAAGCTGACCTCCCTATCCTCTCCCAGCAAGAGAGGGATTTACTGGAAAGCCTGGTTACCACCGAAAAAGTTATTGACACTATTAAAAGTTTGCCAAATAATAAGAGCCCCGGTCCTGACGGCTTTGGCGCAGAATTCTATAAAATGCTCCGGGAAGCTTTGGCTCCCACCATTACGTCCCTCTATAAATCATATTCTCACCTCCAAACAAACCCCAATACGATTTAACGAGGCTAAGATGATTGTTATTGCAAAACCTGGTAAAGACCCTTCCCTACCTAGCTCTTACAGGCCGATTTCCCTCCTTAATCAGGATTTCAAGGTTCTGACCAAATTAATAACTAACTGCCTCCAATTATGTCTCTCTCGCATTATATCACCTGCACAGTTGGGCTTCATTAAACATAGGCAGTCGGTACTGTGTATTAGGGCTGCTCTGGCCGCCATCACCCATTCTCACTCTCATAACCTTGTGAATAATGTTCTTATTAACCGTGACGCTGAACAGGCCTTTGACAAAATCGCCTGGCCTCACCTTGATAGAGTCTTACGCTATCAACACTTCGTGGAGTAATTTTGTGGCCTTGTCAACTCCCTCTATGATGCCCCTACTGCACAGGTGTTGGTTAATAATGTCTCCTCAACTCCCTTTACCCTTGAGAGGGGATCTAGGCAGGGTTGTCCTCTTTCTCCCTCCTCTTCAATCTAGCTTTGGATCCCTTTTTGCGCTGTATTACCAATCTACCTTCTTTTAAGGTTATTCAAATAGGCACTCAGGAACTGAAAGTCATAGCGTTTGCGGATGATATTCTTCTCCTCACCTCTAACCCCAAACAGTCTGTCCCAGCGCTACAGGATGCTATAACACGCTTCTCTTTCTTTGCAGTATTTTCTATTAATTTTGAAAAATCGGAAGCCCTAGCTACAGTATATTTCGTCAAGCAACCACAGGGTGGATCACCCCTTTTCCATTCCAATGGGCCCCTACTCATCTCACTTATCTTGGGGTTTTATTGCCCTCAGACCCCGCCCTGCTATACTCACTTCATGTCCAGCCCATTCTCACTAAAATTCAAACTGAATTGGGTCTCTGGCAATACTTTCCCCTTAATCTCTTTGGTCGCTGTAACCTTGTTAAGATGGCTAGCTTCCTGAAATTGCTCTATGTTCTCCAAATGGTCCCTGTATTGCTCACGAAATCTGATTTATCCCTCCTCAACTCATGCATCTCTAAATTCATATGGTCCAATAATTGGCCCAGAATAAGCTTACTTAAATTGTCCCAGACAGACTCTAATTGTAAAGCGCAACGGAATATGCTGCGCTATATAAGAAACTGCTAATAAATAAATAAAATGGAGGACTAAATTTGCCTGACATAGGGCAATACAATAGAGCCTGTCTTCTCCGTTTTGCCATGGACTGGATTAGCGACACATCTTTTCCAACTCATTACTAGACTCCCAGCTCTGCGCCCCTTTATCCCTCAGTTATATCCTGCATGCTACCACTGTTAATTTGAAACTCCCTCCCCTTGATAACATACTTCTGACGTCTACTATCCGGGCATGGAGAATGTCTAGAAAGTCACTGGACCTCCACTACTCTCAATAGGGAATTTCTCCCCTTCACTGGTAATTTAGATTTCCAAAATGGTCGGACCTCCTTCCTTTTTAACATTTGGCGCTCCGCGGGGATTATGCGTGTCTGTGACCTTCTTAATCCCTCCAATAAATCACTTACCTTTACTGAAGCCATTGACAAATATAATATCAGCCCCCTTCACGAATTCTACTATTTCCAAGCCTCCCATTATCCATGTTCAGTCTTATCACATCTACATATGCCAGACTATCTTAACCTCTTAGACTCGCTTATACAATCCAGCACATACTCCATATCGACTATCTATACCCGAATCCGCATGGATATTGTACCCACCTCTGACCTTGCTCAACTACAAAAATGGTCCTCTCAAATCCCTTCAGTGTCCCCTGATGAAGTGATGGACTGTTTTACTACATCTCTGAAGCTTATTCCAGCGAGTATATATCAGGAAATGTCATATAAGATTTTGCATAGGGCTTACATATCTCCAAAACTGAGTCATTTAATGGGCCTTTCTGACTCGGCGACATGCGTTAAATGCTCTGCACCAGAGGCTATTATGCATTGCTTTTGGCACTGCCGCCACATTCAAACATTTTGGAATGAGCTACGGATATACAGTTCTTCTGATTTGGGTATAAATTTCCAATGTACTGCTTCCTGGGCCCTCTTTGGTTGTCTCCTTGACCAACCGAATATTCCTTCTCGGGACCAAAAAACTGGTGGTACTTCTTTCAGCCTTCGGTAGGAAATCCATACTCCAGCAATGGATTCATGTCACTCCTCCCACTTTACCTTTGGCTACCTCTAGGGTACTTTTTCTGTTTACGATGGATTGGCTGGAGACGTATCGCAGCAAGGAAATCCTCACTCCCGCATTATTTCAATGCTGGGGTAAGTCTATCCATAAGTTACCCACCTCAACAAAATTGGCTATACGACAAAGCTTTTAGATTACTACATAGTATGGTCATCAACTTTTAGACGATAAACTTCCTATCTCCCTTCCATAACTGCCCACTACCCTATGGCTCCTCCCCTCCTCTCTCTCCCCCTTGGCCCCTCATTTTCCTATACCCCCCTTCACTTCTCCATAGAACTCCATCTTCTCCAATTTTTTCTTTCTGCTTTAATGATTTCTCCATGGATGGGTCGACGGTCCCCTGGCCTTGGCAGGTAATGTTTTGATGTTTTGGTTATTGTATTTCTTTCTGTTAGTTTTATTATTTATGTTAAGTGTCCCCCGAATAGGGCGACGATATTTTATGTTCAAATTTTTATTATGGACTCAGACCTACTACCATCATTTGCTAGTTCCTTTTTTTCCCCTCATTATTCAATTATACTATGTGAAGGTCTGCTCTCTAATTTTTGAGTTCTGTATTAGAAAATGGAAAATTTGAGGTATAACTTTAGACTGTGCCGTATCTATTGCAGGAGCATTCATTGATATGCTGTTTTCTTATATTTACTATGAACGGCTGTGTCTTATCTCTTTACACTGTATGTTACTATTTGTTCTGGTCCTCAATAAAATATATAAAAAAAAAAAAAAAGTTACTTACCCTGTGCGATCGATCCAGCGATGCAGATCCCGGGATTGACGTCAGACATCCGCCCTCCAAACCGCCTGGACATGCCTGCGTTGGACTCGCCACTCCCCGAAAACGGTGAGTATCTGTCCCAAAACGCCTCCCCGCTGTCAATCCTCTTGCGAACGTGCTAGCGATCATTTTCTTCTTCTGGTCGTTGCCCGGCGACGGCTGTCGCTGGGCAACGACCCACGTACGCATTGCGGGCGCCGTGCAGCCGCAGTCCGGACCCGTTCGCACCGCTGTGACAACCAGCATCGTGCGAATGAGTCAGAATGACCCCCCATGTGCACTGCGGGGGGTGGCAGATATAACGTGCAGAGAGAGATTTGGGTGAGGTGTGTTCAAACTGAAATCGAAATTGCAGTGTAAAAATAAAGCATCCAGTATTTACCCTGCATAGAAACAAAATAACCAACCCAAATCTAACTCTCTCTGCAAATGTTATATTTACCACACCTGCAGTGCACAAGGGGGGTAATTCTGAGTTGATCGCAGCAGCAAGTTTGTTAGCAATTGGGCAAAACCATGTGCACTGCAGGGGAGGCAGATGTAACGTGCAGAGAGAGTTAGATTTGGGTTTGTTTCTGTGCAGGGTAAATACTGGCTGCTTTTTTTTTACACTGCAATTTAGATTGCAGATTGAACAAACCACACCCAAATCTCTCTCTGCACATGTTATATCTGCCACCCCCCGCAGTGCACATGGTTTTGCCCAACTGCTATAAAATTTCCTGCTGCGATCAACTTGGAATTATCCCCATGGTTTTGCCCAACTGCTAACAAATTTGCTGCTGCGATCAACTCTGAATTACCCCCTATATGTTTGACTGTTACATGTTGCTAGGCATTATAGAACCATTGTGGGAGTACCATTATCCCATATTTGGGGAAATCTCTTGACAGAATCTGATGTTAAACTTGACAAGTAATATGTTATTACTTGGTGATTCATCGAGCTCTTCACGCCGTCGTAAGGGGATACGCCCCCTTAACCTTTGCACGCCCTTGTGGCGTGCAATATTTTTATTATATGGAGTATTACCTCTAATCATAATTGTGTGAGTGGATAAATATTGCATGGACAAAGGGCGTGCAATGGTTAAGGGGTCATAGAGGGTGCGGGGGAGACGTGGATGTTGGAGGGAGTCCAGGGGAGACACGGGTGGGGGAGGGGTGGTTTGCGGGGGTGCCACAGGTGGGGGAGGGGTTGGTGCGGTGGTGCCGCGGATGGGGGAGGGGGTCCGGAGCCATTGTGCGTAGGGGAGGAGCGGTTGCAGGAGTGCCGCGGGTGGGGGAGGGGTGGTGGGGGAGGGGGCTTAGAGCCACCGTGGGTGGTGGAGGGTGGGTGCCACAGATGGGGCCCGGAGGTACTGAGAGTGGGGGAGGGGCGGGTAATGCTTCTCCTGCTTCTCCTCCTGAAAGCAGCTAAGCTGCTGTCCTCGCTTTGACAGTGGCTCTCCTGGAGACTCGCACATCAGCCAGTCACTATTGTTAGCGCCGGTGTCCCAACGCGCTGCGTTACAGGGAAGAAGATGCACTCAATAAACTACAGCTCCCAACAGGCCTTAGCGCTGGAATGCTTCGGCGCTAAGTGCTGCTGGGAGCTGTAGTTTATTTAGTGCGTCTACTTCCCTGTAATGCGGCGCTTTGGGACACCGGCGCTAACAATAGTGACTGGCTGACAGAACTGACTGACTCACTGAATCAATGTAAAAGGTGAGAGTGCTGTGCAGTGACACTGCAAACCCACTGCACTGTCACCTTTTACATTGATTCAGCGTCCAGACATTACCCTCCACGATATCACCCACTCTATCCGTTACACTAGCCATCTCGGGGCTTCCAGGCCAGCAGCCCAGGTGCTGTGTTGCGGAGTCAGGACCTCTGGGGATTTGGGCGCAGCTTTGGCGGGGAGGCACTTCTGTGACATCACGCGGAGAGGAGGCTCCGGGGCTCAGAGAGCATGCGGCGCAGGGAGGGCTATGAAAGCCTTCCGCTGCGCCGCTTTTATACACCTCTATGTCGGTGGCCGCAGCAGCTTTTGTTCCACCTGTGCCGTTGCTAGGGAGTGGGGATTGTTGATGCCGGAGGGGGCAGGCGGACTGGCAGCAGGACATAGGACGCTGCAGTAAAAGGATTTTCTCTAACGTCCTAGAGGATGCTTGGGTCCACATTAGTACCATGGGGGTATAGACTGGTCCACTAGGAGCCACTGGCACTTTAAGAGTTTAACAGTGTGGGCTGGCTCCTCTCTCTATGCCCCTCCTACCAGACTTAGTTTAGAAAATGTGCCCGGAGGAGCCAGTCACAGCTAGGGGAGCTCCTAGGAGTTTTCTTGTTTGTTAGAGTGTGTTATTTTACAGGCAGGCTGCTGGCAACAGCCTTCCTGCTTCGTGGGACCTAGGGGGGGAGTAGGATCCAACCCTTGAGGTTAATGGCCCCTATCTCCACTGACAGGACACTGAGCTCCTGAGGGTGATGATCGTTAGCCGCCCGAGGCAACCGCTCACACGCGCAGAATGCCGCCACCCCCTAACAGAGCCAGAAGAAAGAAGACTGGTGAATCTGACGCCGGAGTCCTGGTAAGCGGATCCCCGGCGAGAATGGCAGCACAAGGGTGGGAGCGCAGCTCTGACAGGCTGCGCTCCGGAAGGCTCAGCGGCACGCTGTGTATGGCGCTGTGAGGGGCGCCCTGGGCCAACGCGATACCCTACACTGGTCAAACATAGCTTTCAAGGTCTAACCCACTGTTAGCTGCAAAAATTACCTCAGGCCAGTATAATCTCTAAGTGCGGGAAGACGCAGGTGGTGGAGCTTCTCCTCAGAGCGGATCCAGCACTGACCAGCGCCATTTTCTCCCTGCAGACACATGCTGACAGGGAACGCTGTCCTCCACATAACTACACTGATGTAAAAGGTGTTATAAAAGGGGGGAGTGATATTATGTACTAGCTACCCTGTTAAGGTTACGCTAGTCAGCGGGGTTTTCATCTTTATAAAAGCCTATAAGGGCGCGCTGTGGCTGACTTCTTGTGCTCTGTGACTCTCTGAAGATATTCTGGTGGGGGAAACTGTGTTGACATTTTACTGTGTATGTGTAATCCACTTTACCATGTTTAAGGGACTTTGTCCTGTACTGCAGAATGTATATCTTCTCCTGGGGAGTCTATACCATGCTCAAAACTGTACACAGATCCCCCTGGGGTGGCCTCCATAAGGTGTACTTTAAGAATATATTGCTTCCAATATATCCCATACTGGGTAGAAGCCGCAGTTTTGAGAAAAGTGGGGTTTCAAATCCCACTGCTGTGCCTCTCACCCCAACTCCGTACCCTAGAAAGCATACACTTGCCCATATAATGCATATATATGAGGGGTCCAACATATGTTTGAGACTATTAGGGAAGAGGAATATTATTATATGTATATAATGAATGCCTTCCCACTGTGTAGTGCGTTGAACTCCTTATTTGGGAAAACCTGAGTACATCCAGAGTAATTATCCACATCCCTATAGAGTGTCTAAATTGCCAAATATGGTTGTCTTACCTGTCCCTGGTACAACCTCCATAAAGGATGATCACCTATTGAGACTAATCTCTAATACTGTACACTGCTGCAGGTGTGACTCGGAGACCCACTGTTGCGTACATCTCTGGGGCTATTGTAACGTGGTCCGGCTCCTTACTTTAGATTTAGATTCTATGCGTCGAAGTGACTTGTACTTGTTTCTATGTCACATACAGGATTCTACAGGCTTCACGGCGAGACGCCATGAAGGAGATTGACCTGCATAACGCAGGGACCACTGCTCTGGCAGTTTCGACACGCAGGGGACAGTGGGTACACCAATGGACTGCGGATACAGAATCTGAGTAAGGTTGACAGGTCCGCCCTTTACAGGTAAGCCCTGTTGGGACGCACGAGATACGTGATTATCCATGTCAACTGCAGGTAATTCGGTATGCCTTCCTTCCACAGCTGCACAGACCAGGAAATTATATCCTACACCTACACTGCAGTTCCTTCTAACATGATTCAACATATTCCTCCAGTTCCTTTAGAGGATGTTGGGGCAATCCAAAAAAACTGCGCCGCCAGGTTCCCAGGGACGGATTTCAAATTAGGCCTTTTTCAAACCCTTCGGTTTGTTGGTGGACCTCACTGCCTGGGTATCATGCAGGTGGGAGCGAGACTAAAGAGATTCAGTAACACATCTGGGCGATATCCTGCCTAGACACCTGGAAACAGTTGGGTTGCCCAGGGGTGCAGACTAGAATTTCTAGTATTCACGCCTCACAGATTATTCAAATCAGGCTTACTAGCTTCTCAGGCAGAAAGACTACTGCTGGAAGCTATCATATCATTTGTCAAACTAATGTCATTATTCCAGTTCCACCTCATTTACGTAACAGGGGTTACTATTCAAACCTGGGGTCATTGATTCCCTACTGGTGGGTGTTCAATTCAGGATGGACTCTGGGAGTGGTGATCTCTGCTCGAGATGTAGAGGAATTCCTGGTATCCTTGGATATCAGGGGTGCGTACTTCACATTCCAATCTGGCCGCCTCTCTAGGCCTATCTAAGATTGCACTACAACTATGTCACTTCCAGTTCCAAACACTGAGCTTAGCTTCTACGCAACACGGAGGTGTTCATCAGGGCCATGGCAGCCTTTATACTCCCGTTCCAAAACCAGGAGATGACGTAATTCCATATCTGGCCGACCTTAACATCCTCCAGGGAGATGTTGTTACGGAGTGTTGCTCTCTCAAATCAACTGTCCCGGGATCTCGGGTGGATCCTGAAGCTTCCAAGTTCACAATTTAAGCCGATAAGGAGGCGTTCCTTCCTGGGGATGATTCTCAACACGGAAGTGCAGAGGGTGTTTCTACCAGTGAAGAAAGCGTTGGTGATCCAATCAATGGTCCGGGATGTCCTGATACCAGCCCGGGTATCGGTTCATCAGTGCATTCGCCTTCTGGGGAAGATGGTTGCCTACTAAGAGGCTCGACAGTACGGAAGATTCCTTGCACGGTCTTTCCCACTGGATCTCCTGGCCTTATGGTCAGGATCTCATCTTCACATGCACCAGCGGATACGCCTGTTGCCGAAAGCCAGAATTTCACTTCTCTGGTGACTGCAAACTTCTCACCTACTCGAGGGCCGCAGGTTTGGGATTCAGAATTGGATTCATCTAACCACAGATGCAAGTCTCAGGGGTTGGGAAGCAGTCGCTCAAGGGGGGAAACTTCCAAGGAAAGCGGTCAGTTCAGGTATCTCTCCTTCCAATAACCATTCTGGATCTGAAGGCCATGTACAACGACCTTCTACAAGCGGCGCATCTTCTGCGAGATCAAGCCATTCAGGTTCAGTCGAACAACGTCACAGCGGTGTCCTACATAAACAGGCAGCGTGGAACGAAGAGCAGGGCTGGAATGTCAGAGGTGACAATAATCCTCCTCTGGG
The DNA here is from genome assembly GCF_028390025.1 of Pseudophryne corroboree. Classification (NCBI taxonomy): domain Eukaryota; kingdom Metazoa; phylum Chordata; class Amphibia; order Anura; family Myobatrachidae; genus Pseudophryne; species Pseudophryne corroboree. Next base: position 352,102,896 of record NC_086452.1, on the reverse strand, counting down.
CAGAGAAGCATGCGCGGGCACTGTCAGCAGTCTTCATTCCGGGAGTGGACAACTGGGAAGCAGACTTCCTCAGCAGACACGATCTCCATCCAGGAGAATGGGACCTCCACCCGGAGGTATTCGCAGAGGTAACAAGCCGATGGGGTGTACCTCAGATAGACATGATGCCCTCTCGCCTCAACAAGAAGCTTCAGAGATACTATTCCAGGTCACGAGACCCACAAGCAGTGGCGGTGGACGCCTTGGTAACTTCGTGGGTGTCCCAGTCGGGTGTGGTTCATCAAATCGACAGTGTTTAGGTCGACCACTATAGGTCGACAGTCACTAGGTCGACATGGATGGAAGGTCGACAGGGTTTCTAGGTCGACATGTGCTAGGTCGACTGGTCTAAAGGTCGACATGAGGATATTTTTTTTTGGGGTGTCTTTTTCTTCGTAGAGTGACCGGGATCCCAAATTAGTGCACCGCGTCCCCTCGCATGGCTCGCTTCGCTCGCCATGCTTCGGGCATGGTGCCTTCGCTCCGCTACAGCTTCGCTCTGCACAGATTACCGTTCCAATCGTAGTCCACGTGGATCGTTAAGTATGAAAAAATTCAAAAAAAGAAAAAAAATGTGAGAAACTCATGTCGACCTTTAGACCTGTCGACCTATCACATGTCGACCTAGAAACCCTGTTGACCTTCCATCCATGTCGACCTAGTGACTGTCGACCTATAGTGGTCGACCTAAACATTGTCGACCTAGATACTGTCGATCTTCAGACCGGATCCCGTCCCAGTCAGTGTATGTGTTCCCTCCATTTCCACTCATCCCATGGATTCTCAAGCGAATAAAAGAACAAGAGTTCAGGCGATCCTCATTGCTCCAGACTGGCCAAGAAGTGATTGGTACGTGGATCTTCTGGAGTTACTGCTGGAAGATTCAAGGCCTCTTCCTCTTCGTGAGGTCCTTCTGCAACAGGGGCCATTCGCTTATCAAGACTTACCATGGCTATGTTTGACGGCATGGAGGTTGAACGCCAGATCTTAGCTCGGAAGGGCATTCTGAACAAAGTCATTCCTACCCTGATACAGACTAGGAAGGGGGCAATGTCTAAACATTTCCATCGCAATTGGAAAATGTAGATGTCTTGGTGTGAATCCAAGAAGTTTGCTAGGGTGAAGTTTCAACTAGGACGGTTTCTCCTCTTTCTGCAAGCAGGTGTGGTTGTGGGCCTACGCTTGGGCTCCATAAAGGTCCAGATTTTGGCCTTGTCCATTTTCTTCCAGAAACAATTGGCTGCTCTCCCTGAGATTCAGACTTTCTTGATAGGGATTCTGCACATCCAGCCACCCTTTGTGCCTCTTACGGCACCTTGGGATCTTAGTTCCTGCAGTCGGATTGGTTTGAGCCTTTACAGGAGGTGGATGTCAAGTTTCTAACTTGGAAGGTGGTCACACTGTTGGCATTGGCATCTGCTCAACGGGAGTCGAAATTGGGGGCATTGTTATGCAAGAGCCCCTAATTGTTTTCCCATGAAGATGGAGCTGAGCTCAGACCGCGTCAGCAATTTCTTCCAAGGGTTGTGTCGGTTTTTCATATCACCAACCTATTGTGGTGCCAATTACTTCATAGTCCTTGGATGTTGTGAGGGCTTTGAAAGTTTCTGTGATGAGGACTTCTCGTCACAGGTAGTCGAACGCTCTGTTTGTCCTTTATGGTCCCAACATGGTTGGGTGTCCTGCTTCTAAGCAGACATTTGCTCGCTGGATCGGGTTTACAATCCAGCATGCTTATTCTATGGCAGGCCTGCTGTGTCCAAGATCTGTTAAGGCCCACTCTACTCGTACAGTGGGTAGTTCCCGGGCAGCTGCCTGGGGTGTCTCGGCTTTACAGCTTTGCCGACCAGCTGCTTGGTCGGGGTTGAACACGTTTGCTGAAGTTCTATAAGTTCGGTACTTTGGCATCTGAGGACCTAAAGTTTGGTCACTACGTTCTGCAGGATCCTCAGCACTCTCCCTCCTGTACTGGGAGCTTTGGTACATCCCCATGGTACTAAATGGAAACCCAGCATCCTCTAGGACATAAGAGAAAATAGGATTTTAATTACTTACCGGTAAATCCTTTTCTCGTAGTCCGTAGAGAATGCTAGGGTCCACATTAGTACCATGGGGGTATAGACGGGTCCACTAGGAGCCACTGGCACTTTAGGAGTTTGAGAGTGTGGGCTGACTCCTCCCTCTCTGCTGGGATGCTGGGCGCCCGCCTAGTGCTTCATTTTCCTGCGTTACTACTTGGTTAAGTATTGGTTCAGCTGTTGCTGTTCCTCTTTCATGCATGGTTAGCATGGTTTCTTCAGGTTACATGCGGATTGGAATGGATGCTTCCTGTTTCATGTTAGATAACATGTTTTCTTTATGTTGCATGATGGTTGGCATGATTTCTTCATGTTACCTGCTGGTTGACATGATTTCTTCATGGTGCATGCTGGTTAGCATGGTTTCTCCATGTTGCATGTTGGTCAGCATGTTTTTTTTCGATTCAGTGTGAGCTGGTGTGAATCTCACCACTATGGGGTATATGCAATTCCGGGCGAATTGCGGCAATTTTTCGCCCGTTTTTTAATTCAACACAATTCGGCCGTCGAATTCCGGCCGGCGGCTGCCGGAATTCGACATATTCAATAAAAAACGGATTCGACAGTCCCGCTGTCGAAAAATGGGCCAATTGACGGATTTTAATGCGATTTTTAAAAATGTCAAAAAAATGGTAAAAACCCAGAAAAAAAATTGCGTGGGGTCCCCCCTCCTAAGCATAACCAGCCTCGGGCTCTCTGAGCCGGTCCTGGTTGCCAAAATACGGGGGGGGGGGGGGGGAATGACAGGGGATCCCCCGTATTTTAACAACCAGCACCGGGCTCTGCGCCTGGTCCTGGTGCAAAAATACGGGGGACAAAAAGAGTAGGGGTCCCCCGTATTTTTTGTACCAGCACCGGGCTCCACTAGCTGGACAGATAATGCCACAGCCGGGGGACACTTTTATACCGCTCCCTGCGGCCGTGGCATTAAAGACCAAACTAGTCACCCCTGGCCGGGGTACCCTGGAGGAGTGGGGACCCCTTCAATCAAGGGGTCCTTCCCCAGCCACCCAAAGGCCAGGGGTGAAGCCCGAGGCTGTCCCCCCCATCCATGGGCTGCGGATGGGAGGCTGATAGCCTTTTGTGAAATGAAAGAATATTGTTTTTTGCAGAAGAACTACAAGTCCCAGCAAGCCTCCCCCGCAAGCTGGTACTTGGAGAACCACAAGTACCAGCATGCGGGGGGAAACGGGCCCGCTGGTACCTGTAGTTCTTCTGCAAAAAAAAATACCCAAATAAAAACAGGACACGCACACCGTGAAAATACAACTTTATTTCACACATGCCGACACATACATACTTACCTATGTTGACACGCCGACTGCCACGTCTCCAATGTCGATGAATCCGGGGTACCTGAAAATAAACGTATTACTCACCTAAATCCAGTGTCCAGTGATATTTGTAATCCACGTACTTGGCAAAACAAAAAAAAACGCATTTACCCGATCCACACGGACTGAAAGGGGTCCCATGTTTACACATGGGACCCCTTTCCCCGAATGCAGAGACCCCCCGTGACTGCTGTCACAGAAGGTCCCTTCTGTCAATCAGGGAGCGCCATGTCGTGGCACTCTCCTGATTGGCTGTATGCGCGGCGGAGCTGTCAGACGCGCATAGCACATACCGCTCCATTATCTTCAATGGTGGGAACTTTGCGGTCAGCGGTGAGGTCACCCGCGGTCAGCGGCTGACCGCGGGTAACCCCACCGCTGACCGCAAAGTTCCCACCATTGAAACTAATGGAGGTGCCGTGCGATGCGCTGTCTGCCTGCTCAGACGCGCATAGGGAATCAGGAGAGTGCCAGGATGTGGCGCTACCTGATTGCCTGAAGGGACCTTCTGTGACCGGAGTCACAGGGGGTTTCAGCATTCGGGGAAAGGGGTCCCATGTGTAAACATGGGACCCCTTTTAGTCCGTGTGGAGCGGGTAAATGCGTTTTTTTATTTTGCCAAGTACGTGGATTACAAATATCACTGGACACTGGATTTAGGTGAGTATAATTTTATTTTCAGGTACACCCCGTGGATTCTACTTGGACAAGTGGACCGAACGTCGTGTCAACATAGGTAAGTATGTGTGTGTGTCGACATGTATGTAATAAAGTTGTACTTTCAAGGTGTGCGTGTCCTGTTTTTATTTGGGTATTTTTTTTGCAGTAGAACTACAGGTACCAGTGGGCCCGTTTCCCCCCCGCATGCTGGTACTTGTGGTTCTCCAAGTACCAGCTTGCGGGGGAGGCTTGCTGGGACTTGTAGTTCTGCTGCAAAAAAACAATATTCTTTCATTTCACAAAAGGCTATCAGCCTCCCATCCGCAGCCCATGCATGGGGGGGGGGGGGAGACAGCCTCGGGCTTCACCCCTGGCCCTTGGGTGGCTGAAGGGGGGGGACCCCTTGATTTAAGGGGTCCCCACTCCTCCAGGGTACCCCGGCCAGGGGTGACTAGTTGGAGTTTTAATAGCACGGCCGCATGGACCGATATCAAAGTGTCCCCCGGCTGTGGCATTATCTCCCCAGCTAGTGGAGCCCGGTGCTGGTTCCAAAAATACGGGGGACCCCTACGCTTTTTGTCCCCCGTATTTTTGGCACCAGGACCGGACGCAGAGCCCGGTGCTGGTTCTAAAAATACGGGGGATCCCCTGTCATTTCCCCCCCCCCCCCGTATTTTTACAACCAGGACCGGCTCAAAGAGCCCGAGGCTGGTTATGCTTAGGAGGGGGGACCCCACGCATTTTTTTTTTCTGATTTTTAACCCATTCCATAAAAAAATAAAATATTGTAAAAAATATATAAAAATACTTGTGCCTCCTAAATAGACAAACCAAGTACCTAATCCCTTCTAATATAAATAGATATGCTATTAGCAATAAAAAAAAAACATGTTTTTAATTTTTTTTATTAGATTCCGCCAGCAAAGTGAGGCGGATTGAAAATGACGAATTTACTGTCTAAAAGCACTGTTGTCGAATTTACAATCTTTAATTGAATATACTTTTGTCGAAATGCCGCATTTGTACCATTGCAGAAATGTCGAATTTGTCAAATGTCGAATTTCAAAAAGTCGAATTTGGAAAGTCCGTTTTTTTGCCGAAAAGTACTGAATTGCATTGTCGATTTTTTATTTTTTATTTTTTTTTGGCGAAAATGTCCCGGTTTTCGACATTTTCGGGAATTCGACTGCAATTGCATATACCCCTAACTGTATTTCCTTCCCTCGAAGTATGTCTGTCTCCTCGGGCACAGTTTCTACCCCATGGTACTAAATGGAACCCCAGCATCCTCTACGGACTACGAGAAAAGGATTTACCGGTAGGTAATTAAAATCCTATTATTTTTTCCCTATCTACAGCACAGAGACTTGCTGCAGTGGCATACCCTCCAGCTGTACCTTTTTGGCCGGTACAGTACCCTTTCTTTATGGTCTGTGCCGATTTTTGGCTCTCCAAACTTCCATTGAAAGTATAGGAAAAGGGGCATGGCCACGCCCCCTCTACCTGTGACCATGCCCCCTTTTCAAATTTGTACTGATTTTTATGTGTAAATTGTCGGAGGGTGTGTTGCTGCAGATGCAGTGGGCCTATTTTGGGGTGTGGGCCTGGATCTGCAGCTCCATTAGCCCCATTGTTAATCCTGCTCTGGGAACACACAGCAGCCAAAGGGCAGGGCCTCCCATTGGATTTAACCTGTGTGGGAGGACGTTTCTCGCCCAATAAGCTGTGGACTGGGTGTGATAGACATGCTGCTAAACCAATGAGAGCTCCCAGCCACGCCCAGTGTTATACACACAGGTACAGAGTCACAGATCTGGGCTATTATATAGGAGATTGTTTATTTATATGGTGCCACATGAGTTCCGCAGTGCCTAACAGAGAACATAAATGAGCAAAACAAGAAAAAGCGACTTACAGTACAAGGACAATGTAGGACAAGTACTGTACATGTATATAAACAATGTTGTAGATACCAAAAGTAGCGACATACCAAAAGTGACCTGGGTGTGTTAATTAAAATGGGGACTAGCAAGTTTTTCCAAGTGTCAGGCTATTTAGTATCTAGTGGCATTTCATACATGCATAATACATTTGTGGAATTATTTAGGATTTCTGTATATTTCTTAGTAATACTACAGGATTATTTGAGATTTTCGTGAATGTTATAGTTATGATTAAGATCATTATCTTTGGGCGATAGAGTTTGAATTTGGGGCAAGTCCACCATATCAGATGTGCTCTCCGAACCACAATTTCTCCAACATAATGAAGAAGTTAAAGAGAAATGTGGTGATATCTTGAGGTATGCTGTGAAATGTAGACACATTTATCTTATTTGGACAATTACAGTATTTAATAATTTGCAAACCTAATTGTAAAATTTTCCCAGTCATCCTTAACTATGGTTATGGCTAGTCCTTACTCCAGGCATCTTCATTTAGACGGAGACATTACATTGAGACAACAAGAACTGAAGAACTGTGTTGGTAAAGTAAAAAAAGGGCATCATGATTGGTGTAATGGTTAGCATTACTGCCTCACAACACTGAGGTTGTGGGTTCAGTTACCCCAACAGCCAGTGGCAGATTTCCCACTAGGCACATGCTTAGGGGCGTCACTTGCAGGGGGGTGGCACAGCAGGCTGCCTCCGCCCACCGCAGCTGCCCCTTTTTATTTATTTATCACCAGGAACATCTTAAGGGGCAGGCTGGCAGGGCTATTTCCTGGGATGCAGCTGCAGTCACCCCGCCAGCAGCCGGCGGGGGGAAAGCTGCGCTCACTATAGCAGTCCAATTAATTATTGATAAGGTCACGTGTGCCCTCCGCCGGTATATGACTCCTCCTATCTCCTCCCAGAATGCCAGACATCAATGCCTGAAAGGCATAATAATGACAGCACAGCCTGGAGTTGCAAGTGGAATGATGACGCGTCGCCTCTCTGCCAGATCAAGTGTAAGAGTAGGCTTATAAAATAATAAGAAAAGAGAAAGAAGGTGAGTAGAGGAGCTGTTTGCAGTGTGGAAATGTGAGCACCAGGGGGGCAGTGAAGTGGATTGGGTTAGTGAGCTGGGTGGGACCAATAAGGTGTGAGGGGCAGTAAATGTGATGGGAAATTGAGCTGGGGGGGGACCAGTAAGGTGTGTGTGTGTGTGTGTGTGTGGGGGGGGGGGGGATTTTAGCTGTAGGGGGAAGTGAGTGGTGGGTGATCAATGAAAAGTGATGGAGTAGTGAGCCTGGGGGGACCCAGTAAGGTGTGAGGGGGGAAGTGTGAGCTGTGGAGAAGCAGTGAAATGTGAGGGGGTAGTTAGCTGGGGTGACCAGTAAGGAGTGAAGTGTGAGCTGTGGAGGAACAGTGATGGCAGTGGAGTAGTGAAATATAATGGGGTAGTGAGCTAGGGGGACTATTAAAGTGTGAGGGTGGGGGTAGTGAATTGAGATCGGGTAGTGAGCTTCGAGGAGACCTGTGAGCTGTGGGGGAGCAGTGAAATGTGATGGTGTAGTGAGCTGGGGGGAGGGACCAGTAAATTGTGGGGGCGGGAGTGAGTGGTGGGTGAGCAGAGAAGTGTGATGAGGTAGTGAGCGGGGGAGGGGGGGGGGGTCGGGGGCATTTGGACCAGTAAGGTGTGAGGGGGAAAATGTGAGCTGTGGGGGGAAGTGACGGGTGGGGGAGCAGTGAAGTGTGATGGGGTAGTGAGCTAAGGGGAAACCAGTAAGGTATGGCGGGTAAGTGTGAGGTGTGTGGGGTAGCAGTGAAGTGTGATGTAGGCAGTGAGGTGTGATGAGGTAGTGAGCTGGGAGGTGGGGACCAGTAAGGTGTGAGGGGTGTTAGCGTGAGCTGTGGGGGGCAGTGAGGTATGATGAGAGCATTGTGAGCTGTTGAAGGGGGGAGGGCAGTGAGTTATGGAGGGAACTGGTGATAAGTAAGCTATAAAAGGGGTAATGAATGAGAACGCTATGTAGGGGCAATTAGGGAGATATGGAAGGAAGTGTGAGCAAGGAGCATTTTGTTTTTTGCTTTTTGTTTTTTTTTTAGGTAGGGGGGGGGGGTACAGCGAATAACTTGGTGCCCCTTGGTGGCCTGCCCCTAAATCCACATCTGGCCACAGCCCAAACCACAGCTACTGCACCAACTGTGTGGTTTGTATATTTTCCCCATGGGTATCCCCCAGGTATTCTAGGTTCCACCCACAGTTCAAAAATATACTGGTAGGTTAATTGGCTTCTGTCAAAAAATTAACCTTAGTGATACATGACCAGATATTCTCTGTAAAGCGCTGTGAAATATGTATGCGGTATATAAATCACTTGTAATAAATAATAGCTCCATTCTTTTGCCAGGAATTGGCACAGAGGTGTTTGGAATAGGTAGTGAGTCTTATATTTCCCCACTGTAGGTTTGTCTATCTAATGTTTTTTCTTGTAGCTTTACAAATGATACTATCATAGATTTATTTCTAGATAAATTTATGAGCCTGTTGATTCTTCTTTATGGGAAGCTGTAACATGGAATCCATCATATATATCTATTAGTATGTTATTAATATCCACCCATTATTTAGTAGAGGGAAGGATATGCCATGGACATTGAATTGGATTACCATGTAGTGTTTATGGAATAATGGAACACCATACCCCCCTGAATAAACAGTACTGTTTGTGTTTTGTTAGCAGGGGCAGATTTAGGGATGAGGGCACCCCCAGACACAACAGTTATGGCTGCTCCCTGCCTGACTAATTTTATTATTTTTATTGATTGTGTAGAAGCCCTCATTGATGATAGCCAATTTAATAGAATAATAAAAAAAGCCACTAACTATGACATTTTAATTATGTATACACATATAAGTAGTAAGCTTACAGGAGCAGTATGTGCATGTCCTACCCACTTACATTCCATTCAAGATGGCATATGCATGGTACAGTAGAGTGGAAATATATTGCATTTACTGGTACGTTTTAGGCGGACAGTACTAACGCAAGCTTCACGTGATTAATGTGAAATTTGCTACTGCTTATTAGGTATGAATTTGCTGCATTGTTACTGTGTATTGTTCAGGGTTTGGATTGGTAGTTTAATAGATGGCGTTTGAAAGAGATTTGAAAGACCTATATTATATTCATTTTGTTGTCATCAGTCCTGACTGCCCAGTAAACATAGAGTTCTCAATTCCACAGGTTCTGTTCCACTTTGTTGATCAAGAGAAGGTAATTAGTTTCATAGTGTCATATTGGTCATATTTTATAAAGCAAATTATGAGCAATTTAATGTTTTTTGTTTGGACACGATTGAAATTCAGGTCCAGTTCCAGTGATTTTTTAATGTTTTCTGGAATTTTAGCCAGAGTGCTTTTGATTTGTGATGGTTGATTTTGCACCTTAGCCGCTTCCCATAACTCCATCAGCAAATAGAGCAAAGTCATATTGGGCCTGATTTGCAGACAAATCCCACAAATATCTGCAAACTGCTCATGCGCGGTTTAAGGAAATAGCAGAAGGTTCATGCGTCATATCAGGATGGAGATTGAAAGAGGGGACAGATTGATCCATCCATTGATGGATCACTCTTTCAGTGAAACGGGCATTACTGGGTCAGCTTCAATGTGGACACATGAAACTGACCCGTCTTGTGAGAATGTCATGGAAGTGTGTTTGGGGAGTGCAGATGGAGATAGGATGCCTTTTGGCACCCAGCGTGGACTGATGACTGCAGTTGGAAAACATTGGGTTGCCCAGTCATCTGCATAAAGGCGGATGGATATTTGGCATATACATATTAGCATATGCTAGAAAGCAGGCTGCTTTGGCCAGGTGGATATGTGGCCATAAACACATCTGAGTTGGAATCTGAACTATGCTTGGTCGGGTTGCCATAGCGGCGGGGGGTGGAGCCGGGGATGGAGGCGGCACTAGGAGATCAGCTCATTCTAGTGAATGGTTCCTGGGTCGCATCGACCCTGCAACCCGTTCACACTGCCCCTGACTCAGTATTCAACCCAGGAATAACAGTGCTTTATTTCCAGGTTGAATTACCAGGTCATGCGACCAGGGAATTTGCCATGGGTCCTTTCACACTGCACAGCGACCTGTGTCGACCCGGCAATCCCGGAGGTCCTAAGAAATACTATCCCGGTATCCAGGGCCAAAACTAGAGAAGGTATTACGTGTATTCAGGTGGCGGATTAGGTGAACTGTTGACTGTTGTGTAATGCCTACAGGTGATAAAACCCGATCTGATCTGAATTGATTAATCCCATTATTAATGGGTTTAGGGCAGGCATGTCCAAACTGCGGCCCTCCAGCTGTTGGGAAACGACACATCCCAGCATGCCCTGACACAGCTTTAGCATTCTCTGACAGCAAAACTGTGTTGGGGCATGCTGGGATATGTAGTTTCACAACAGCTGGAGGGCCTCAGTTTGGACATGCCTGGTTTAGGGGTATGTCTTGGAAAGAGATAAAATGGACGGTGATACTATCAACCAACCATCTCCTGTTATTTTTTAAACGTAGCCTATAGCATGGCAGTTAGGAGCTGATTGGCTGGTGCTTTATGTCCATCCACTTTTACTCTCTCTAAGGCTTAGTACATAAACCTCTTATTCTAATAACTAGTGCTTTTGCAAAAGTTTTAGGTGGCTATTTAGAAGGGATATCTGCAATAGTTGGAAAAATGTTATGTTCTAAAATAACGATCAACGTGTCTGGGGTGTCTCTGTCTGTCACGTAATGCGCAAGTAGCTTAGGAGCTCTATGTGTTTTGAGACGTTTGGCAAGTATTTTGACATTTTGATTGTTTGTATTACAGGTTGAGTATCCCATATCCAAATATTCCGAAATACGGAATATTCCGAAATACGGACTTTTTTGACTGAGAGTGAGATAGTGAAACCTTTGTTTTTTGATGGCTCAATGTACACAAACTTTGTTTAATACACAAAGTTATTAAAAATATTGTATTAAATGACCTTCAGGCTGTATGTATAAGGTGTATATGAACCATAAATGAATTGTGTGAATGTACACACACTTTGTTTAATGCACAAAGTTATAAAAAATATTGGCTAAAATTGCCTTCAGGCTGTGTGTATAAGGTGTATATGAAACATAAATGCATTCTGTGCTTAGACTTGGGTCCCATCACCATGATATCTCATTATGGTATGCAATTATTCCAAAATACGGAAAAATCCGATATCCAAAATACCTCTGGTCCCAAGCATTTTGGATAAGGGATACTCAACCTGTATATAATCTCTGGTGAAGCCATGAAAGGGCTCTTACAGACTTTTCCACCAGCATAACATTGAGTTCACCTCTTGCTTTATTAAGCTGTTCATAAGCGTGTGATGACTGCTGAGTTTACGTCAGTGTTCCAGGGTATCAGATTATTAGTGCAACCTTCTTAAACCTCAGACAGGGATCTCAGAAAAGTGGTATAAAAATACTTAGACATGGAGGAATAAAATGTTGCTAAAATTCCTGACCTTTAAACCATTTTTATTTTTCTGGAAACTAGACACATCAAACATTACCAAGGTTTTATCCTTATTTGGTTGTTAAAGTACTGTAACACACTTACGGGTATATGTAATAGCCTGTAAATTGCAGGTAGCCACGAGATTTCCTTGATTATGTCACTATTTCTGCAGCGGGGTACACTGGTATTCCACAGGGAATAACATCGGGGTGTAGAGTAGGATCTTGATCTGAGGCACCAATAGGCTAAAAGCTTTGAGTGTTTCCTGAATGCATAGCGCCACCTCCTCTATAACCCCGCCTCCGTGCACAGAGCTCAGTTTTGTAGTTGGTGCCTTGCATGCAGGCATACAACAGGTGGGCTGCTCCAGCAGCCCTCAGGAGAGCTTTTTTAAGTGAAAAATGAAGACTTCAAGGGCTGCAGCAGAGACACTGTCAGTGTTAGATGTCAGTCAGACATTTCCTGCTGCAGCTCCATCACCTCCGCCAGCAGCGATGTATACTCCCGCGATGCTCATCGCCGCCTCCTCTATAATCCCGCCTCCGTGCACAGGAGCTCAGTTTGTAAGTTGGTGCCTGCAGTGCAGGCAGCTAACAGGCAGGGCTGCTCCAGCAGCCCTAAGAAGAGCTATTTTAAAGAAGATAGAAGACTTCAAGGGCTGCAGCAGAGGCACTCTAGTGCTAGATATAATTCTGTATCTCCTGCTGCAGCTCCATCACCTCCACATACCTCCCAACTTTGTCCCGTCGGCAAGAGGGACACACGCGCGGCGAAGCCTTGCGCTCTCACGGGAAGGGCGTGGCCTATGGAAAAGGGGCGTGTCTTCATGGAGGACCCGCCATCGCGAGCCACGCCCCGTTTTCGTCACTGAGGGGGCATGCCCAGCGCTCTGTGACTGGCATGCCCCCTCTCCCTCTGTCTGCACTGAATAGACGCAGTGCTAAGCAGGGCAGCGAGAGACGGAGCCTCCCAACTATCCCCCCCACCGCGGGACACTGCGGCCCGCGGGTGGGACAGCGGGACAGTCCCCAAAAAACGGGACTGTCCCGTGAAAATTGGGACAGTTGGGAGGTATGCCTCCACCAGCGGCGCTGTATACTCCCGTGTCCCTGGTTGCCGGTTACTTACAGCGGAGGCTCCGGTTCTTCACCCAGGGCACACACACTAACCGAAGTTCTCCGGGATGACGTGGCCGCACTCAGGGAGGAGGTAAAAGAGTCTCCCAGGCGGGGCCATTAGGAGGCGGGCCGCGCGCGCTGGCATGGACACTGTGGCAGTACAGGGACCCCACTAGACCACCAGGGCAAGGACACAGGTCGTATTAGGCTATAATCCATTTTATTAAGGCCCGCAGCACCCGGTGGTGAAGTCCAGCAAGGGGATAAGGCTCTGACCTGTAGCCCCTCCCCCAGCCCCTGGGTGCCATTTAGAGTAGATGTTCCCGCCCTGGAGCTGCATCTCTCTGTCTCCCTCACTCCCTGTCAGCGTTTGGGCGCCATTACACACAGCTGCGCTGATTGTGGGACTGTTGGGTGATGCCTCCTCTGTAAAGCCACCTGCATCATCAGCGCTGTGCATTTACAGGACACTTAAGTATTGTTCATGTCGTTTAGACAGTGTTAGTTAAGAACAAGTGAATACTTCAGGGTTATTTACAAGTACCCTGTGATATTCATCCAGTTTTTACTGTGCATTGATATATCTGTTTATATACATAGCTTTACTCAGTATTGCTAGTCTAGTGCAGTTTTATTGTTTGTCATAATTCCTGCATTGTACATGTGACTGTGTGTGTGCCAATAGCTGCTGGGTGATCTCTACTCCGTGTATCTCACTCCTACTGATATCCCTATAGTCTGTAACCTGAGAAGCTCTGTGCGTCAGGGTTATTAGATAATATAGGTATTTCCCAGGATACACGTATTTTGTATTTTTCTTTGTGTTTTTCAGTCACATTTTACATCAGAAATCCTCTGTTTGTGCTGTCACAGTGCACGGAGGGTTTGTATTAGGTAGTATGTGTGCTGATATTGTACCGTGTTGCCCGTGGTTTACGCTTTCATATCATGTCAGCTACAGGGGGCGATGGGACTGGGGCTGATTCCGCGTACGCAGTTATGATTTCCCAGATGCATTTGAGGATAACATGGCTGTGGAGGGTTCAGGTTTTGGGGGTTCTGTACCCCCCAGTCAGTTTGTAACAATGGGGGCACATCAGGGCCCGCCTTGGGCTGCCTTTTCTAATTTACTGACTACGCTGGTAAGTAGGCTCGCGCCCCCTATGGGACCTCATGTACCTTATCAGCCTTATATGGTCCCTGCGGTTAATCTGCCATGGACAGATTCTCTGTCCACTCAGTTACAGCAATTGAATAACTCATTGGATAAACGTATTCCTGACCCTCGCCCGCCTAAGGCTAAACCTAAGAAGTTCTCTAAGCGGGCTGTTACTTCCTCTCAATCCACGCATGTTCCGGATACCTCTTCCGATGAAGATGGCATGTATACTGACCCCACAGACTCTGATCATGACGTTTCTGATGGGGAATCTGTTTCACAGGTGGATGTTCCTGATCTGTTAGAGGCTATCAGGCTCATTCTTCAGATTGATGAGGATCATGAGCCTGCTACTACATCTAAGAAACCGGACAGGTTCAAAGGTCAGAAGGTTACTAAATTGGTTTTACCTCATTCTGACCACTTGGTTGACATACGTCAGGAATCCTGGGAGAACCCAGGAAAGAAATTCACCCCACACAAAAAGATGCTAGCCCACTATCCCCTTGCGGCAGAATTGAGTAAAAATTGGGAAACACCACCGCCAGTGGATTCGCAAATCGCTCGGCTAGTGGTGTCATCTGCTCTGCCTGTCACTGCCATCACTTCTCTCAAGGAGCCGACAGATAAGCGTGTGGGGGGCTGCTTAAAAGCTATCTATACCCTTGCAGGGGCTGCGAATTGGCCCACCATTGCGGCCGCTTGCGCCGCAGAAGCTATTGAGGTGTGGGCTCAGGAAATGGAGGCTGACTTTCCGTCCAATTTTTCTGAACATGCCAGACAGTCACTGCCGTCACTTCTCTCAAGGAGCCGACAGATAAGCGTGTGGGGGGCTGCTTAAAAGCTATCTATACCCTTGCAGGGGCTGCGAATTGGCCCACCATTGCGGCCGCTTGCGCCGCAGAAGCTATTGAGGTGTGGGCTCAGGAAATGGAGGCTGACTTTCCGTCCAATTTTTCTGAACATGCCAGACAATGTCTCTCTTATATTGTCACGGCATCTCATTACATTAAAGAAGCAGCTTCAGATGCAGGAGTTCTGGCGGCCAAGGCTGCTACGATATCCATTTTGACTCGCCGTATTCTCTGGTTGCGGTCCTGGTCGGTGGACTTGGACTCTAAGAAAACCCTGGGGGTGCTCCCGTTTAAAGGAAACATCCTCTTTGGAGAGGATCTCACCAAGATTGTCGCTGACTTGGCGTCTGCTAAGACTGCATGTCTACCTAGTACTACTCCTTTGGCCCCGAAGACTAAGAGTACTTACTTTCGTTCCTTTCGCCCTCCGGATAAAGCAAAGGGTCAGGCGTAACCGAAACAGTCTCGCACTTCCAAACCACCAAGCCTAAGCCTAAACGTGCCTGGGTTGCCCATCAGCCAGCTTCCAAATCTGACAAGCCCGTGGCATGACGGGGCGGGCCTTCCCCTGGGGGATCCCAGGGTGGGAGGCCGACTTCTACAGTTCATCCAGGTATGGTTGAAGACCACTTCAGACGCTTGGGTGTGGGAAGTCGTCACTCACGGATACGCTATATCCTTCAGGACACGTCCCCCTCCTTGCTGTTTCCTGACGGACATCCCTTCGGATCAGGTGAAGGCAACAACTCTCCGTTTAGTGGTACAATCCCTCATGGACACCGGAGTGGTAGTAGCGGTGCCTCTGGCTCAGAGGGGCAGGGGTACTATTCAACGCTGTTCCTAGTCCCCAAACCGAATGGTTCTTCCCAGCCCATTCTCAACCTCAAATCTTTGAACAAGTTTGTGAGGGTCTCCAAGTTTCGTATGGAGACCCTTCACTCTATTGTCATGGCTTTGGAACCAGGGGACTATATGGTATCCCTGGATATACAGGATGCTTACCTGCATATCCCTATTGCCATGTCACATCAGCAATCCCTGCGGTTTGCTATTGGCAATTTCCATTACCAATTCCGGGCCTTACCGTTTGGTCTGACCACGGCTCCGCGAATTTTCACCAAGGTCATGGCAGTTATGACGGCTTCACTCCACCGTCGGGGCATCCGGATCCTGCCATATCTGGACGATCTGCTGATCCTGGCCAATTCCCCAGAAGTTCTCCTCCGTCATTTGGATCTGACGGTCCAGTTTCTGCAAGCCCACGGGTGGCTCATCAACTGGAAGAAATCATCCCTGTTCCCTACCCAGAACATGGTGCATCTGGGAGCGTTGTTGGACACACACAACCAGAGGTTGTTTTTGCCACAGGAGAAAGTCCTGAAGCTTCAGGACAGGATACGTTGCTTCCTCTCTCGTCCGCATGTGTCGATACACTCGGCGATGCAAGTACTAGGCCTCATGGTGTCGGCTTTCGACATGGTGGAGTATGCTCAATATCCTTCTCCCCCTCTGCAGAAACTGATTCTTGCCAAGTGGGACAGCCTGCCTCACCGGATCAGGTCTTAAATGATCTCCTTGTCTCCGGAGGTCTGTCTGTCGCTGACCTGGTGCTTGCAGGACCATCGATTGAGCAGGGGTCGTTTCTTCTGGATCTCCAACTGGGTCCTTCTGACGACGGATGCCAGTCTGAGGGGTTTGAGATGCGGTGTTGGAACAACACTCTCTTCAGTGTCGGTGGACCAGGGAGCAGTCTCTCCTCCCGATAAACATTCTGGAATTGCGGGCAGTGTTCAATGCTCTGAAACTGGCCCGGCATCTGGTACTGAACAGGCCTGTTCAAGTACAGTCAGACAACGCCACCACGGTAGCGTACATAAATCATCAAGGCGGCACTCGATGTCGCATGGCAATGTTGGAAGTGTCAAAGATTCTTCAATGGGCGGAACGCCATCTGCCAGCCATATCGGCAGTGTTCATTCCGGGGGACCTCAACTGGGAAGCGGACTTCCTCAGTCGTCAGGACGTACACGCCAGAGAGTGGAGCCTTCATCCAGAAGTATTTCAACTCCTAGTGGACAAGTGGGGCCTACCAGATGTAGACCTGATGGCGTCTCGAAACAATCACAAGGTTCCGGTCTTCGGAGCAAGAACAAGGGATCCTCAAGCGGCATTCGTGGATGCACTGGCAATTCCATGGAACTTTCGACTGCCATACGTGTTTCCTCCACTGTCACTCCTGTCCAGAGCAGAGGCGGAACTACCGGCAGTGCAAGCAGTGCGTTGCACTGGGGCCCGCCTCTGTCCAGGGGCCCAAGCATGTAATGAGTCAAACTGACTCATTACATGCCGCTGTGCGCTGCAGGCAACCGCTGCCCGCAGCGCACAGCCGCCCGGAGAGGAGAGGAGAGGAGCAGCGGCACTGACGGAGGAAGGAGGAGGAGGGAGGTGAAGGAGGGAGCCACAGCAGCGCTTTGTTACTGGTGGAGGCGCTGCTGCTGCTGCCCCTCTGCTTCACTATAGGCTGTCTTCCGAGAACAGCCTATAGGGAAGCAGAGGGGCAGCAGCAGCAGCGCCTCCACCAATAACAAAGCGCTGCTGCGGCTCACTTCTTCACCTCCGTCCTTCACCTCCTCTACTGCCCGGGAATCGTCTGACGCGGCTGCACCGAGGAGCCTGAGCCGGCGGAGAGGGTAAGTATAATTCTTCTTTCTTTCTTTTTCTCTTTTTCTTTCTTTCTTTCTCTTTCTTTCTTTCTTGGGCCTGCCTGCCGCTATGTGTAAAAATGGGGGACTGCCTGCCACTATGTGTAAAAAGGGGAATCAGCCTGCCGCAATGTGTAAAAATGGGGGACTGCCTGACGTAATGTGTAAAAAGGGGGAATCAGCCTGCCGCAATGTGTAAAAATGGGGGACTGCCTGACGTAATGTGTAAAAAGGGGGAATCAGCCTGCCGCAATGTGTAAAAAGGGGGGACTGCCTGACGTAATGTGTAAAAAGGGGGAATCAGCCTGCCGCAATGTGTAAAAATGGGGGACTGCCTGACGTAATGTGTAAAAAGGGGGAATCAGCCTGCCGCAATGTGTAAAAATGGGGGACTGCCTGACGTAATGTGTAAAAAGGGGGAATCAGCCTGCCGAAATGTGTAAAAATGGGGGACTGCCTGACGTAATGTGTAAAAAGGGGGAATCAGTCTGCCGCAATGTGTAAAAAGGGGGGACTGCCTGCCGCTATGTGTAAAAAGGGGTAATCTGCCTGCCGCAATGTGTAAAAATGGGGAATCTGCCTGCCGTAATGTGTAAAAATGGGGACGCTGTCTGCCGTAATGTGTAACAAGGGCACGCTGTCTGCCGTAATGTGTAAAAAGGGGACGCTGTCTGCCGTAATGTGTAAAAAGGGGATGCTGTCTGCCGTAATGTGTAACAAGGGCACGCTGTCTGCCGTTATGTGTAAAAAGTGTACGCTGTCTGCCGCTATGTGTAACAAGGGCACGCGGTCTGCCGTTATGTGTAAAAAGGGCACGCTGTCTGCCGTTATGTGTAAAAAGTGCACGCTGTCTGCCGTTATGTGTAAAAAGGGCACGCTGTCTGCCGTTATGTGTAAAAAGGGCACGCTGTCTGCTGTAATGTGTAAAAAGAGGAATCTGTCCGCTGTAAGGTGTAAAAGGGTCTCTACCTGGTGTAGTGGTGCTACTGTGCGGCGTAATTTGAATAATGGAGACTACTGTGTACCGTTTTATGAATTGGTATTATTTTGTTGCCACACCCCTTCCCCACGAAGCCACGCCACTATGTATTTTCGCGCGCGCCTACGGCGCGCACTGCCCCTGTTTTGCATGCAGGGGTGGGGCTCCGATGCCGTTTCTTGCACACAGTGCTAAAATGTCTAGTTATGGCACTGTTGCTAGGTATCCATTTCTCTGGCCCTGAGCAGGTCCCCCTCACCAGATCCTCTCCAGGGGTGAGGGGGTGGACTTGGATGGGATGTGTGTGGGGGGGGAGGGGATGTGGGGGGGGGGCCCAAAGCATTTTGTCGCACCTGGGCCCACCGCTCGCTAGTTCCGCCACTGGTCCAGAGTAATGAGGAAGTTCAAGCAAGAAGGAGGAATCCTTCTAATAGCTCCAGCGTGGCCCAGACGGCATTGGTTCTCAGACCTACAGGGTCTCTCGCTAGAGCGTCCTCTTCTGCTTCCGCAACAACCAGACCTCCTCGTTCAGGGCCCTTGCGTTTACCAGGATTTGGCCTGACTGGCTTTGACGGCGTGGCTCTTGAAGCTTCCATACTGAGGGCCAAAGGATTTTCTAAGGGGGTCATTCAAACTATGTTGAAGGCCTGTAAGCTGGCTTCTGCTCGGATTTACCATAGGGTCTAGAATTCTTACTTTGCTTGGTGCGCATCTAACAATCATGACGTTTACAAGTTTAGTACGGCCAAACTTTTGGCCTTCCTACAACAGGGCCTGGACTTGGGCCTTCAGCTGGCCTCCGTCAAGGTTCATATTTCTGCCTTGTCGGTATGGTTTCAGAGAAAAATTGTGACTCCGCCTGATGTTCATACCTTCACTCAGGGTGTTTTACGGATTCAACCTCCCTATGTCCCACCTGTGGCTCCTTGGGATTTGATGGTGGTTCTGGACGCTTTGCAAGAGTCTCTCCGTTTGAACCTCTTGAATCTGCGGACCTTAAGTGGCTTTCCCTCAAGGTCTTGTTTCTGCTAGCTATTGCCTCTGCTAGACGGGTATCAGATTTGGGTGCCTTGTCTTGTAGGTCCCCCTATCTGATTTTTCACTGTGACCGGGCTATTCTTAGAATGCGCCCTGGTTATCTACCTAAGGTGGTGTCTTCTTTCCACCTTAACCAGGAGATTGTGGTTCCGGCCTGTGTCTCTTCGGCCTTATCCTCCAAAGAGCGGTCTTTGGATGTGGTATGGGCTCTCTGTATTTATGTGAAGAGGACAGCCTCCGTTAGGATGTCTGATTCTCTCTTTGTACTGTTTGGTTTTTACAAACGTGGCTAGCCTGCTAACAAGCAGACCTTAACCAGATGGATTAGAATGGTGATTGCACATGCTTATGTACAGGATGGTCTTCCAGCTCCTGCTACCATCAAAGCCCATTCTGCCCGGTCTGTTGGACCTTCTTGGGCGGGCCGCCGTGGTGCGACCCTTGAACAATTGTGCAAGGCGGCTACATGGTCCTCAGTGAACACGTTCATAAGGTTCTATGCCTTCATTACTTCCGCCTCCCATGATACTTCCTTTGGACGCCAGGATCTTGTGCCCGCTACAGTGCGTCCCCTCCCATAATGAACTGCTTTAGGACATCCCCGATGTTATTCCCTGTGGAATACCAGTGTACCCCGCTGCAGAAAAGGAGATTTATGGTAAGAATTTACCGTTGTTAAATCTCTTTTTGCGAGGTACAATGGATTCCACAGGGCGCGCACCCTGACGCTCTTAGTTTATTTGGGTTGGTATGGCATTAGCCGCTGATACTTTCTCCTGTCGTGAGAATGTGGTGTATGTGGCTACTAACAGTTGTCGTCTCTTTTCCTGCTACTGCATTGGACTGGTTAACAAAAACTGAGCTCTATACACTATGCATTCTGGGAACAGTCAAAGCTTTTAGCCTTTTGGTGCCTCGGATCAAGATCCTACTCTACACCCCAATGTCATTCCCTGTGGAGCCCAGTGTACCTCGCAGAAAGAGATTTAACAACGTAAGTTCTTACCATAAATCTCGTTATACTCTTTCATCTTTTATTTCCAAAATTGCTGGTACACTGGTATGACTGGGGTATTTATACTGTGATGGCTGATTCTTTGTCTCGGATTATACATTTCATGAGATTTATTGCATGAGAAAGATGTGATTTTATGCAGGTTGGGACAGAATACTGACCGCGGAATCCTGCTGTTTAGAATCCTGACAGTATAGAGGAAATGGGTCTAGACTGCACACCCTAGTGGTTGTAATGAAAGGTGCTATCTGCTGAGATTTTATGGTAATACAGGGGAAGAAATGGGTGCAGATGCACTATACAGTCATTACTATAAATTACAGTATATAATATACTAAGAGGTTGTAAGCATATAATTGGCCAATGATACGGGCTTGCTCACCGCATCGAGGTCATCTCTATCGAGCAAGTCCCTAACACTTTTGGGGTTCACACTGCGTCCCAGTGTGAACCCCAAAAGTGTTAGGGACTTGCTCGATAGAGGTGACCTCGACGCGGTGAGCAAGCCCGTATCATTGGCCAATTATATGCTAACAACCTCTTAGTATATTATATACTGTAATTTATAGTAATGACTGTATAGTGCATCTGCACCCATTTCTTCCCCTGTAGAATCCCGATAGGTAAGCATGTTACCCCTCACCCCCTATCACTCCCTTACAGCAGCCTAAACTTAACATTCCCCCAATCGCAGTCTAACCCTCCCCGGTATTGCCTATACCTAACCCCCCCTCCCTGCACTGTGATCTCATTTAGGATGCCGGCATTCTCTTAAGTGTAGGGATTCTGGCGTCGATATTTCGACAGCCAGGACCTCGGCCATTGGGATCCTGACCAGATCCCATTTTGTGCAATTAATCTAATGGAAAAAGTAATTTTATATAAAGTAGTGCAGGCACCTGGCCAAGCTGTGGCGGTTCACCTGTTGTGAAACTGCAAGTCCCAACATGCCCTGCTACAGTTATACAATTAGGAAATGCTAAATCTGTGCAAGTGCATGCTGGGATGTGTAATTTCACAGCAGGTAGCAAGCCAGAGTTTGGCCAGGCTTGAAGTAGCATATCATACCAATAATACTCTAAGATCTACTAAAATTAATGATAGTTGCTTTTAGTATTAAATGTTGTGGAGGAAACAAATCAACTAAAAATTATTAAATTGCTGCATTGACCAATTACAGATCGTCATGATGCCACACAATCAAACATAGGTTTTGTGATAGAGAAGGTAGCAGAGAATTCTGGTTTTGAGATTAAACTGTATATTGAACAAATCACCTGTGTTGCTTATCCTATATCGGAGCCTTCGGTGCATTAAGATTCCACAGGGAAGGTTCTGGGAGGCAAATGCAGGGGGTGTAATTACAGTATTTGCTCCTTTATGTCCTCTCAACATGACACATTCAAGAAGAGACAAAATGCTCTCTACCTGGACTTCCCTTTTAATATATGATCAACGTCACCTGTATTGAACTATTTAATTGATAAGAAAAGTGTTTCAAAACTGGTAATTGCAATCATAACTTATGAAGGAAGTCCAGGTAGAGAACATGTTGTCCCTCCTGGAATGGGTCATGTTGAGATGTATGGATTGTGTGTATTAAATGTAAATCAATGGTCTATATTATATTTAAACTAATAGTTTAATAATGCCTGGGTAATGTTTATAGCTCCAACTAATTAAAAGACAACTATTTTATAAAATTTCTTGTAGTGGAACAAGGACAACTTAAACAACCTTAAAATACACATAGAAAAATAATATATATAATTTATCTTGTCACATGCAAGAATAGCAGTAGCCTCTGCACTACTTACACACTGGGACAGGACTCAGTAGGACTCTGTGTCTCTCTAGACCCTCATTAGGTGATAGGTTACACAAGACCCAGACAGCTAGGCGGGGAGGAGGATGAGCTCTCTCCACCCTCCTATCTCTCCTATGTTTGGAAAGCTCCGTTGGTAGCTCATGAAACCTGATACCCCTGTGTCTCTGCCTGCACTGCATACTGTCCTGCTCGCCTTCTGGTTGGCTGGTTCTGCTGCTACGTAAGAGGGGAAACCTAATGATGTCAGTGATACCATCCTGAGCTCACATCTGTATAAGGTAAAACTGGGATCTAATACCATCACTCCCAATTTGGCCTTCATGAAATCATGCTAATTTTTATGTACGCAATATATGCTGTTTTATTTAAGAAACATCTTTTCTCTTTTAAGAATAAAATATCTGGTATATATTACTAACTGGCCTTATTACTAATTGGCCTATACTTTTCTGCGACTTGTTTTGGTGAGAGGATATCTCTGCAGAACCTACTCCATTATTGACATTGGACATTATTATCGAAAACAAGCTTGAAGGATATCCTCAATATACTTTTTTCTACAACTCTTCTAGCAACCATCTACTCTATATTGAACCATCTACCTATTAATGAGTTTCATTTATGTGATATATTCTCCAGAATTGATTAGAATTTGTGTATATATTTATGTTTTGTACACTAGTCTGAGCACCTTGAAAAAAACGCCTACGGGCGTTGAAACGTCGGAATGGAATTATGCTCACTATGATGCACTTTTTTGCACTTTAAATAAATAAGCTGCTGTTTTCAAAAAGCCGTGGAGTGCCGCCTGGTCCCTGCCTGGGGGAATTATTTGGTTATTCTACACCAGTGGACTGCAATTGTGTATACATTTATGGGATGGCACCCCGGTGGCTGATATATTAGTGAGTGCTTGCTACATCCTTCTTGCTGTGTATCGGATCCTTTTATTTATATATATATATATATATATATATATATATATATATATAAAATCTCCTATATAATTGCCCAGATCTGTCACTCTGTGACTGTGTGGCTAATGCTGGGCGTGGCTAGGAGCTCTCATTGGGTTAGCAGCAGGTCTATCACACCCAGTCCACAGCTGATTGGGCGAGAAACGCCCTCCCACACAGGTTACAGTACATCCAATGGGAGGCTCTGTCCTTTGACTGCTGTGTTTTCCCAGAGCAGGATTAACAATGGGGCTGATGGAGCTGCAGCTCCAGCTCCACAACCCAAAATAGGCCCACTGCATCTGCAGCAACATACGCCCCTTTTCCTATACTTTCCTATATAAGTTTGGAGAGCCAAAAATCGGTACAGACCATAAAAAAGGTCCTGTACCTGCCAAAAAGGTACAGCTGGAGGGTGTGCCACTGCATCTGCAGTAACTGTAGATAGGGAAAAAAACAAACCTTTTACTGCAGCGTCCTATGGGGTCATTCTGACCTGATCGCTTGCTGCAGTTCATCGCAGTGCAGCGATCAGGTCAGAACTGCACATGCGCCGGCACATGGCTGACAGCTGACGGCTGTCGTTGCCTAGCGATCACCTCTGCCTAATTAACAGGCAGAGGCGGTCACTGGGCGGTAGGGGGCGGCACAGCAGCATTTGCCCGCCATTTTGTTGCCGCGGTGGCTGGACCGAGAGGTGGGTGGGCCGCAGCGGCTGTGTGACGCTGTGACCTGGGCAGCGAAGAGTAATTCCCAGCCAGCGCAGCTCCTGCGGCTGGCTGGGAGTTACTCTTCAAGTACAAAAGCATCGCCGCTGTGCAATGCTTTTGTACTTGTGCATAGGGGGGGGGGGGGCGGCCTGACATGCGGGACGGATTAGCCCTGTGCTGGGCGTCCCCCCGCATGTCAGTGAAAGTGATAGTAGCTGGGCTAAATTTAGCACAGCTGTGATCGGGTCGGAATGATCCCCTATGTCCTGCTGCCAGTCCGCCTGCCCCCTCCGGCATCAACAATCCCCACTCCCTAGCCGCAGCGCACATGGAACAAAAGCTGCTACGGCCACCGGCATAGATGTGTATGAAAGCGGCGCAGCGGAAGGCTTTCATAGCCCTACCAGCATACTCTCTGAGCCCCGGAGCCTCCTCTGCGCGTGATGTCACAGAAGTGCCTCCCCGCCACAGCTGCGCACAGATCCCCAGAGGCCCTGCAACACAGCACCTGGCCGGCCGGCCTGGAAGCCCCAAGATGGCTAGTGTAACAGATAGAGTGGGTGATATCGTGGAGGGTAATGTCTGGACACTGACACTGCACAGCACTCTCACCTTTTACATTGATTCATCGAGTCAGTCAGTTCTGTCAGCCAGTCACTATTGTTAGCACCGGTGTCCCAACGCGCCGCATTACAGGGAAGTATACGCACTAAATAAACTACAGCTCCCAGCAACCCTTAGCGCCGAAGCATTCAGGCACTAAGGGCTGCTGGGAGCTGTAGTTTATTGAGTGCATCTTCTTCCCTGTAATGCGGTGCGTTGGGACACCAGCGCTAACAATAGTGATTGGCTGCTGTGCGAGTCTCCGATAGAGCCACTGCCAAAGGGAGGACAGCAGCATAGCTGCTTCCAGGAGGAGAAGCATTACCCGCCCCTCTCCCACTCGCAGTACCTCTGGGCCCCATCGGCGGCACCTGCACCCCCCCCTCCACCCTCCCTCCACCACCCACAGTGGCTCTGGACCCCCTCCCCCACCTGCAGCACCCCTGCACCTGTCCCTCCCCCACCCGCAGCACCCCCGCACCCGCGGTGGCTCCGGACCCCCACCTGCGGCGCCTGCCCCTACCCCACCATCGCACCAGCCCCTCCCCCACCTGCAACACCCCGCAACCACCCCTCAACCACCTGTGGCACCACCCGGCCCCCTCCCCCATCCACGTCTCCCCTGCACCCGCCACTCCCCCAACCACAGCACCTACTAGGTGATTCATCAGGCCCTGCGTTCGCTGTTCACGTTGTTGCAAGGGGCTACGACCCCTTAACCATCGCACGCCCTTTGTCCGTGCAATATTTAACTACTCACACAATTATGATTGGAGGTAATACTCCATATAATACAACTATTGCACGCCTCAAGAGCGTGCAAGGGTTAACAGGGCATAGCCACACACGACGGTGTGAAGAGCGCGATGAATCACCTAGTATATGTATGTATATATATATATATATATATATATATATATATATATATATACACACACACTGTATATTGGCATATAATGTACAAGTATTTTAGGCAGGTGTGGAAAATAATGCTGCAAAGTAAGAATGCTTTCAAAAATAGAAGTATTATTTTTGTCAATTACCAAAATGCTAATTGAATGAACAGAAGATAAATCTAAATCCAATCAATATTTGGTGTGACCACCCTTTGCCTTCAAAACAGCATACATTCTTCTAGGTACACTTGCACACAGTTTTTGAAGGATCTCCGCAGGGAGGTTGTTCCAAACATCTTGGAGAACTAACCGCAGATCTTCTGTGGATGTAGGCTTGCTCAAATTCTTCGGTCTCTTCATGTCATCCCACACAGAGACAGACTCAATGATGTTGAGATCAGAGCTCTCTGTGGTGGCCATATCATCACTTCCAGGACTCCTATTTCCTCTTTACGCTGAAAATAGTTCTTTATGACATTGCCTGTATGTTTGTGGTTGTTGTCCTGCTGCAGAATAAATTTGGACCCATCAGACGCCTACCTGATGGTGTTGCATGATGGATAAGTACCAGCTGGTATCACTCAGTACTGCGTTGGGTGTGGTATGCCGGCGGCCGGGATCCCTATATATATGCGAAAGCTCTCACTCACTCATCACTAATTCGCTTACTTTCCGATACGTTAGGAAGCTGAAATTGAACATAGGTATTCTTCAGGTGGGAAATAGGAAAACTATGTACTTACAATTTTAATAAACCTCCCCTAAGGAGATGAAAAGCGGGTTGACATAATGACATCATTAGCGAAGCATGGCTTGCGTTGCATGAACAATAATGCCCAAACAGACAATCAATCAAAATTTGGATTGCACCTCCAGTGTGTAGAATTTAGTAAGCTACAAAAATGGTCCTGTCACTATTTACCAAGTCTGCTACGGGTGCTCCTCGGGTAACGTCAAGAACCATGGAGTAATAGTTACTTACATTAAGATATCTCAAATTTACATCTCTATAGAGTTCCCAAATTTTTCTCATACGTCCTAGAGGATGCTGGGGTCCACTTCAGTACTATGGGGTATAGATGATTCCGCAGAAGCCATGGGCACTTTAAGACTTTTCTAGAGTGTGAACTGGCTCCTCCCTCTATTCCCCTCCTCCAGACCTCAGTTTAGAAAATGTGCACAGGCAGACTGGTCCTACTCCAGTGGAGCTCTACTGAGTTTCACTGAAAAGACTTTATGTTAGGTTTTTTATTTTCAGGGAGACTGCTGGCAACAGTCTCCCTGCTTCATGGGACTTAGGGGGAAGAAGTAGGAACCAACTTCCTAAATAGTTTCATGGCTCTGCTTCTTGCTGACAGGGCACCATTAGCTCCTGAAGGGTACTGAACACGAGCTGCGGCTATGCGCTCACTCCCACAGCACGCCGTCACCCCCCTAACAGAGCCAGAAGTCAGAAGACACGTGAGTATTATTACCGGAGATCTGCAAGAGGGACCTCCGGTCATCGTGACGGCTCAAGGTACCGCGCAGTGAGCTGGAACACTGCGCGGACATACTACCCATACACAGCGCACAGTAGGGTGCGGGGGAGGGGGACGCCCTGGGCAGCATGAAAACCTACTCTTACACTGGCAAAAGTAGCATATTATGCCGTGGCACAATCCTACACCCCAGCCAGTATAAATATTACCTCATGTTTGCTGAGGAAAAACGTGCCATTGCAAGGGGCGGGGCTTCTTCCTCAGGCAGCCAGCACACTGCTCAGCGCCATTTTCTTCAATATATATAGAGCGGAAAGTCTCTGCGTACAAAGTACACGACACAGGGATTTTTTATTTAAGCGCTGAGTTAGGGACTTGCAATGTTTTTTCTGTGTCCCTCTGACAGATTGTACTGTGGGTCTGTCCCCTATAAGCCCGGAGTGTCTGTGGTGTGATTGTGCACGTGTGTGACATGTCTGAGGCAGGGAGCTCTCCCTCTGTGGAAGCCATGTTAGGGACACAGAGTTGTAATGTGACACCAAGAGCCTGACTGGGTGAAAGATTTACATGATAGTGTGAATCATATCAGTAAGAGATTGGATAAGTCTGAGTCTCATGCAGAAAACTGAAAATAATCTGTTGAAGATGTGATTTTTAATAGTTCTGCTTTTCATCCACAGGGGACCCCTCTGGGTCACATAAACTTTTGCACAGGTAGTATGAACTGATACCGACATGGACGCTGATTCCTGTGTCGACACCAGTGATTCCCGGGGAATAGGTCCTAAGTTAGCGAAAAACATTCAAAACATGTGTTTAGCTATAAAGGAGGTATTAGAAGTTACGGGGCCACCTCCTTTACCACAGGAGCAGGCTTACTTTAGTAAAGAAGTAAGGTAACTTTCCCTCCACCTCATGAGCTGAACAGTCTCTTGGAGGGAGTCTGGTTTAACCCGAAAAGAAACTTCAGATTCCCAAAAGAAGTCAGGCAGCGTAGCTTTTTCCATGCAGAGGACAGGAAAAGGTGGAAGTCACCCCCCAATTTAGACAGTGCCCTGTCATGGTTAAAGGAAAAATGTGTGTCTCCCTGCGCCTGGGACGGCTTCACTTAAGGAGCCGGCAGACCGCAAATTGGAGTCTATGTTGTAATCTATTGATGTGGCCAATGGGACACTACTCAGGCATACCATTGCCTGTGCGTGGGTGAGTGGTGCTATTGAAAAGTGGTCAGAAAAATTGTCATTAGACATTGACACAATAGATAGAGACGAGATACTCCTAACGTTAGGTCATATCAAAGACGCTGCTGCGTACATGCTAGAAACCATGAAAAATATTGGTCTTTTGGGATCAAGAGCCACTACCATGGCAATCTCAGCACGGAGGGCGTTGTGGATTCGCCAATGGATGGCTGACGCAGATTCCAAAAGGAATATGGAGGCTCTCCCGTATTAAGGTGAGTCCTTATTTGGAGATGGACTGGATGCTTTCGTTTCTGCGGCTACCGCAGGTAAGTCGACATTTTTGCCTATTGCTCCTGCGCTGGCGAAAAAGACACATCACTCTCAGATGCAGTCATTTCGGCCCAAAAATTACAAAAAAGGGTAAAGGTTCCCCTTTCTTTGTGAGCAAGGAAAAGGAAATAAAGTCCACAGCGTCTCCAGGATCACAGGAGCAGAAATAAACCTTTGCTCCTGCCAAATCTTCAGCATGATGCTGGGGCTCCCTTGCAGGAGTCCGCTCAGGTGGGGGCACGTCTGAAACTCTTCAGTCACTTCTGGGTTCAATCTGGCCTAGACCCATGGGTCATACATATAGAGTCCCACGGGTACAAACTGGAGTTTCAAGACATTTCCCCAGGCCGTATTTTCAAATTGACCTTACCAGCTTCTATCCCAGACAGGGAAGTGGTGGCAGCAGCAATACAAAATTGTGTCAGGATCAAGTTTTTGTCCTGGTTCCCTTTTTACAACAAGGAGAAGGGTTTATTGCAACCCTATTCGTGATTCCGAAGCCGGACGGCTCGGTCATACCGATACTAAACCTGTATACTCTGAATCTCTACCTGCAAAGGTTCTAGTTCAAGATGGAATCCCTGAGGGCATTGGTTTCCGGTCTGGAGGAGGGGGACTTCATGGTGTCAGTAGACATAAAAGATGCCTACTTACACGTTCCCATTTATCCTCCACATCAAGCTTATCTGAGATTCGCAATACAGAATTGTCATTACCAATTTCAGACGTTGCCGTTCGGACCTTCCACGGCAGCAAGGGTTTTCACCAAGGTGATTGCAGGAGATGATGGTCCTCCTTCGACAACAAGGAGTCAATATAATTCCTGACCTGGAAGATCTCCCGATAAAAGCGAGATCCAGGGAAAAGTTGGTGCAGAACATAGCACTCTCCCTGACAGTACTTCAACATCACGGTTGGATCAGAGGCGGAACTACCGCCAGTGCAACCAGTGCGTTGCACTGGGGCCCGCCTCTGTCCAGGGGCCCAAAGCATGTAATGAGTCAAACTGACTCATTACATGCCACTGTGTGCTGCGGGCAACCGCTGCCCGCAGCACACAGCCGCCAGGAGAGGAGCGCACTGCAGCGGCACGGGGGAGGAGGAGGGAGGTGGAGGAGGGAGCCGCAGCAGCGCTTTGTTACTGGTTGAGGCACTGCTGCTGCTGTCCCTCTGCTTCACTATAGGCTGTCTTCCGAGAACAGCCTATAGTGAAGCAGAGGGGCAGCAGCAGCAGCGCCTCCACCAATGACACAGCGCTGCTGCGGCTCCCTCCTCCTCCTTCTCTCCTGCCCGGGAATCGTCAGAAGCTGCACCGAGGAGCCTGAGCAAGCGGAGAGGGTAAGTATAATTTCTTTCTTTCTTTCTTTCTTTCTTTCTTTCTTTCTTTCTTTCTTTCGACTGTCTGCCGCAATGTGTAAAAAGGGGGAATCTGCCTGCCGCAATGTGTAAAAAGGGGGAATCTGCCTGCCGCAATGTGTAAAAATGGGGGAATCTGCCTGCCGCAATGTGTAAAAATGGGGAATCTGCTTGCTGCAATGTGTAAAAAGGGGGAATCTGCCTGCCGCAATGTGTAAAAAGGGGGAATCTGGTCCGGATCCCACCTACACATGCACCGGAAGATAATCCTGTCATCCAAAGCCAGAATTTCGCTCCTGTGGTGGCTACACAGTTCTCACCTACTAGAGGGACGCAGGTTCGGGATTCAGTACTGGGTCCTAGTAACCATGGATGCAAGTCTCCGAGACTGGGGTGCAGTCACACAGGGAGAAAGCTTCCAAGGAAGATGGTCAAGTCAGGAAACCTGTCTTCACATAAACGTTTTGGAGTTGAGAGCCATTTACAACGGCCTTCTACAAGCAGGGCATCTTCTTCAAGACCAACCCGTACAGATCCAGTCGGACAATGTAACAGCAGTCGCGTACATAAACCGTCAGGGCGGAACGAAAAGCAGAGCGGCGATGGCAGAGGTGACAAAGATCCTCCTCTGGGCAGAAAGACATGCAAGAGCTCTGTCGGCAATTTTCATTCCGGGAGTGGACAACTGGGAAGCAGACTTCCTCAGCAGACACGATCTCCATCCAGGAGAATGGGGCCTCCACCAAGAAGTCTTCGCAGAGGTGTCAGGTCTTTGGGGAGTTCCTCAAGTAGACATGATGGCATCTCGTCTCAACAAGATGCTTCAGAGATATTGTTCCTGGTCGAGAGACCCTCAAGCAATAGCAGTGGATGCACTGGTGACCCAGTGGGTGTTTCGGTCGGTGTATGTCTTTCCTCCGCTTCCACTAATTCCAAAAGTGCTCAAGATCATAAAAAGTACAGGGGTTCGAGCGATCCTCATTGTCCCAGACTGACCAAGGAGAGCTTGGTATCCAGATCTTCAGGAGTTGCTCATAGAAGATCCTCGGCCTCTTCCGCTTCGCGAGGACCTGCTGCAGCAGGGGCCGTGAGTGTATCAAGACTTACCATGGCTACGTTTGACGGCATGGCTGTTGAGCGCCGGATCCTAGCCTGAAAGGGTATTCCCAAAGAAGTCATTCCCACTCTGATTCAGGCCAGGAAAGGAGTAACGTCTAAACATTACCACCGTATTTGGAGAAAATGTGTCTTGGTGTGAATCCAAGAAGGGTCCTACGGAAGAGTTTCAGTTAAGACGTTTTCTCCACTTTCTGCAGGCAGGTGTGGATGCGGGCCTAAGATTGGGTTTAATCAAGGTCCAGATTTCGGCCTTGTCCATTTTCTTTCAGAAACAATTGGCCTCCCTTCCAGAAGTTCAGACGTTCGTGAAAGGGGTTCTGCACTTCCAACCTCCATTTGTGACTCCAGTGGCACCATGGGATCTTAATGTGGTGTTGCAGTTCCTTCAATCGGATTGGTTTGAACCTCTACAGGAGATAGAGTTGAAGTTTCTCACTTGGAAAGTGGTCATGCTGTTGGCCTTGGCATCCGCAAGGAGGGTGTCTGAGTTAGGGGCCTTGTCTCACAAGAGTCCTTACTTGATCTTTTATGAAGATAGGGCTGAGTTAAGAACTCGTCAGCAATTTCTTCCGAAGGTGGTTTCTTCTTTCCATATAAACCAACCTATTGTGGTGCCAGTGGCTACTGACACCTTCGCTGCGTCAAAGTCTTTGGATGTGGTCAGAGCTTTGAAAATTTATATCGCAAGAACAGCTCGGATACAGAAAACAGAGGCTCTGTTTGTCCTGTATGCTCCCAACAAGATTGGGTGTCCTGCTTCTAAGCAGACCATTGCGCGCTGGATCAGAGGTACGATTCAGCACGCTCATTCCACGGCAGGATTGCCGATACCGAATTCAGTGGATGCCCATTCTACTAGAAAGGTGGGCTCATCCTGGGCGGCTGCCCGGGGGGGGTCTCGGCGTTACAACTTTGCCGAGCAGCTACTTGGTCAGGGGCAAACACGTTTGCTAAGTTTTACAAGTTTGACACCTTGGCCGATGAGGACCTAAAGTTTGGTCAATCGGTTGTGCAGGGTCATCCGCACTCTCCTGCCCGTACTGGAGCTTTGGTATAACCCCATGGTACTGAAGTGGACCCCAGCATCCTCTAGGACATATGAGAAAACAGGATTTTAATACCTACCGGTAAATCCTTTTCTCCTAGTCCGTAGAGGATGCTGGGCACCCAACCCAGTGTGTACTTTACCTGCAGTTGTTATTTTGTTAAAAATGTTTTCAGCACGGTTGCTGTACTGTTCATGCCCGTTGGCATGTGTTTTGTTGAATGCCATGTGTTGAAAGCATGGTTGAAGTGTGAGCTAGTATGAATCTCCCCGTTAACTTAAAAGTAAATCCTTTCCTCGAAATGTCCGTCTCCCTGGGCACAGTTCCTATACTGAGGTCTGGAGGAGGGCATAGAGGGAGGAGCCAGTTCACACTCTAGAAAAGTCTTACAGTGCCCATGGCTCCTGCGGAACCGTCTATACCACATGATACAGAAGTGGACCCCAGCATCCTCTACGGACTGTTTTAACACCGTGAAACTCAGAAACTCCCATGCGAAGAACAGGTAGAACAGATTATATATATATATATATATATATATATATAATACAGGAAATCCCACTTTCGTGGGAAAAGATAGCACTCTCCAGACTATATTAAATAAAGTCAAAAGATAATTTAATGAAAAGAGTAGTCTCACAGTTCATATGTGGAATCAAACGATATCCATTAGTGTCCAACGTTTCGGTCCCCAGCGGGGGCCTTTTTCAAGGAAAAATAGTAATCAGCAGTGGCAGCAGTTCAACTTCTAATCAGCATGCAGGGAAACTGTTTCCCTGCATGCTGATTAGAAGTTGAACTGCTGCCACTGCTGATTACTATTTTTCCTTGAAAAAGGCCCCCGCTGGGGACCGAAACGTTGGACACTAATGGATATCGTTTGATTCCACATATGAACTGTGAGACTACTCTTTTCATTAAATTATCTTTTGACTTTATTTAATATAGTCTGGAGAGTGCTATCTTTTCCCACGAAAGTGGGATTTCCTGTATTGTACTATGGGCCCAGTTCCTTCTGTGACTGGATCCTGATAGGCACCCTAGCAGTTGACATTATTATTGTGAGAGTGCAAGACCTTCCCATATATATATATATATATATATATATATATATATATATATATATAAATAGGCTTGCCATAATATATCTTTTCGCATTGCATTTATTCACCCAGATGCGCTCTTAAACAGCAACTTTTTTCACTCTCGGGACACTGCAGCCCGCAGATGCCACACCAGGCATTCTGTTTTAGTGGGTCATTGTGATGAGGGCAAAACGCATTTTGCCACTTCAAAATGGGGCAGGGGTGGTGCCCTGCGAAAAGTCTAGGCATGGTAACCAGTAGCATTGCCTAGATGTACTCCTAAAATTGTACACAGCCAGCTGGTGTCCTCCACAAGAGAAGCTGGCATGCCAGGACTTGTCAAATAATGACAGAATTGTATTCTCAGGAAGACATCTCTCTCTCTCTCTCTCTCTCTCTCTCTCTCTCTCTCTCTCTCTCTCTCGTAAAATTAAAACATTATAATAAATCTAATATAAATCTAATATATAAATAATATTTCGCTATCTTTGATCAATTATATATATATATGTCCTTTTTCAAAAAGGAAAGCAGTCAGCCTTTCATACAGCTTATCTCTTGTGAGGCAATTCCATCTGTGCAAGGTAGGTACTAGCCCGGATGTGCTTTATGTGGCACTTGACTGTCAGCTTGAACCAGTCACCTATGTCCTCTCTTATTGCTAAGTCGTCGTCCCCAGGACTGACGCTCAGTGGGTGATTCTTGTTGCGTGCATTTCTCTAGAGACTGTTGTATGTGAAAATCCAAGGAGATGACTAGTTTTTAAGATACAGTACTTGCCTCCTCATCTGGAATCCACAATATACTGAAAAAGCTGCTAGTTGAATGCAGCGAAACGCGTCAGCTGCACAAGGGACCCAAGCCAGATACATATTGCTGGAAGACCGAACCACCCCCTCCAAGTTCCGGATCATCATATGCAATTTGAGGACTCCATTAGCAGACTGAACCAATGATTTCCATACACCGCATTGCATGAGGAGCTCACCATCTTAAACCCAGGAGCATCATATCCTCTAGCGGCAATTTGCTATTATATGGGACACTGCTTACCTCCTAAATACCTACATATACCGGACTCGGACCTATCTGGGGGACTACTTTGGAACGGACTCTTCCACCTACCAACTTCCTCCATCGCTGGCTAATTGGGTAACCCTTTCCTATACCCCAACTATATGTTTTTATTAAGTCTTATTAATGTTGCATGCATTTTATAATATACTTATCACACCATTTCAGTGATAATATCTTTTAATAATAAATTGTACAGTTAATAGACCAATTATTATTACCAGGAATGACCAGGAACAGAGCATTTTCTCCCTCATGGTCAGGTAGGCAAGTATATATTAAATGTACAATTTGTGCCATGGATTAGTTCCTGGAGCACAGGTTCTCAAACTCGATCCTCAGGACCCCACACAGTGCATGTTTTGCAGGTCTCCTCACAGAATCACAAGTGAAATAATTAGCTCACCTGTGAACCTTTAAAAATGTGTCTGTGAGTAATTAATACACCTGTGCAACTGCTGGGTTACCTGCAAAACATGCACCGTGTGGGGTCCTGAGGACCGAGTTTGAGAACCTGTGTCCTAGAGAATGTGGTTGTGCTACAGGAAATTACTGTATTTTATGATTTTCTCACAATATTTGGGTACGAAATCCTGACAGAATACAGACAGTGGGATCCCGACAGATCATGGTATTTTACCCTACCTGACCCCTAATCTACTCTTAACCCACCCCTGCCGCAGCCTAACCCTAACCTCCCACAGCCCCTCTGCCTAACTTTAACCCTACCCCTAGTTCCTAACCCTAAACTCCAGGCCAGTACTTACCATCGGGATAATGCAGTCAGTATTCGGACCGTTGTATCCCAACTGCTGGGATCCTGACCACATCTCCACTATTCCTGGGTGAATTTATGAGACATAAATTCAGACCCTGTCACTGATGTGCAAAAATCGATACGAAGCGTCTTTTGCACATCTGCGCATGCGTGTACGATGGTACGTGCATGTACAAGGCCCTAAACTGTGTTCTCTACAGAGCGCAGTTTAAGACCTGGAGGGGGGTGGGAACGGGGCATTTTGTTGGCGTTGACGCTCTGTTTAAGGGACGCGATCCAGACCATTGCTGGGACCCTTAACATGGCGGGTAGCCGTCTGCCTTCCCTACTTGAAACATGCAAAAGGATCGCCGGCGTGCAATGCTTTAGCAAGTTCTTGGGGGGGGCTGTATACAGCGTGTGGGGTGGACTTCCCCTGTGCTGGGGATCCCCCCGCATGTCTAAGAATTTGACCGTAGATGTGCGTTTTTTTCTCACATCTACAATCATGTCTAAATTACCCCCATATTCACCTGATTTTAAATTATTCCCTCTGGGAAACCCTGGAGATCAGGAATGGGTGAGAGATTGCAATGGAGGCGATGTGATGTGAATCACATAATCACAGTCCCCCTCCCCTGCTGTGGAGTACTGTGATTTGTGTCAGCGGGGGTCCAGGCCACAATGATGCAATTCATTGTGAATTGTGTCATCAAACTCCCGGCAGGTCCACTCTTCCAGGGGTGTGGGAAATGTGAGGCTACCGGGCATTAAGTATTGGGGGCATTTAATGCTTTAGCATTTACTGTTATAATAGACTAAAGACTATAGTCTGAGACTAATATGGGTAAGTGCTATGAAGAAGCGATTTTGTAATTTGGGGTTAATTTTTTAGGATAATTTCATATTTTACTACACTTCTTATACTTCGCCTATCTTTTTCTGCCTTCCTCACTTTTTCTACTCTTTTTCATCTATTATTTTTTCCTTTTTTCTTTTCTTGGATCTTAATTTCTTTAATTTTGCAAATATTTGCAAATATATATTAACATGCAATGCGTTTCTTTTGTCAGTTTATTCTGTGGAACCATATTATGAAGTACAAGTTTTGTGCTTTAAGCTGTTGTTGGATATATATGTATTGCTGTTTACTTTTTGTATGGTTCTATATGCAGCTTTACAATAAAAATTCTTCTTTAAAATAAAAAATCTGGCAGGTCTGTTAATTAGTATATGCTGTATTTATGCAAGTAATCACATGCACAGAACTTTGTATATCTCTGCGCTTAGACCGCCCCTATCCATGCACTTGGTTTGATACAGGTCATCATCATCAGAGCACACTTGCACCAGCCCTATACTAGGTGCAAAAGATTTGTCAGGTGCTGCAACAGTCCGGACCTTTGATCAGCCACCCAAACAGAATAAAGCCCCATACACACTAGACGAGAAAATGAAAGCTCTCGCTCAGAAGGGCCGATCTGAGTGAGATCTTTCACAATCTCGTCCAGTGTGTACACTCAATGTCGTTAATGATGCGCGTTCACGCGCATTGTTAATGAACCCCTTCCTCGTTTGAACATGTACAGACGAGGGAGGTCCTCGTTAACGACAGCCATGCTGCCGATGCAACATGGGCGTCGTTCCCCCTGCCGCCACCCCGTTGTCGCTGCCTTACCCGCCAGCATCGGCAAGCGTGTATGCACTTGCCGATGCTGGTACCCCGCATGGTCCCTGCCGCCGCCAAAATTGGCGTCGCCGGGGATCGCCTAGTGTGTACTAGGCTTAAGATAGGAGCCACCACTGCTCCAAAGCACTTACATTTTAATGAAAAAAGGAATAGGGGGCACCTGGGAGGAAAGATGGGTGTAGTTTTGGGCATGGCTGTCTAGGTCGACCATGAAAAGGTCAATAGTGTCTGGGTTGACAGGCGCAAGGTTAACACACGAAAAAGGTTGACATGACAAAAAGTTTGACACAGGAAAAGGTTGTCATGAGGTTTTTATTTTTTGGGGTGTTGTTTACTCTGTAAAGTGACCGGGAACCCCAATTAGTGCACCGTGTCCCCTTGCATGGTTCACTTAGGTTCGCCATGCTTCGGGCAAGGTTCCCAGTCGTAGTCTGCATGGATTGTAAAGTATGAAGAAGGTCAAAAAATTAAAAAAAATTAAAAAAAAGTCATATAGACTTTTTCCTGCATCAACCATTGACACGTCAACCTTTTGTCCATGTCGACCTTTTGACCATGTTGACCTAATGCCTGTCGACCATTAGTGGTCGACTTATTGACTATTGACCTTATCCATGTTGACCTAGCATCCAGATACCATAGTTTTTGTTTTAATTCACTATATTTCATGCAGATTATGTAAAATCACAGCAAACACATTATCTGAAATATCCAGTGTCCCACACATCCCAGGTATATAGATCCTTTTGCCTGTATTTAGTGTGCAAAGCACAACATACCTTATTAAGCTATTAAACCTCTTTAGTGTGATTTAAGGACCCATTTATCAATTATTGCATTTGCAATGCGATCTGGATGCGATGTTAGCTCACAGGATCAGATTGCAGAATGCGATCACATTGGGTGAATGTATCACCTGGCACAGGCAGGGACAGGGGCTGCAAAAGGAGCCCATCCCTGCGATGTGCTGAGTGTGGTGGCGGGGCTTCTGCCCATGCACGGTCACCCTGACCACCATGCACAGCGGCCACTTATGGCAGACGGTTCCTGGGGAACCCTGCCAGAACTACATTGCTGATCTGTAGCTCATACCCTACAACGGGCAACAGCAGTCTTAACATTGAGGTAGCTGCGGAGCCAATATTAGGAATATTTCACATTCCGGATATTGATAAATCAGGCAGCATTGCATCCACCATAGAAACTTAAAAAGGATGCAGCTGCCGGGGGGAATGGAAGGATCGCAGCCGGTACAGTATAGGTCATATCTGCTGTGGTCCCTCCTTCATACATTGGAATACTTAATCTTTATGTCTGACCCTCGGAAAACGGGTGTTTTTTCAGGGTAATAGCCACAAATATTGGGCCCCTAAGAATTCTTTAGGTGAGACAGTAGAATTTGGGGAAGCCATGCATGGCTACGTAAATGCCCAAAAGACTATTTAAAGTCAGGATTTATATCTAATTACTTATGAAGTGACCCAGTCCTGTTTCATACTTAAAAGTAGCTTATTTGGTATTTGTCACCCTTAATTGATAATGTTTCTGACATCTCAGGAAAGGAAGACTGGAGTAAAGGAGTTAATTGAGGAGTCTTTGCTGGGCTGAGGCACCATGACAATGCAAACACGGCTACATCTTCTCTTCAATCTGTGCCATCAGCAGACACGCTTACAGATAGTCATTAATCTCACATGTTGTTGTCTTGCCATCAATTTTCCAGGTCTGTCTCATTTAAACTAAAAATTGTCTCTTTTTGTTACAGCCCAACACCCTGCTATCCCATCTCATTTTGTTGTTGTGAAATATGTCTTTCCAGAGAAATGACTTTTTAGGGCGTTTTAACTTTCTATACATTCATCACTGTACTGCGGCTTCATAGCCGTGGTATTTATTGTTGGAAATGTCAGCATTTTTAAAAAAAATATTAGTGAGCCGGGTGGGGTATTAAAAAAAACCAAAAAAAAAAACCAAACAGTACATTTCCTATCCGTTAATGGAAATGACATTGATGGCAACCATGTTTTGCACCATGGCAGCAACATTTTTACGTTTAAAGCCTTAGTAAAGCCACTATTTGACCATCCAACAGATGATTACATCAGTGGAGATCACTTTTTGTGGGACACCAAAGGCCATAACAAGGGGTGTGCGACTAGTGCCGCCATCCATGGTGCTAGGCCAATGGTGCAGTATTCTTGATGCCACAGAGGCACCTTGCAGGTTGCCTGGAATCTTGCAGCCTGGAGAACTAGCTGTCATGTACTGTACTTAGGATATGGCCAGTGCACATTTTCCTTCTCTGGTGGTGGTGCTGTCCCAGATCGAGGAGTGCCATGCTACAACCTAAGAAATGCCCACTGTTTGTGCTAATGGGATGTGTGTGAGCCCTGTAGCTGCATCCAGTATCGGACTGGGGCATGAAGGGCCCACTGGGGGAATGCAGTGGTAGGGGTCCATGTTTAGGGGTGTTGGCCAGCTGCCACAGAGGCTTGGCAAACCATTAGTGCATGGTCTGGTCCCCTTGATAGGGAGGCCAGTCACAGTTTTCAGGTGATTAAAAATCAGACGCTGGAACGTTTTCATGACCACAAACGTCAGTGCTATCGGCCTGTAGTCGTTCAGGTTTTTTGGAGGCCTTTCTGCAGAGCAATGTGGGGATTGAAACCGGAATGGTATGGACCCTGGAACGCTGGACTCGACCGGCTTTCTGCAGCGACCTATGCCACTCTGGAGCTTATAGTGCAGACGGATGGGGAGGGAGGGTTAAAAGCTTCCCTGTATGGTCTGTGTTTGGGTGGAAAACCATATTGGTCTGGACCTTATGGGGATGCTGTAATCTCTCCCTCCCCATCTCCCCGATGACTGCTGTCGCAGACCTTCCCCTTTCCCCGGACGGGGATGTGCACTACAAGCTCCACAAAGGAAGAGGTCGCTGCAGGGAGCCAGCCCGGTCGTGGTCTGGACCGTTACGCTTTTTTACCCCAATCCCAGTTATGAGTCTGGCAGTGTGGGTGTCCCACACACTGCTAGAAATGATGAATATACTCATTTACTTAACCTGATTACACACAATGCAGTGCTCCCTCAATGTCAGTCTGTCACATCTAACAGGACTCCAGATCCCAGTTCTACATTTAACATCTTTCTGCTTCTACCTAATACAGTAGATGTCAAGGCACAGATAAATCGAGCAAACTGTGGGATTCCTTGGAGAGAGAGTTCCACCTAAATAATAATGAGGGGTAAGGGTATTGTATAAACCCTTCACTCCTCCCACATGGGCATTTCTTTAACATATATTAATGTATTTTGAATATTCTTGCATCATCTTACGTGTTTTTCCTCAATAAATCCATCCTATATAGATTATGGTTTTCTGAATAAGAAGACACTCAGTAGCACACGCAGGAGGGGTTTCTGGTACCCAGAAACCCCCCCTAATGGACTAAATTCTTTTTTTAGAGATGGAGACAGCTGTGTCTCCATCTCAAGGAAAGCTCCGCTGCAGTGCAGGGAGCTCTTGCCGGCAAAGCTCTCTGCCTACATAGAGGGTCCAGCGGCAACAGCAACTCCATACTGATGTCCTCACTGTGCCATGGCTGGCAGTGTCCCTACTTCTACAACCCCGGGTATGTGTTCAGTGCACTCTATATGTTTTTTTAAATGTATGTGTGTGGTGTGTTATGTATGTTTGTGTGGGTGTATCTTCACACAAACTTATGTATATACAGTGGTGTAACTAAGGGTCCGCAGCCACTGCGAGCGCTTGGAGGCACGCAAGGCTGCGGGGCGCCCTAGCCGCTGCCACTGATTTCTGCTGGGAAGGACACGGAGGGCACAGTGCGCGCCTCTCCTTTGTGTCCTTCCTGCGTCTCTGGCGGCAGCGGCGTGTCTGTTTAATGAAGTGCCTGTTCGTGAGCTCTAATTGGCTCACGAACCGGCACTTCATTTGACAGACGCCGCTGCCACTAGAGACGCAGGAAGCACACACAGGAGAGGCGCGCTGTGCCCTCCGTGTCCCTCCTTCACAAAACAGTACAGCAGTGGGGGAGCCTGGGGGAAGGGGTTGTATCTGGCACTGGGGGGGGAGCGATTTTGGCACTTGGGGGGTGTCGAAGTCGAAAATATTATACCCACATGCATCACGTGCAAACACCACACAGAGTGGCCTCCGTGCGTGTGCTTGTTCTGCCGTGCGTGCGCATACCCGCACGCTGCGTACATTGGCTCACGAAGTACTACGTATTGGCGTGTGGTATGAGTAAATACGGTAGCATACGCATTCACATGGAAAAGCCACAAAGACATATCTGATATTTAATCAACATAGTGCATAATTTACACTTAGCCTACACGCACCACACCAGCAAGTTACATTTACTTTGAAAGTATAACAACAGAGGGATTCGACTTTACAGGATATGAGGGGACAGAATTAGGTTAGGAGGTGGTGTTTGGTATCCAGATATACAGTATTTCAAAGGCAGTATTCCGATGGCAGTTTGCAGAAAGTAGCACGCTCCTGCGCATAGATATGCGCAGAAATATATTATTAATATCACACTGTATTTACTGTACTCTTGCTATTCGGTGGGAACCCAGTGGAGGACATCTGCAAGTGCACCTGGACCAGGCATCGCCCACCTATTCAAACCGACCTATGACCCCTCATGTACTGTAAATGACCAACCCTTTGGCCTATGAAAGAAGAGATTACAGTTTCCATTGTACTATGTTTTGGACTATTGTATAAAAGCCAAGCCTCCTGGCCGGTCCCAGGCTAATTATCTGAAGGTCATCTTGCTAGACTGACTGAGGACCGGATCCGGGTGGCGCAGGCGAACAAACATATGTATTATTGTTTGTAGCTTTTCTCTTATATTGTTGTATTTCTGTTGTACCCCCTTTTGAGTAAATATTTGTTGCTGCATTGGACCACAACATAACATATACAATTGGTGTCACATTCCTTTCCTGTTAGAGGTTTAAAGTATATTTGGCCGCACGTGTAGCTACTTTGTGCTTACAGTGTGACGGTGTGCTTACGCAACGTGTATGCATCTCATAGAGGTTTATCACACACACGCTTTGCGGTCGCAGGGGCCTGAACATTTGTGTATTAAGGTATTGCTTTTTCCTGTAAGTTAAACGAACTTAACAATTGGGGGCTCGCCCGGTTCACAACATACTAACGGACTTGCAGGCCATAACAGACTTTGGTCTATCAACAAAGGGTGGAGACGCGTCTTAAGTAATTTTGCATTGTGTTTAAAACCATCTTGTGTTGTTAGACCACGTCTGTTCTGTATAGTCTTAGAGGTGCTGGTGTAACCTGAGGGACAAACAGGAAAAAAGCTGTTTATTATTTGTGTGTAACTTTTGGTGCGAAAGCGTACACAAAGCGTACCGATACTTTGCATACATTCTCACATATTGTTGCCATATGTTATAATAGTCATTATAGATCTGTGTAAAGTCGGATACATTTATTTGTTATATATTTGAGTTAGTGTGTTAAGGGAGTAATTATAAAAACACAAAACGCAGTTCCGGCCTAAACGTTTAGGTATACACTCAAAAGAGGATTACCTTTGGGGGTAACTTCCAGCGAGTGTAAGGAACAATTGTGTGTTGTGTAAGTGAGCAGTAGTATTTTGTTGCTCACATTTATCGTGATATAGTGTGGTTTATTGA
Organism: Pseudophryne corroboree; assembly: GCF_028390025.1. Taxonomy (NCBI): domain Eukaryota; kingdom Metazoa; phylum Chordata; class Amphibia; order Anura; family Myobatrachidae; genus Pseudophryne; species Pseudophryne corroboree. The sequence goes on along the minus strand of NC_086452.1, from coordinate 352,060,631 downwards.
GTTGCGAATGCAAGTTTGTACACGTGGTACGGTACGTGAGGAAAGTGTACAGGAGTGCGCACATGGCGCAGGGAGGCGCACGGTCGCGTGTTTACGCAAGGTTGTGTGAAGTTGCGAGCGCAAGTTATAACCACACAATAGCAGTTTATATTTAAGGCGGGATAAAAGACATTTATACAATAGCAAATAACTGTCCGATTTTAAAAGCAGATTATTATAATATTTTGTTTGAACTGTACTACCTCTGGGATAGGCTATCAATCGAAGGGAGTGATATTTTTCTGTACAGAAAAACATTGTGTATTTGTGTGGGCTGAAAGAAGGAGTGGACGTATTGAACCCAGGGAAAATCGGGATCCCGTGAGAGACGCTGAGTTAGCAGAGGTTTGCGGTGTGAAAGGTTCGCAACCTTACATATTGACTAAAGTGGACTAGGTGGCCTAAGTGGGCTAGGTGTCTTAAGTGGATTAAAACAAAGGAGCGTGATAAGTAGATTGTGAAGTTTAAGGTTTTTGTGTCACACTCCGGCTGAGGAGCGCAGCTTAAATTATACTCCCGTGATCGTAGGGCATATAGATAACTAGTATCTATAGGCCATGCGATTGGACCGCACGTCCGTGTGTTATACGCAGCGCAACGTGATACCATTTGCGTTATTTTGCGCAGGTGTGTCATATGCGCTTTTGTAGAGCATACGCAGATGTGATTGTGTAAACAAAGGGGTTTTTCACCGATCTTCTTCAGGAAATATCCCTGGTGGACATTCACTGGAAAGGGTGATCGATAGCATATTTCTCATCCTACAAAAATTCCAGTGGAAAGATACCTAAAAGGAATTTTTCACTGGCTCAGAAAAATATTCCAACAGAACCTCCACCGAAAGAAATTACGGTGCTGATGGGTCTGATAGCAGTCCGAAGGTTGGGTATATGGCGATCGTACTATTTACAGCACTCGGTAAGAACTTTCACCGTTTTTCTTTGTGCATTTGGGGATTGTGTATAAAAAGCCCACAATGGGAGCCAAGTGCACAAGCGAGAGGCGTTCGGTGGCAAGGGTTCGGGCTGGAGAGGAAGGGCCAAAAGGTTCCGCAAGGTTAGTAATGTGTGGTAAGTATGGTCCACACGCAGAGGCTTTTTGTGATGAATGGGTATGTATGACTGCTGGGGACAAGGCATCATTTCCTAGGATGGGTAGTTTTAAACCAGAATGTAAGGAATAGAATATGTCTGATCAAGTCTAGGAAACTAAGGATCAGACATAACGACTATTTAAATATGTGGCAAAAAGAGGGAGATGTGCAAAGGGAGCTGGCTCGCACAGCAAGTTCCAAACCTGACAGGAATGTGATTGCGAGTGCATCACCACCTCCATATGTCGATGGAGAGAAACTGGCTACAACCAATGGTACATCGGTAAATGATAGCAAAATGCATAATCAGTGTCTTAACCCTAATCCCTGCAAGTTGTATCCTGTTTTGAGTTCTCCCCAAGGTTGTGAGGAAGACGACGAGCCTAGCATGATATCAGCACTCTCCCTAGCAGCTACCATACAGGACACTAAGGTGGGCACGGCCCAACTGGTGAGAGCAGTGGCGATGCCCCCCAGTGGAGGGGCGAGTGAGGTCGTGTCCACCAGTAAGTATGGAACCATCCATTATGCAGAGACAATGGGGGTAATTCTGAGTTGATCGCAGCAGCAAGCTTGTTAGCAATTGGGCAAAACCATGTGCAGTGCAGAGGGGGCAGATATAACATTTGCAGAGAGAGTTAGATTTGGGTGGGTTATTTTGTTTCTGTGCAGGGTAAATACGGGCTGCTTTATTCTTACACTGCAATCTAGATTCCAGTTTGAACACACCCCACCCAAATCTAACTCTCTCTGCACATGTTATATCTGCCCCTCCTGCAGTGCACATGGTTTTGCCCAACTGCTAACAAAATTGCTGCTGCGATCAACTCGGAATGACCACCAATAGCTCTCCGTATTATAGAGACAAACAGAAATGAAGTGGTTGAGTTAGACCCAGTCAGGGTGATTGCGGTCCCCAATGGGAGAACTGATAATCAGGGAGTAACCCCCATCAGGAACATTGCAATGCATTGTCCTTGGTC